>NC_138774.1:298396320-298965473 GCF_965119305.1 Pelophylax lessonae
TATTTTATTTGGCACAGATTGGGGGGACAGTGCCCCTGCGCCCCCTATGAACCGGCCGCCACTGATCTAAGGTAAAATCAGCAAAGACATTATGGTAAAGAGTGCTAGTTCTTTATCCTTTATTAGTAAGGTCTGATCCGGGGCTGGTTTTACTGGAAATCTGATAGAACTCTGAGTGGGACAGATTCCCAATTCCGTGGACCACAGTTTGTTGGGCTCTGGCTAGGCCTTGATTAGTGCAGCTGGACCTGAATTTCAGAGAGTGTGGAGGTCTCCAGATGAGGAAGCAAATTGGAGCATGGCTGCTTATCTCTGAAAACTGGGATATTATCGTTTGTTCCAGAAAGGACACTTACCTTTCAACAAGGACTTCTTTAAAAGGACTACAAGCACAGTAAGGCTCAGTTTGAGCGGAAGTTTACTTTTGTTTGTTTGGCCAGGAGCCGGCTTCTTGTGTTATGAACTTTGAGTGTGGATTAAACCTGAGATTTTCTAAAGAAACAGTGAGTGTGTCCCGGCCTTGAGTCTGATCCCCCCCCCTACAATTATTATTATTCATTTTACGCAGTGCTTTACAATATAAAAGGAAGAAAGTACGGTTACAATACAATAAAATGCAAGAGGGTTATAAGGGCTTTGCTCATAAGAGCTTACAATCTAAGAAGGTGGGGCAAGTGGTACAAAAGGTTTTATTGTTGTATATTTTCATCTTTTCATGATCCTTTAAATTTTGTTTTTATATAATATTTTATTTATTATATAATTATATTTTACAGCGATATTGGAGTATATCTATATAAAAAAAAAAAAACATTTTTGTCAGGTTTTGGATAGAGTAGTGAGGAGTTGGCACCCCTGATGATTCCAGGCGTTGTCTCTATGGACATAGTTAGCAGACAATCTGGGTCTGAGACTCTCCGCATACATCCGTGTTCATGATATTATCTCAGCTTTCAGGTCATTGTCAGCTTACAAGATGTGACGAGGTTCAGTTTTTCGCACTTGACAGCGATTTGAAGGGACGGGAGGCTGAATAATGGATAGGAATTGCGTGAAGTTAATGGAGAGAGATCTCAGTGTAGAGCAGACAGGCTGGGGAAGGATGGAGGAGAAGGTTCTGGATGAGCGGAGATGAGTCTATTGGCAGCCTTCTCCATGTCACAGAGATATAATCCTCCCGGCTATGATGGACTTATCATCACTAAGGGTCTCCCTTCCCTCCTAGATACAAAGCTAGGGTCAACGTGGGTCAATCTACCAGCCAAGAAGTCCCAGAATCAATACTCTACTCTACATCCATGGTTCCCGGCCAGTGGCCCAGGGGGCGCATGTGACCCTTCAGCATTGCTTAGGGCCCTTGGAGGAGAAGGTTCTGGATGAGCAGAGATGGAAAAGGCTGCCAATAGACTCATCTCTGCTCATCCAGAACCTTCTCCTCCAAGGGCCCTAAGCAATGCTGAAGGGTCACATGCGCCCCCTGGGCCACTGGCCAGGAACCATGGATGTAGAGTATTGATTCTGGGACATCTTGGCTGGTAGATTGACGCACGTTGACCCTAGCTTTGTATCTGGAAGGGAAGGGAGACCCTTAGTGATAAATCCATCATAGCCGGGAGGATTATATCTCTGCGACATGGAAAAGGCTGCCAATAGACTTATGTCGCAGAGATATAATCCTCCCAGCTATGATGGACTTATCATCACTAAGGGTCTCCCTTCCCTTCTAGATACAAAGCTAGGGTCAACGTGGGTCAATCTACCAGCCAAGAAGTCCCAGAATCAATACTCTACATCCATGGTGCCCGGCCAGTGGCCCAGGGGGCGCATGTGACCCTTCAGCATTGCGTAGGGCCGTTGGAGATAGTTGTCTGGGCTTACTAAAGCCAATAACCATTAATACATCATTAAATGTCCTATTAGCGGTCAAGGTACCCAAATTTGACCTGATGTCAACCTCTTGCAGTCAATGTACAGCAGGGCTGGAGCGTGAGAGGAGGAGGCAGAGAGATGAGCTTATCACTGTGCTGCTTCTTGATTTACTGTCCATTCATGAGCTGGGAGTGGGTTCAGGACGACCTGGGCTCAGAGGAAGTGGGTTTAATTACCGTTGTCTATTAGACTGAGGACATCTAGTGGCTTTTCATAGATCCAGTTGTGCTGATACACTCCCCATATACAGCGGAGCGTATCAACTCTACCAGACATGGACAAAGAGTCTGCGTCTCCATTTTAATCCAAAAAAAGATAAAAAGATGCTGTTTCTCATTTTACTGTCCAATCACAGGCATGGAGGGTGGGTCCAGGAAGACCTGGGCTCAGAGGATATGGGTTTAATTACTGTTGGCCATTAGACTGAGGACATCTAATGGCAGAAAGTTTTGTTTTTTCTCTTTGATCCAGTTGTGCCAATACACACTTCATATACAGCCAAGCGTCTCAACTCTACCAGGCATGGAGAAGGACTCTCCATCTCTAATATATATAATCCAAATTAAAACAAAAAGATGCCGGCACACGCTCCAACTCTCCAAAGTGTCCTTTACTAACACTAACCAAGCATTGCTTAATGCGTTCTACCCCAAATGGGCCTTAGTCCCACCAAAACTCATAAGCCAAGCCTGGTTTGAAGTGCCACTTGGAAGCCTCAGCGAAGGATCCTTCGGAGGAAAGGAACGTGTGCCGGCATCATCCTTGAATCAAAGCTCTTCATTAGATAAAACAGCCGTCTGTCTTCCGGTTCAGACAAAAAAAAGCTGTATACCGGTAAACACTATGAAAACGCCGGGGGACGTACAGATAAGTTATTGCCGTTCTCCGATGTGACTCGGCTCGGGGTTGTCAGGAAGTCTCGCCAACGTCTGAGGTTCTCAGAAAAGGAAAAAGAGATGTTTAATAGACACTTAACGCTCCCGATTCTTCAGCAGCATAAAATATAAATTCATCTCATTGTTTAAAAAGCAGATAACATCAGCAAACGAGCCGGTATGGATGAAATATAAATTGGTTATTGATCGATTAAAAAAACGAGCTTTGAACGGAGCCAAACATTACATTATTGAAGGACGGTCCTTCTGTTTGAAGTACGGCAGGAGATCCAGAGTCTCGTCTCCTTCCATGGAGTCTCTTGTTTGCTGCTTGAGATATACAATGCAATTAAAGGGAACGAGTCGGAAATGAGCATCTCTGAATATCCAATTCTCCACTCTAAGGCTCCATTCACAAATGGGTGGATTTGCATCGCCTATGTGTGAATGGACCCTAAGGGCTATGTCATGCTGCCAATGCTATCTACCACTTCTTTTTTTATGTGCGCAAAAACGAAACCAAAAAAGTGCACTTAGGATGGGTCAAATGGTCTCCTCCCGAAGAGGTAGGACCCTTCCCTGAACTCCCCCCCCCCCCCCACCCCAGGACACAAGACACCTGATGGGGGTAAGGCATGCTCAGGTCAACCTAGCAAAAAAGGCCCGGTGGACCCAGCACCTCATGATCGGCCAAAGCCAACCAACGAGTACTGAGTGGGGGGTTTCTCTCAACGAAAGACTTCCTAGAGCAGTGGAGGAAGGAACCTAAGGGCCATACATCCTCCCACTAGACTTTAGGTTAGGCCTGAAGACCCGTACCCTACAATCTGTTAGGACGCCATCCAGAACAAAGATGTGCGTATGCTGAAAAGAGGACCTGGCACAGTTGCCAATATTTGGTATGGTCGAGCTTGTTTGGGCAAGAATGCACACAGGCGCATTAGGAGATGTACTGGCGCATCCTCATACAGAACTTGCACCAAACCCCCTATATAAGGATACAGCAGTAACCAGAGTTTGCTGGATGATCTTCAGCTTACCCATACTCCTTGCTCTTCTGCTTCCGGTATTCTTTGGACCTCCCACTACTGACCCAGCTTGTCTCTGGGCCTTCCTGCTGCCTGCCTCCTAGTTTGATCCCTGGCTTGTCTTAAGGACTCTACCTATCCTGACTGATTGTTTGACTATTCTTCTGTCTGTCCTTCCTGGTTCCTGTGTATGACCTTGGCTCGGTTCCTGACTATGCTCTTGCCTCTCCTCCAGCTAGATCCTCCTTGTGACTTTGGCTTTAATCCTGACTACACCTCTTCTGCAAGTCTGACCGCTCTCCTGCCTCAGGTGCTATCTTGGTTCCAAGGCAATGGGACCCTTGGAAACTCCCACTCTAGGCAACTACTGCTGACCCCCCCCCCCTACCTTACATGGTGGATGCAAAATTTGCTTTCCTTCTTAATTTTTTTTTCTCTGAACCCCCAACATATTAGCAGGGATACTATACAGCCTGTTCTAACTGTGGAACCCAAACCCCTAGTGCTACAAGGAGCACCCCCTGGACACAACTCCCAGGGGGCACCTGAAACAGCATCCCTCCTGACCCCTGACTAGACTGGGCCCCTTGAAATCCTCCACTGTAGGAAAGTACTGCCTACCCCCACCTTACATGGTGGATGCTTAGTTTGGGTTCTTTCTCACAAGGAAAATCCATCAGAATCCCCAACATTTTAGCATGGATAATTCACAGCTTGTTCTAACTGTAGGGTCCCAAACCCCTAGTGATACTAGGAGCACCCACAGAGTGCCTAACATCAGACTTCTTGACCCCTGCCCAGATAAGGCACTGGGCCCCTTGGAAACCTCCACTCTAGGTATGTACTGCCAACCCCTACCTTACATGGTGGGTGCTTAGTTCTGGTTCCTTTCCAGAATATGCCTCGAACCCCCATCATACTAGCAGGGATACTACACGGCCATCAATCCCAGCCAGAATAATGGCAGAGCGCCCCTACTGGACACAGACAAGGACAGATACTAGATCTTAGCCAAAAGGCCAACAAGCAATCTGTCACTTTTGCGAGCCAAGCAGGGAGAGAAACACTGACCTGCTTGCACGTGCTACTTTCTCATTGGTAACTTGGGTTTTGCAGAAATTTTGACAACAAAGGAGTGACACCTCAGTACTATGTTCTGTGAGGGAGCGATAGATCCCCTCTATTTTGTAGCCTTAGGAACCCCATAATAGCCTTAAGAAACCCACAGGAAACTCATAAGCCTTGGGAACCCCTACAGAAACCCCATAATAGCCTTAGGAAACTCCATAATATCTTTGGGAACCCCTTAATAGCCTTAGGAACCCCATTACAGCCTTAGGAGCACCTAAAACTCCATAATGGTCTCAGTAATCCCTATAAAAGCCTTTGGAACCCCATAATAGCCTTAGGAACCCCATGATAATAGCCTTGCCATCACTAAGTTGTCAAAAGTGATCCTCTAACCTCTCACAATGGATGAAGGATTGATCTGTGTGTGGCCATTCTCATTACAGCAGGCATTTGTATGACTGTCAGATCCAGACATAAATAGTAAATGGGAGGAATGTAGCTAGGTCCGGACCTCGGAGTGTGAGACCAAACAGCTAAAAGTAATGTAAACTCTGCTCAGCATGCATGACTGGTAAAGTACAAACACTTAAAACCAGAAAAAGAATGTCTATATTATACATCTTCATTGGCACTGGCGGTCAACTGAGGGTAGGGTTACCTGGAGGCAACCCCGCCCCCATCTTTTCTGCAGGTTCACACCAGATCCTAAATGTGCTGTGACACCCAGTGTTCCCAGCACTGAATCCAAAAAAAGCAAAAGAAACAACAGCTGATCAACAAAAATCTTAAAACTAGCAAAAGTGAGATGCATGGAGGTAAGGCGATACTATGACCATTACAAAAAGCCTCCAGCTCCTATTCCAGCTAGGCAGCTTAGTAAGCCTGCTCCCATTGTATTCATTTCTATATACACTCATTAAGCAATGTATTAGGAACACCTGCACAATGGCTTATTCATGCATGGAACCACACAGGTCAGTGTTGGCCTACATCACTACATTGTAGTATCTGTAGTGCCTGTATCACTACAGTCAGGAGCTTCGATTAGTGTTCACATCCAACACCAGGATGTGGAAATAATGTGATTTTGGCCGTGGGATGATTTGGTTGGTTTGGTTGATTGGGGTATTCCTGTAAGTGCTGATCTCTGGAAATTTCACACACATAGTTACATAGTAGGTGAGGTTGAATAAAGACAATAGTCCATCCAGTTCAACCTGTGTAGGTGTGTGTGGCCGTAATCATCTCTCATACCCCTGAATGTTCTGATCCTTGAGATGTACGTCCAAGAGTCTTTTGAAAGCCACCATACTTCCTGCAGAAACCCTCTTGTGGTAGAGAATTCCACAATCTTGTAGCCCTAACAGTAAAGAACCCCCCCACATTGCCTGAGGTTAAAACGCTTCTCCATTCGCATTGTATGCCCCCAAGTCCTCATGCAATCCTTTCGACTGAATAGCTTTTTTTTCTATGCTGAGCTCACCGTTGAGGTATTTGTAAATTGCTATCATGTCCCCTCTCAGGCGTCTCTTCTCCAGGGAGAATAAATCAAGCGATTACAGACACTCTTCATAATTAAGGTCCTCCAGTCCCCTAATTCGTTTAGTTGCCCTTCTCTGGACTCTCTCCAGCTCCAACACATCCCTCCTGAGGACTAGCGACCAGAACTGGACAGAATACTCCAGATGCGGTCGGACCAGAGTTTTATAAAGTGGAAGGATTATAGTCTTCTCTCTGGAATACATCCCTTTTTTATGCATGCTAATATTTTGCCGGCTTTGGCAGCTGCCGCTTGACATTGCATGCTATTGCCTAGTCCAGTGATGGTGAACATTGGCACCCCAGAAGTTTTGGAACTACGTTTCCCATGATGCTCAACTACACACTGCAGAGTACAGGAGCATTATGGGAAATGTAGTCCCAAAACATCTGGGGTGCCAAGGTTCGCCATCACGGGCCTAGTCTATCCTCTACCAAGACTCCCAGATCTTTCTCCATTTTTGATTCCCCCAAGGGTTCCCCCCCTAGCGTGTATTGTGCTTTTATGTTTTTAGTCCCCAAGTGCAAAACCTTACACTTCTCCACATTAATCCTCATTTGCCATGTCGTTGCCCACTCTGCTATTTTGTCCAGGTCATTCTGTAGGATTTCTGCTTCATGCTGTGAAGTTATTGCCCTGCCCAATTTTGTGTCATCTGCAAAAACTGATCCCGTCCTCAATGCTGTTTTTGAACAAGGTTGGTCCCAGGACTGAGCCTTGGGGGACCCCACTTACCACCTCAGACCAGTCTGAGTATGCGCTATTTGTTACCACCCTTTGGACACGCCCTTTTAGCCAGTTCAGTTCAGTTTACTCAGAATCTCTGATGTCTTGAGAGAGGTCAGAGGAGAATGACCAGACTGGTTGGAGCTGACAAAGACTATGGTAGGTCAGATATAGAATATCCGAGGCTTCAATGGACTTGGGATCACTAAAACTGGACTTGACTGAACTGGAAAAACATCTCAGAATGTACATCACATGGAATCTGAAGTACATCACAAGAGCAGAAGACCACGTTGGATTCCACACTTGTCAACCAAGAACAGAAAGCTAAGACTGCAATAGACTCGGGGTCACCCAAACTGGACAGATAGACTGGAAAAATGTAGCCTTGTCCAATGATTTTCCACAGATGGTAGGCCAGTCACCAGATCTGAATCCTCTGAGATGTGGAAGAACGGGAGATTTGAAGCATTAAAATACAGCTGACAAATCTATGTCAACACGGAGTAGAATCTCAAAGTAATGTTTGTGGAATGTGGAATCCATACCACGAAGAACTAAGTGAAGCCCTAGGTTGCGATGGACTCAGGATCACCCAAACTGGACAGATAGAGACTGGAAAAATGTAGCCTTGTCCAATGATTTTCCACAGATGGTAGGCCAGTCACCAGATCTGAATCCTCTGAGATGTGGAAGAACTGGAGATTGAAGCATTAAAATACTTCTGACAAATCTATGTCAACACGGAGTAGAATCTCAAAGGAATGTTTGTGGAATCCATGCCACGAAGAACTAAGGGAAGCCCTACCCAGTATAAGAACAGTAAGGTTAAACAAATAGGTATTTTTAAAAAATAAAAAACATCTCAATGTACAACGCTTGGAAACTTGAGGTGGATGGTCTACAACAGCATAAGACCACCATGGGTTCCACTCCTGTCAGCCAAGAACAGAAAGACGAGGCTGCAATGGGCTCAGGATCACCAAAATTTTCCAGATAGAGAATGAAAACATGTAGCCTGGTCTGATTATTCTCCACAGATGGTCCACCACCAGATCTGAATCCAGTAGAACAACTTTGGGATGTGAAAGAATGGAAGATTTGCAGCAATAGCCTTCGGCTGACAAATCTCTGTCAACATGGAGCAGAATCTTAAAGGAATGTTTGTGGAATATGGAATCCATGCCAAAAGAACTGAGGGAAGCCCTACCCAGTATTAGTATAGTAAGGTTAAACAATATTTTCTAAAAGGAAAAAAACATCTCAGTGTACAACATGTGGAACCTTGAGGTGGATGGTCTACAAGAGCAGAAGATCACCATGGGCTCCACTCCTGTCAGCCAAGAACAGAAAGATGAGGCTGCAATGGGCTCAGGATCACCAAAAACTGGACAGATAGAGACTGGAAAAATGTAGCCTTGTCCAATGAATCTCCACAGATGGTAGGCCAGTCACCAGATCTGAATCCTCTGAGATGTGGAAGAACGGGAGATTTGAAGCATTAATATGCAGCTGACAAATCTATGTCAACATGGAGTAGAATCTGAAAGGAATGTTTGTGGAATGTAAAAATCATACCACAAAGAACTGAGGGAAGCCCTACCCAGTATTAGTATAGTAAGGTTAAAATAATATGGATTCTCTGAAAGCAAAAAATATGACAAACTGAAAACCTTTGGGATGAATTGGAACACCCATTGTGAGCCAGGTCTTTTCATCCCACATCAGTGACACCCTCCCAAATCTTGTGGAAAGCCTCCCCAAAAGAGTGAAGGATGGTACAGCCAGAAAGGGGGGCAATTCCATATTAATGGCCATGGTTATGGGATGTATACCAAGCTGTGGCAGGTGGTGGAAGTCAAGTGTCCTGCACAGAGCCCTAACCTTAGCCCTACTGAATACTTTTAGGGTATATTGGAATTCCCATTTGTGAGTTAGGTCTTCTCCTCCAAAATCAGTACAAAGCCTTCCCAGAAGACCACAAACCATGAACCCTAACAGCTACTCATATCAAACAGCAGATGAAATGGTAATGGCTTTTGTAAGAGCAAGAATTGGTTTTCACATGGGAACGTTCAACCTTGACCTTCCTTTGAGTGAAGTTTTGACATGTTTGTAGACACCAAAC
The DNA here is from genome assembly GCF_965119305.1 of Pelophylax lessonae. Lineage (NCBI taxonomy): Eukaryota > Metazoa > Chordata > Amphibia > Anura > Ranidae > Pelophylax > Pelophylax lessonae. The sequence continues at coordinate 298,405,618 of NC_138774.1, forward strand.
CATCATGTTGGTGACGATGTGATGGTCAGATGTCCACAAACATGTCAAAACTTCATCCACAGGAAGGTAAAGATTGAACGCCCCGATAGGAAAACCTGTTCTTGCCCTTAGCAAAGACTATGAAACCTATCCCTCCCTTCTTCACCTGCTATCCTACCAATAATGTTCTACAAAAAGAATCCTTTATCTTGAGTAATCTGTCTATATCTATCTCCCCATCTCCATTCAAGAACAAGAATGGGTTTTCACATGGGAATGTTCACTGAAAGGAAGGTCAGGGTTGAACGTTCCCATGTGAAAACCCATTCTTGCTCTTGGATGGAGATGGGGAGATAGATATAGATAGATTACTCGAGATAAAGGATTATTTTTGTAGAGCATTATTGGTAGGATAGCAGGTGAAGAGGGGGGGATAGGTTCCATAGTCTTTGCTAAGGGCAAGGATAGGTTTTCACATGGGTGTGTTTGATCTTGACCTTCCTGTGGGTGAAGTTTTGACATGTTTGTGGATATCTGACCATCACATCGTTCACTCAAACATGTCAAAACTTTACTCATAGGAAGGTCAAGGTTGAAGTTTTGACATGTTTGTAGACACCAATGTTGGTGACGGTGTGATGGTCAGATGTCCACAAACATGTCAAAACTTCACTCACAGGAAGGTCAAGGTTGAACGCCCCGATGGGAAAACCTGTTCTTGCCCTTGGCAAAGACTATGAAACCTATCCCCCCCCCCCCTCTTCACCTGCTATCCTACCAATAATGTTCTACAAAAATAATCCTATACCTCGAGTAATCTATCTATCTCCCCATCTCCATCCAAGAGCAAGAATGGGTTTTCACATGGAAACGTTCTACCTTGACCTTCCTTTCAGTGAACGTTCCCATGTGAAAACTCATTCTTGCTCTTGGATGGAGATGGGGCAATAGATTACTCGAGATAAAGGATTCTTTTTGTATAACATTATTGGTAGGATAGCAGGTGAAGAAGGGGGGGATAGGTTCCATAGTCTTTGCTAAGGGAAAGGACAGGTTTTCACATGGGTGCGTTCAATCTTGACCTTCCTGTGGGTGAAGTTTTGACATGTTTGTGGACATCTGACCATCACATTGTCACCAACATGATGGTTTGGTGTCTACAAACATGTCAAAACTTCACTCAAAGGAAGGTCAAGGTTAAAGTTTTGACATGTTTGTAGACACCAAACCATCATGTTGGTGACAATGTGATGGTCAGATGTCCACAAACATGTCAAAAATTCACCCACAGGAAGGCCAAGATTGAACGCACCCATGAGAAAACCTGTCCTTGCCCTTAGCAAAGACTATGGAACCTATTCCCCCCCCCCCCCCACCTTCTTCACCTACTATCCTACCAATAATGTTCTACAAAAAGAATCCTTTATTTTGAGTTATCTATCTCCCCATCTCCATCGAAGAGCAAGAATGGGTTTTCACATGGGAACGTTCAACCTTGACCAACCCTAACCTTGGCCCTACTGAATACTTTTGGAGTATATTGGAATCCCCATTTGTGAGTTAGGTCTTCTCCTCCAAAATCAGTACAAAGCTTCCCAGAAGACCACAAACCATGAACCATAACAGCTACTCATATCAAACAGCAGATGACATGGTAATGGCTTTTGTAGTCTTTTTGTAAGAGCAAGAATGGGTTTTCACATGGGAACGTTCAACCTTGACCTTCCTTTGAGTGAAGTTTTGACATGTTTGTAGACACCAAACCATCATGTTGGTGACAATGTGATGGTCAGATGTCCACAAACATGTCAAAACTTCACCAACAGGAAGGTCAAGGTTGAACGCACCCATGTGAAAACCTGTCCTTGCCCTTAGCAAAGACTATGGAACCTACCCCCCCCCCCCCCCCACCACCACCCTTCTTCACCTGCTATCCTACCAATAAGGTTCTACAAAAAGAATCCTTTATCTGGAGTAATCTATCTATATCTATCTCCCCATCTCCATCTAAACACAAAGTATACACTGCAAGCATTCTTGTGGTATAAATAGATTTGCCGGAAAGATTAAAGGAACTCCTTTGTCTCATGTATTCCAGCAATCATCTGTAAAATTACTCTGCCTATTGAAGTAATCCTGCCTGTAATTACACTTAATAATTCAGTATTTGATTTCTCCCGTCTAATTGATGCTGAAGTTGACATTCTTCTCTCCAGGTTTTGAATGGTCCCCCCCCCCTCCTCCCCCCCCCCCCCCCCCCCAGCATAGCGCTACACATTGCACAAGCAATTCGCCGATCTAAACAGAAACATCCCAATCTATAGAATTAAAGGCACATTGCTTCATCAAACTCAATCAATAGCGGATAAGGGAGATCCTGTATGGATCTGGGTGACGGGTCTTGAAGGCAAAGTAGGTTGTGGAAAGCCTGGGACCTCCGAAAAAATGTAAGCTGAGACTAAGAGCTGGGGTCAGGTGACAATGTGCACAGGTGAGCTCTGGGCCGGAATAAAGGACACAGATCAGTGCAGTTTTGTAATCATGAATATATCCATTACCCCGTTATGACAACAAAGTCTACACACCCCTGTTAAAATGTCGAGACACAGAAAGAACATTTCAGAACTTTTTCCACCTTTTTGTGTGACCTATAAACTGTACAACTCAGTTGAACAACAAACTGAAATATTTTAGGTGGAAGGAAGTAAAAATAAAAAACTAAAATAAGGTGGTTGCATAAGTGTGCACACCCTTAAACAAATACTTTGTTGATTCGATTTTATTCCAGCACTTCGTCTTTTTTGGGTATGGGTCTATCAGCATGGCACATCTTGGCTTGGCAATATTTGCCCACTGCAAAAAAACTCCAAATTTTTCAGATTGCGAGGACATCTCCTGTGCACAGCCCTCTTCACATCACCCCACAGATTTGCAATGGGATTCAGGTCTGGGCTCTGGCTGGGCCATTCCAAAACTTGAATCTTCTTCTGCCTCGGCCATTCCTTTGTTGATTTGGATGTATGCTTTGGGTCGTTGTCATGCTGAAATACAATGTCCAAATTGGGCCCAAAGTGTCAATGTTTTGTGTGGCCACCATTATTTTCCAGCACTGCCTTAACCCTCTTGGGCATGGAATTCACCAGAGCTTCACAGGGGTTGCCACTGGAGTCCTCTTCCACTCCACCATGTTGACATCACTGAGCTGGTGGATGTTGGAGACCTTGCGCTCCTCCACCTTCCGTTTGAGGATGACCCACAGATGCTCAATGGGGTTTAGGTCTGGAGATATGCTGAAAAGCTTTCTAGCAGAAGCCTGAAGGTTTTGTGCCAATATTGACTGGTATTTGGAACTGTTCAGAATTCCCTCTACCTTGACTAAGGCCCCTGTTCAAGCTGAAGAAAAATGGCCCCAAGGCATGATGCTGCCTCCACCATGCTTCACAGTGGGTATGGTGGTGTGTTGTTTTTGCACCAAATCTTTTGAAATTATGGCCATAAATTTCAACCTTGGTTTCATCAGACCATAACACATTTTCCCACATAATTTTGGGAGGCTTCAAATGTGTTTTTAAAAAAATTGAGCCAGGCTTGGATGTTTTGGCTCTTGTCTTGCCACTCTACCCCAAAGCCCAGATGAAGAATACCGGAGATTGTTGTCATATGTACCACACAACCAGTACTTGCCAGATATCCCTGCAACCCCTTTAATGCTGCTGTAGGCCTCTTGGCAGCCTCCCTGACCAGTTTTCTTCTCATCAGGTTTGGAGGGACATCCAGTTCTTGGTGATGTCACTGTTGTGCCATATTTTCTCCCACTTGATGTCCTCCCTGTGTTCCATAGTATATCTAATGCCTTGGAAATTCTTTTGTACCCTTTCTCTTAACTGAGACCTTCTAGCAATGAGATCCCTCTGACGCTTTGGAAGCTCTCTGCAGGCCGAGGCTTTTGCTGTAGGATGCGACCAGGGCTTTTTTTCCTCAGAGAATAGGAGCAGGATTTCCTCCTTCTAAGTTACTTTGTGTCTCCGCCCCCTTCCCACCTCCGAGCACTAACCCTTGGTTCCACCCCTTCCAATCTCCGAGCACTGACTCTTGGTTCCACCCCCTTCCAACCTCCGAGCACTAACCCTTGGTTCCACCCCTTCCAATCTCCGAGCACTGACTCTTGGTTCCACCCCCTTCCAACCTCCGAGCACTGACTCTTGGTTCCACCCCCTTCCAACCTCCGAGCACTGACTCTTGGTTCCACCCCCTTCCAACCTCCGAGCACTGACTCTTGGTTCCACCCCCTTCCAACCTCCGAGCACTGACTCTTGGTTCCACCCCCTTCCAACCTCCGAGCACTGACTCTTGGTTCCACCCCCTTCCAATCTCCGAGCACTGACTCTTGGTTCCACCCCCTTCCAATCTCCGAGCACCGACTCTTGGTTCCACCCCCTTCCAATCTCCGAGCACCGACTCTTGGTTCCACCCCCTTCCAACCTCCGAGCACTGACTCTTGGTTCCACCCCCTTCCCTGCCAGTGTCATTATTACAGTGACAGTGCATATTTTTATCACTGATTACTGTAGTAATGTCACTGGTCCCCCCCCAAAAGTGTCAAATGTCAGGGGTCCAATCTGTCCTCCGCAATGTCGCAGTCCCGCTAAAAATCGAAGATCGCCGCCATTACTAGTAAAAAATAAAAAAAAACTATAAAAATGACAAATCTTTCCCGTAGTTTGCAGACGCAATAACTTTTGAACAAACCAATCAAAATACACTTATTGCGATTTTTTTTTTTTTTTTTTTTTTTTTTTTTTTTTTTTTTTTTTTCAGAATTTGTCGCTCTTGTTTTTTTATATAAAAATAAAAATTGCACAGGCGATCAAATACCACCAAAAGAAATCCCTATTTGTGGGTAAAGGACGTCAATTTTATTTGGGTACAGCGCCGCACGACCGCGCAATTGTCCGTTAAAGTAACGCAGTGCCGAATCGAAAATAGGCCCTGGTCAGAAAGGGGGTAAAATCTTCCGGGGCTTAAGTGGTTAAAGTAACGCAAAATAGGGCCTGGTCATTAAGGGGGTAAATCCTTCCGGTCCAGAAGTGGTTAAATGGGGAGACAAATTGGAGGATGGACAGAAAATAGCGGGAAGGAAGGTGTATTTACCATCAGGTGAAGCGGGCGACAACCATAGCTGCGAAGTCAGTGCAGCAAGAGCAGAGCCCAAGTTTGTGGAACCACAGGTGCCAGCAGACCTCCAGCAGCAAAAGGTAAAAATTGTATGCAAACAGTTAGGCCCCTTTCACACAAGCGGTGCGCCCGACGGACTCCGTGCTGGTCAGTTGGGGATGGATCCGCCGATTCCCCCCCACTGAGCAGGCGGATGAGAGCTCCGTCTCCGCTCTGTGTGCAGAGCTGTCAGATTCCCCGCTCTCCTCTATGGGGAGATTGGATGAGAACGGACCGCCTGTCCATTTTCATCCGATCCACCAGACGGATAGAAAATAGGGTTTCCATCCTTCCGGATTTCACGGATAGGATCGGATGCGGATGGCAGCGGACATCCGCTGCCCCATAGGGATGCATGGGGTATCCGATCAGGTCCACCTGGAAAAACTGGCAGGCCAATCGGATCGCCTGTGTGAAAGGGGCCTAAGATGCAGATCAGCTCCGCAGCTGATCTGTGAAACCTTCTAGAACAGCTGAACTTTATTTGGGGGTTAATCAGAGGCCCGTTAAATGATGGCACTGACTCCAATTTACCATGAGTTTGAAGTAGGGCCCATATGCACTTTGATTGGGTCTTCTCTTCGGCGGCCGTGCAGGTTGGTTGCGCCGTGGGACGGGAGACCCGGGCGAGCTGCGCAAGGTGGTGGGAGGGGAGACATCCTCTCCTGCTCCTTGTAGCTGCAGCATCACTCCGGTACATGCACTTTCCATAAATATCAGCAATATCAGTAACCTCCGGGGCCGATTCCGATATATCAGGGAAAGTGCAGATCGGCCCCCGATATATTGGCTTTGCCGATAATCGGTCGATCCCTACTCTGATTCTCAACTGCACAAGGGCTCCTCAGAACCAAGCTTATATATGGGCACTTACTCACCTCTGACATCACTACAGGAGGGTTATAACTAAAAGGGACCTAGCACCTGATTACACTGTTCTCTGATACCAGCACTGTTTTTGGACAGAGCCCCCTAGTGGAAGACCAGATAACTGCACCTGTTTACAAACACACATTGTTCACTATTGTCACTATGGGGAAGCCGGTGCATTGGCTGCTGCAAGTGCATGTAGACAGGAGGTGACAGCCAGTAGAATTGGGCTGCCGATTACATCATCAATATGCAGCCAATTACAATGAACAGATGAATGGAAGCCCCTCCTACTGGCCTTCAGCATCATAGTCCACGAACCGGCTCCTGCCAGCACCGAGGGGTTAAATGTCTGTTTCTAACTCCATGCAGTGTACTCAGATCTGACCTGATCTCAGCAGTCTCTGTACAGCAGGGCTGGAGTGAGAGGAAGAAGCAGCATAAGAAGCCAATCAGTTCCTGTGCCCACATGATGCTCATAGGAGGAGAGAGCAGAGTGACAGAGAGGTGATCTCATCACTGCACTGGCTTCTCCTTGTCCAGTCACAGGCTGGGGGTGGGTCCAAAATGACCTGGTCTCAGAGGAAGTGACTTGAATGATGCTGGCTCTGTACTGGCAGAGCTGAGTAGTGTTACTTGCTCTGTACCGGCAGAGCCGAGTAGTGTTACTTGCTCTGTACCGGCAGAGCTGAGTAGTGTTACTTGCTCTGTACCGGCAGAGCCGGGTAGTGTTACTTGCTCTGTACCGGCAGAGCCGAGTAGTGTTACTTGCTCTGTACCGGCAGAGCCGAGTAGTGTTACTTGCTCTGTACCGGCAGAGCCGAGTAGTGTTACTTGCTCTGTACCGGCAGAGCCGAGTAGTGTTACTTGCTCTGTACCGGCAGAGCCGAGTAGTGTTACTTGCTCTGTACCGGCAGAGCCGAGTAGTGTTACTTGCTCTGTACCGGCAGAGCCGAGTAGTGTTACTTGCTCTGTACCGGCAGAGCCGAGTAGTGTTACTTGCTCTGTACTGGCAGAGCATAGGTGTGTTACTTGCTCTGTACTGGCAGAGCTGAGTAACAGCCACACCCCTCAATGTAAGCATCTTCACTGGAATTGCACCGAAGGTGAGGGGGTGTGTCTAACCAGGTCTGTACATTAGTGGGACTGACTCCAGTGGATATAATACTGGACAGTCATTTTTAGACCATGGACCATGGTGGGAGGTCGTTCTGAAGTCTGTCTGATCACATACAGTATCTATTTCTGTGATTTGGTCTCTAACAAATCCTCATTTCCTGTGCCTGGATGCCTTTAAGATGATTGGCCGTTTATTGATCAGCAGGGGAATCAATGCGGCGTACTCTGCAATGTCACCACACAGAACATCGGGGGCAGCTGGGATTTATCAGACGAGATTGCAGAAGATTCCTCCAATTTATATCCATAAATCACGGAAGGTTGAACATTTGATGTTCCCTCGTCCCGACGTTTTCATGAATGTTCATTTTTCAGCGGACGATGAAGGTGACTTTGTTGCGTCGTCATTTATTTCCAAGGTGTCCTTTCTTCCCTCCACAATCTTCTTCTCTATGATTATCTCTAAATGTCACCGCCATCAACTATTCCTCCCGCACACTTCTATAGGGGGAACCTCCTCTTTTATTCATTATTTAACAAAGTAACACATGGAACAAACCCCATTCATACTGCCGCCAGACGTGTATAAATGTGGGAACTCAACGAAAGCCAGATAGAACCTGCATTGTCTCCTGGTTGGAGGACGCCCGGCATCATCTAGCTCAGGGGTCAGCCTGACTGTCCCTGGCCCTTCTCCTTTCATTCACTGAATTTCAGTTCTGTCAATCATTGAAGCTCAGCATCACATGTGGGTGTTACCTATGCAAATGCAGCCTGTCTTGGAACGCCCACTACTCCAGATTGACACCCACCTATCAAGGCAGTTTAATTTTCCCATAACTCCTCCCTTTGGAGAGGAGTATTGAGGCAGGGTGCTGTGATGTTTTCATGGACCTATGTACAGCCCCTTCCCACCAGCCATGATCTGCTTGCATTGCATAGAGAAGCACAGAGACCCAGTGATTACATCACAGTAAGTAAAATAAGGTATGTAATAAAAACAGGGGAGATGGGGGTTCCTGTCCCCCAGGGGAAATGGGGGTTCCTGTCCCCCAGAGGATATGGGGGTCCCTGTCCCCCAGGGGAGATGGGGGTTCCTGTCCCCCAGGGGAGATGGGGGTTCCTGTCCCCCAGAGGAGATGGGAGGTCCCTGTCCCCCAGAGGAGATGGGAGGTCCCTGTCCCCCAGAGGATATGGGGGTTCCTGTCCCCCAGGGGAGATGGGGGTTCCTGTCCCCCAGAGGATATGGGGGTTCCTGTCCCCCAGGGGAGATGGGAGGTCCCTGTCCCCCAGAGGAGTATTTAAATAAAGTTATTTCAATTGGATAGAAATGCATCCAATTGGCATATATGTGAACCCAGCCTCAGTTTTCCTCATCCCTTTAAATGTCTTGGTGTTGTCCATGGAACTCCCACCAATATTCGCTCAATGGAGGGGAGTTGTAGATCAGCAATTTCACACATCCTACAAGATGACTATTTTTTTTTTTTTTTTTTGTAGAAAAATTGTAAAAATCAAAAGTTGTATCTTCTGAGTTTCTCCCTGGAGAATCCCCGATAGGAAGCTGTGTCCTCCCCAGAGTAAGGTAATTGAATTATCCCCAAGCTGTATAATCAATAGACCTCAGCCGACCCCCCCGTAATGTTTAATGAAGATCACTGATAGACAATTAGGTGGACAGATTGAGAAGGAGCTCTCACCGGCTTTGATTGGTGTTCTGGATCAATGGCCTTTATCAACAGCTGATGAGCCGGGAGGGGATGATGGTGGAAGCGCCAGGACAATCCTCCATCACTGGGACAATCCTCTATCACTGGGACAATCCTCTATCACTGGGACAATCCTCTATCACTGGGACAATCCTCTATCACTGGGACAATTCTCCATCACTGGGACAATTCTCCATCACTGGGACAATCCTCTATCACTGGGACAATTCTCATCACTGGGACAATCCTCCATCACTGGGACAATCCTCCATCACTGGGACAATCCTCCATCACTGGGACAATCCTCTATCACTGGGACAATCCTCTATCACTAGGACAATTCTCATCACTGGGACAATCCTCCATCACTGGGACAATCCTCTATCACTGGGACAATTCTCCATCACTGGGACAATCCTCTATCACTGGGACAATCCTCTATCACTGGGACAATCCTCTATCACTGGGACAATTCTCATCACTGGGACAATTCTCATCACTGGGACAATCCTCCATCACTGGGACAATCCTCTATCACTGGGACAATCCTCTATCACTGGGACAATCCTCTATCACTGGGACAATCCTCTATCACTGGGACAATCCTCTATCACTGGGACAATTCTCGTCACTGGGACAATTCTCGTCACTGGGACAATTCTCGTCACTGGGACAATTCTCGTCACTGAGACAATTCTCGTCACTGGGACAATCCTCATCCCTGATCACTAGGACAGTCCTTATCGCTATGGCAATCATAATCAGTGGGACAATCTTCATCACTGATCACTGGGACAATCCTCATCATTGGGGCAATCCTCATCACTATCACAATCCTCATCACCGGGACTATCCTCATCATTGGGGCAATCCTCATCACTGAGCACCGGGACAATCCTCATCACTGATCTCCAGGACAATCCTTATCACTGGATCAATTCTCATCACTGGGACAATCCTCAACTCCGGGACAGTCCCCATCACTATAGCAACCCTCATCACTGGGACAATCTTCGTCATCAGTGGGACAATTCCTAGTACTGGGACAAATCTCATCACTGATCACTGGGACAATGCTCATTACTGGGAAAATCCTGATTACTGGGACAATTCTCATTACCGGGACAATCCTCCTCACTGAAACAATCCACACCACTGATCACTGGGATAATTTTCATAACTGAGGCAATCCTCATCACTGGGACAATCCTCTTCACTGATCACCATGACAATCTTCATCATTATGGCAATCCTTATCACTGATCACCGTGACAATCCTTATCACTGATCACTGTGACAATCCTTATCACTGATCACCGTGACAATCCTCATCACTGATCACCGTGACAATCCTCATCACTGATCGAGACAATCCCCATCACTGGGATAATCCCCATCAATATGGCAATTCCCATCACTGGGGAGGATCTGTTGATGTTGGTGGATCTTTTGTTGCTGAGGGATAATTTGTTGCTGGTGGGGGTCTATTATTGGTGGAAGGATCTATCGTTGCTGATGAGGTTCTATTACTAGTGTGTATCTATTGTTGTGGGGGGTCTGTTGTAGGAGGTGGATAGAGGGTGAAACCAAGGAACAGTCTTCAGGTGTGGGTGGGGGGCGGAACCATTAGACAGTCCTTGGAGGTGGTAGGGGGTGGAGACAAGGGGTGCTTTAGAAGGGGGAGGAGCCTGCACCTATTCTCTAAGAAAAAAAAAAGCCCTGCCTAAAGAACATTTGTGTTTGTCACACAGAGCGAATGTACATGAAGATTTGTTGGACAAATGGCTGTGCAATATTTTATAAGTAGACCCCTAAGTAGTTGAAAAGATATGTACAGTGTTACCAGGCCTTAAGATTTGTTTTTTACCTTTGTCGTTAAGAAGATATTTTAATTTCTTTTTAATTAAAAAAAAATTTAAGAATTAAATTGAAAATTGAAAACATTTAAAAAATAAATAAAAAAAGTTTCAAAAAATTAAATATAAATTAATTTAAAGTAGAACTATGTGAAAACATTTTATTTTGGATAGTGTAAGGAAAATTCACTGCAAATGAAGGGAATTCCCTGCGGGCTGTCTGTATGGATCTTTTTTAGCTCTTAATAAAATATGTTTTTTGGGGGAAAAAAAACGAATTAAAAAAAAAAATGTATTGTTTTTGTGAAGAAATGGGACCATTTAGAATCTATCCTGGAATCCGGCTTAAAAAAAAATAAAAAAATAAAAAAAAATGTTTTTGTGAAGAAATGGGACAATTTAGAATCTATCCTGGAATCCGACTTTTTTTTTTAAAAAAAAATCTCATTTTTGCTATGAGCTGCAGATATATTTTGTAGAGAGGTGAAATTCTTCCGTCACTTGTTTTTTGGCCTTGAGGGGTTTGGAAAACACTCCAAGTTGCCACCTGCATCTTAATGGAATTAATTCCTTACCTGTTTTAACATTCCAACCAGAAAGGCATTTTCAAAAACATTGATGTGACGTTAATGGCCAACCCTATCAATGGAGAACCCATGAACCCGTCTTCTGATCTGCTGATGCCTAACTGACACTTCTTGCTGGTGGCGAAGACGAAAGAAAAAAACAAAAACTCTACTTTCAAAACAATGTCATATTCCGCCTCGTGCGATGAGCGAAGATAAAAAAAGAAAAAAGTGACACCGTGTATCAGAAAACATAAACAGTCGATTCTTGGTTGTGGGCCTTTGAAGGGCTGCAGATGAAACGCGCAGATTATACCGGGTCACAGGTCTTTTTGAGCCTTGGGCTCTTCACATTCTTGAGTTACGTGTCAATTTTTAACCATGAAGATGCCTCCAAGAATAAAAATGGTTAATGACGGAGACCCGGGGGGGGGGGGGGTGGGCATTAGGCATCCTTCGCAAGTTGAGGAGTGTTACCATGGAAACCCCCTCACACCTGAGTGAAGCAGGTGGCAGGAATGGCGGTGACAGACACCCTCGGGGGAAAGAAGGAAGGTGAGGAAAAAAGAAGTGTGAACTATTCCCTGAAAATGAAAAATAATTGTGAGCACAGTCTATATGGCAGGACGGAAGCCTTCAGGACACATCGCTACCAAAAAAAAAAATAAAAAAGCTGCTCATCTTACTGGCATCCAGGTTTTATGTTCTGTTACATCGTTATTTTTATTTTATTTTTATTTTTTTTATTTCTTACTTTTTATTTATTTTATTTCATTTTATTCATTATTTATTTTTTATTTTATATTTTTTTATTATGTTGAATGCTTCCCAACAATCATGACGACGTTTGAGGAAAAAAATTAAAAAATTAGGGCCCATGCACTCTAAAGTGTTCCACTGCCTTAAGTTATGCAGATAGGTCAATGCACGTTATGGAACGTGTTGACATGCGTTGAGTTAAGGCAGCCCAATGGACTTCTAATACACAAAGACAGATGAAAAAGACACATTTTTATTTATTTTAGGTATTTGCATCGTTCACACGCTCCAAAATCCTGGCCATGGGGAAGGGAGGCAACATCATATTAATGTCCATGGCGGGGCGGGGGGCTTCATATTAATGCCATGGTTTTGGAAAGGGATGTCCAACAAGCTCATATAGGTGTGAAGGTCAGGTTTCCACAACCTTTTGGCCATAAAGCATAGCTACAGTGTCTGGAGTGTCCCCATGTTGCGAAGGTCTCTGGCGATGACCTCGTGAAGAAGGCGTGTTGGGAATAAGGCCAGCATCTCATTCTGGAATGGGATGTCCCAACAAGCCCATATGGGGGGTGATGGTCAGGTTTCCACAACCTTTTGGCCATATAGCATAGCTACAGTATCTGTAGTGTCCCCATGTTGCGATGACCTCGTGAAGAAGGCGTGTTGGGAATAAGGCCAGCAGCCTCCTCCTGGTTTTGGAATGAGATGTCCACCAAGCCCATATGGGTGTGAGGGTCAGGTGTCCACAACCTTTTGGCCATATAGCATAGTTACAGAATCAGTAGGAAGGTCTATGGCAGGGGCGTAACTACAGGGGTTTCAGGGGTTGCAATCGCTACCGGGCCCCATGCTCCAGGGGGCCCGGTAGCAAACCAGTGGGTGAACTTCCAGGATCGCAAAGGTCACACTTGCAACCGGACCCTGGCATTGCACCACTGTGGGGAGGCCCCAAGATTGCAGGAAGGGGGCCCACAAGATTGCAGGAAGGGGGCCCACTGCAGAACTTGTGAAAGAATCCTGCTGCGGGACCGTAATAAAAGGCCATGCAACAAGTGTAAAGAGCCCCAGGATTAGTGGGAAGAGCCCTGGGCTTGAAGGTAAGGGCCCCGGCCAGGGGTCTGGGGGGCCCTTCATGGTTTCTTGCATCAGGGCCCTGAAGGTTCTAGTTACGCCTCTGGTCTATGGTGATGATTCCAAGAAGGCATGTTTGGCATTAAGCCAACAGCCTCCTTCTGGTTCTGGAATGGGATGTCCAACAAGCTCATATGGGGGTGATGGTTAGGTGTCCACAACCTTTTGGCTGTACAGCATAATTATCTGTAAGGTTTCCATGTCGGGAAGACCTCTGGCTTAGGTTTGATGGGGTCATCGGGGTCATCACACCTATGCCAGAGGCCTTTCCGACATGGAAACCCTACAGATAGTTGTGCTATACAGCCAAAAGGTTGTGGACACCTAACCATCACCCCCATGTGAGCTTGTTGGACATCCCATTCCTGAACCAGGAGGCTGTTGACCTAATTCCAAACATGCCTTCTCGGGGTCATCACCAGAGACCTTCCCAACATGGAAACCCTACAGATAGTTATGCTATACAGCCAAAAGGTTGTGGACACCTGACCATCACACCCATATGAGCTTGTTGGACATTGCGTTCCAGAACCAGGAGGCAACTGTTGGCCTAATGCCAAAAATGCATTGTTCTTGGGGTCAATAGCATAGGTGTGATGACGCCAATGACCCCAAGAAGAAGGCATTTTTGGCATTAGGCCAACAGCCTCGTTCTGGAATGCGATGTCCAACAAGCTCATATCGGGGTGATGGTCAGGTGTCCACAACCTTTTGGCTGTATAGCATAACTATCTGTAGGGTTTCCATGTTGGGAAGGTCTCTGGTGATGACCCTGAGAAGAGGGCATGTTTGGCATTAGGACAACAGCCTCCTTCTGGTTCTGGAATGCGATGTCCCAACAAGCTCATATGGTAGCAATGGTCAGGTGTCCACCAAGTCTTCCCCATACGGAGTGAGTGCAGATTGGTTCACCCAATCCTTCCTCTGAATCTAAATGAGCATTTTACGACTTCGTTAGAAATAAAAATATTTCTTGATTTTGCCGGGAGTTGGCAGATTAGTTGTACGGTCCCAGCCTCCGCTTTATTCCGATGCGGTTTGATGTGTAATATCTTTTACCATTTGCACTGGCTGTAATTTATGGCAGCCACATTAGGAATATGTAAATTGGAGTGTAAGTCGCAGTTACATTTTACGTTATGCAGACTATACAAAAATGTGCCGGCGACGGCAAAAAAATATATATTTCGGCTTTCTCTCCTTCTTCCTTTTTTTTTTTTTTCTCTTCTGTTTCTAAAAGTTGTGTTTTTTGAAATGCATAATGTAAGCTTTTCTATAACTCTGCGCCTGCCCGGCGAGCGTCGTCCCGGTGTTTTTAGTGGAGCAGTTTGTGCAGTCGCTGGAGGAAATTGAATCTTTGTCTGTTGTTTCCATGTTTGTGTTTTCTGCCGTGGAGCTGTAAGAAGCTTTGTGAGAACATGAGCTGATTGTGTGCAATTTAATCCGGGAGCTCCCAGATGGACTTAACCACTTCGCCATCGCGCCGAAAGACTCAGCCTGTAAATGTGCCATTGTTTCGCCGCGACTTCCCCAGAGCTCCTTTTTGACTTTTAAAGGTGTGAAACATGCTTGGGTGGGGGGAACTAGCCCACTATGGAACTAAAGTGCTTCCACTTTAATTGAACCAACTTTATAAATAACAATAAGCGCGGACGGTTGTACACCATAGCGGGGTAGCGACCTCTAAAACCGCAAATCCCCTAACGGAATCACAGGTGAAATAATGGCATGTGTATATATGCTAACCAATAAAATCTGCTCCCCCTGAGGAGGTTCTTTGTGCGCTTGTATTACTTTCCCTGCAAGATCGCCTTGCCTATTGATCACCGAGATAAAATGCCTGCAGGGTTTGTTCGACCTTGAAAGGAACATACAGTAGCTGGTAGAGTACATAAGCATTTGGCATTGGGGAAGAGTGAAAATTACCGTTTTAACTTCGTCAAAATTTAGGCAAGAAATTGGAAATTTTGGAAAGGTTCAATATTTTAGCCAAATGCATTGGAGTTAACAGGGGAGGCAAAATTTAGGGGGGTTTTTGGTGGTTTTTAAGGTTGCAACAGGCTTTAAATGTCTCCTGGAGCTCCTTTCACTGATCCTGGATCTGATCTTCTGCCAAAAATTCTATGTGGCATTATTAATTGTAACGAAGACTGCACATTGTTACGATTGCCCATTTGTTGCTCACATGTTGTAACCATTGCCTGTTTGTTGCCGTGTATTGTAGCGATTATCCATTTTTTGTCGTGATTGCCCATTTGTTGCTTGCATTTTGTAATGATAGTCCATTTATTGCCCATGTATAGTACTGGCTGCCCATTTGTTGCTCGCATATCAAAACAATTGCCTGTTTGTTGTCCCTCATACTGTCACAACTGCCTATTTGTTGCTTGTATTATGTAATGATAGTCCATTTATTGCCCATGTATTCTAATAGCTGCCCGTTTGTTGCTTGTATATTGTAATGATAGTCCATTTATTGGCCATGTATTCTAATAGCTGCCCGTTTGTTGCACTTGCATGCATATCAAGACAACTAGCTGCTTGTTGTCCACATACTGTCACAATTGCCTATTTGTTGCACCATTGTTTGCTTGTTGTTTGCATATTAAAATGATTGCCTATTTGGTGCCTGCATGTTGTCAGGGCTAGCTATTAGTTGCCCATATATCATAATGACTGCCCATTTGTTGCCTGCGTATTGTCAACTGTCAATTGGTTGCCTGCACATTGTCAAGAATAGCTATTTGTTACCCATATATTGTAATGATTGCCTGTTTGTTGCTTGCACATTGTAATGATTGCCTGTTTGTTGCTTGCACATTGTAAGTATTGCCTGTTTGTTGCTTGCACATTGTAATGATTGCTTGTTTGCTGCCCACTTATTGTAATTGTCTGCTTTTGATGTGCATTGTAGCAGCTACCCATTTGTTGTCTGCATACTGTACTGATTGCCCATGTGTTGCTTGCATATTTTAATGGTAGTCCATTTATTGCCCATACATTGTATTAACTGCCTATTTGTTGCCCACGTATCAAAATAATCACATGTTACCTGTAAATTTTCACAATTGCCTAGTTGTTTCACAATTGTTACTATAGTTTCTTTGTTTTCCGTGTATTGTCACAAATGCCCTGTGATTGCATGTATATTGTAATGATAGCCCATTTATTGTAAATACTGCCCATTCGTTGCCTGGATGATGTCATGGCTAGCTATTAAATACCCATACATAATGACTGCCTACTTGTTGCCTAGGTATTGTAACAACTGTCCATTTGTTGCCTGCATATTGTCATGAATAGTTATTTGTCACCCATATATTGTAAGTATTGCCTGTTTGTTGCCTGCGCAGTTCAATGATTGCTTGCTGCCCACCTGCTGTAAGGATTGTCTGCCGTTGATGTGCATTGTAGCAGTTGCCCATTTGTTGTCCGCATACTGTCATGACTGCCCATGTGTTGCCAACATGTTTTAATGGTAGTCCATTTAGTGCCCGTAAATTGTAATAACTGCCCGTATGTTGCCCACATATCAAAATGATTCCATTTGTTACCAGTATATTGTCACAATTGCCTGGTTGTTGCACAATTGTTACTATCGCTTGTTTTCCATGTATTGTCATGATTGCCCATTGATTGCTTGCATATTGTAGTGATAGCCCATTTATTGCCCATATATTGTAATGACTGCCTGTTGTTGCCCTCACGTCAAAACAATAGTCTGTTGCCTGCATATTATCACAATTGCCTGGTTGTTGCACAACTGTTACTATTGCTTGTTTGCTTTCCATGTATTGTCATGATTGCCCATTGATTGCTTGCACTTTTAGATTGTAAGCTCTAACAAGCCGGGCCCTCTGATTCATCTTGTATTGTAACTGTACTGTTTGCCCTACTGTTGTAAAGTGCTGCACAAACTGTTGGCGCTAAAAAATCCTTTTTAGTAATAATAATGATATTGTAGTGATAGCCCATTTATTGCCCATATATTGTAATGACTGCCTGTTTGTTGCCCGCATATCAAAACAATTGTCTTGTTTGTTGCCCGGGTATTGTCACAACTGCCTGGTTATTGCACCATTGTAACAATTGCTTACTTGATGTCTATTTGTTATCATGATTGCTTGTATATTGTAATGATAGTCTATTTACTGCCCATGTTTTGTAACGACTGCCCATTTTGTTGCCCGCGTATAAAAACTGCCTGTTTGTTGCCTGCATATTGCCCACTTATTACACAACTCTAATGATTGCTTGTTTTGTTGTTCATGTATTGTAGTAATTGCCTGTCTGTTGTCTGCATATTGTCATGATTACCTATTTGGCGCCCATATATTGTCATGATTGCCCGTTTCTTGCGCTGCATATTGTAATGATTAACCATTTATTGTCCGTGTATCATCCAATAATTGTAAAGGTTGCCCATTTGTTGCCCATTTATTGTAACACCTGCTCCATTTGTTGCCTACATATTGTAGTAACTTACTGTTAGTTGCCTGCTTGGTTGAATGATTGCCCGCTTGGTTGAATGATTGCCCATTTGCTGCCTACCTATTGTAGTAACTTCCTGTTAGGCAATCATTCAACCAAGCAGGCAACTAACAGGAAGTTACTACAATAGGCAGGCAACAAATAGGCAATCATTCAACCAAGCAGGCAACTATTTGTTGCCTGCCTATTGTAGTAACTTCCTGTTGCCTGCTTGGGTGAAGGATTGCCCATGTTTTTCCTGCCTATTGTTGTAACTTCCTGTTGCCTGCTTGGTTGAATGATTGCCCATTTGTTGCCTGCCTATTGTAGTAACTTCCTGTTGCCTGCTTAGGTGAATGATTGCCCATTTGTTGCCTGCCTATTGTAGTAACTTCCTGTTGCCTGCTTGGTTGAATGATTGCCCATTTGTTGCCTGCCTATTATTGTAACTTCCTGTTAGTTGCCTGCTTGGTTGAATGATTGCTCATGTGTTGCCTGCCTATTGTAGTAACTTCCTGTTAGTTGCCTGCTTGGGTGAATGATTGCCCAATGATTGCCCATTTGTTGCCTGCCTATTGTAGTAATTTCCTGTTAGTTGCCTGCTTGGGTGAATAATTGCCCATTTGTTGCCTGCCTATTATAAAGTCTTCCAGGTTTGAAGTGGTTAAAGACTTTCCCACCATATTAATTTACACTTCTTCTATCGCGCTCTTATTTTATTGTTCCTCCTGCGATGTGTAAAAAAAAAAAGAAAATCTTGCGGTAAGACGGCAGATTTCATTGTGAATATTGTGTAGCGTTATGTGATCATGTCAATGTCCTTGACTCCTAATTGGAGCGTCTAGTATTGTGTGATTATTATGTTAACCACAGCTTGTCCCTTCTTCTATAATGGCTTTGCAGGGCGTGTGAAGTGTTGTTACATCGTTGTACATCATTTACTTTCATCTTAAAAAAAAAAGCAAAGCATACAGGTGTAATGAACATGCCTATAATATCTATAACACAAGACAAGGTCACATTTTATATTACTAATAACAATCCCCACGCACCTATTCTAATAGCAGATGAGGCGGAATTTGTCTTTGCTGCCTTACAGAATAACTTCCCCTTTCCTTCCTGTGTCTGTGAAATATAAAAAAATAAATGAGCAGTTGATTTTTTATTTTTTTGGACAGCTTTAGTAAAACGAAGGCCAGGTCCTCAGACCAGCTTGGTTACAAAGGTTTAAAAAGCAAAAAAAGTTTTGTGCCCAGAAGCCGAGCCTTTCTGCCAGCCGTGGGGGCGGATAATCTTCTAACTCACCGGTCTGCTCTTGGAAATTTTGGAACGATTCCTTACTTGTGTTTGGTTTTTTTTGGAGAAACTAGCTTCTCACTAGTTTTTCTGGATTTTTGGTTGATATTCTGTGTCTATCATATAAAATACACCTATGATAAAAATGATACACCCGCCATTTCTGTGTAAGTGGGCAAACTTACACAATCTGCAGGGGATCAAATCATTAAGTTCAATCAATGCAGGATTCCAAACCTTTGTCCTTGAAGGCAAAGAGAACCAAATGGCCTTTTCATTGGCAGGGACAGTTTCTTGTGGGCTAAAAGATCACACCACAAATTATGTCATGGTGGTGTCAGGCTTACCCCTAACGCAGGTGGTCAGACACTATAGCTGGCTTCTGTGTTCTTCACCAATAGCAGCCTCCTTTCTCATAAGGTAAGTAGACCTACTGGTACTCAGTTGCCCCAGGTCTTATACACAATGCTATAATGCCTGGCCACTACGCTGGGGCAGGCGTGAACTGAGGAAAGCAAACGGGTACTTGCTGTTGACAGACAGGCAGAGTGGTCCAATGACAGTCCAGGTGCCAGGCAGGCAAGGTTCAGAATAGTTGGGGTCAATCCATAGCCAAAAGGCAGGCAGAGTTCAGAGAATAGTCTATATCGAAGGTCATAAATAGGGGAATCCAAACAGCAGAGTCCAGGGTCCAATTGCCCTTGCCAACCCTTGTTGGCAACTTTCTGGCTGCTAAGTCACCATGCTGTCCTCCCAAGGGATAAACAGATAGCAAAAATACTCCAAACACTGAATGTAGATGCTCCCTCTCTCCGTAGAAAATACTGATGCACCTGACTGCTCTTTTAGATCCCCCAAGCAAGAGGTGTAGGGTAGCTGTACTGGCTTTGGGTGGCTCTAAGCTGTCCCTGTGTAGTAAGCAAGCTGGGTATTGCACTTAGCTGCTCCTCCTCTATCAGGCTCCTCTATTAGCTGGGGTGCAGTGGGTGAAGCTACTCACTCAATCCCCTAGGTGAATCCTGAGGTTCAAATTATTTCTGCACAGACCTACTTCTGAACAGGCCCTGGCCTTGGCTGTTAGGATGGCTTCAGCTAAGCCTAGCTGAGGCTGAAAGGGCGTGAGGACTCACCTGCTTCTGGTCTTTCTCTCCTTCTCTCTAGCTGCTTCCTTTTGCCCAGGGGCAAATCCCCCTAGGACAGGGGACCCCTCCAGGCTATTGGACTCTGGACTCTGCACCCCACATGGCCAAGCTAGCTCCAGAATATGTATATTCCATTTCTCCACCTTCTGGGCCGTTCCCACCAAGGGATTGGAGGAAACATAAATATTCAGCCCTCATCTCTGCTCCTTCACCCTCTAAGTTTTAGCACCCTCAAGCAGTTCCAGAAGCCAGGGGGAGGAAATTGGTGGAACTAATGTTGCTGGGCGGGGGCTATTGTTGCAGGGGAGGATTTATTGGGGGGGGGGCTATTGTTGCAGGGGAGGATTTATTGGGGGGGGGATTGTTGCAGGGGAGGATTTATTGTTGCTCGGGGGCTATTGCTGTTGGGGTCTATTGTTGCTGATTGCAGGGGATCTATTTTACTGTTTTTCCTATTGTTGCAGGGGAAGATTTATTGCTGCTAGGAGGATCTATTGTTGCTGATTCCAGGGGATCTGTTTTACTGCTTTTCTAGTTTATCATTAACAAATTCCATGCAAATTACCTAGAACCACAACATGATACTTGATTCTTTATTCTCTAAAAGGGGGGTGTTGGGAAGTGGGCAGAGGGTGGAACCAAAGGACAGCGCTCAGAGGTGGGTAGGGACCATAATAAAGGGCCCCGCAATGAGGGTAAAGGGCCCCAGGATCAATGGGAAGAGCCCCAGGCTTGAAGGGAAGGGCCAAGGGGTGACTCAGAAGAGGGGAGTACCTGCACCTATTCTCGGAGAAAAAAAAGCTCTGTCTAACACTGTACATATAGGGTTCTACACTCCTCTATAAAGAATTATGGATGGAGGATATTACAGTTCCTGAACCAAAGAAACTTGTTGATAGCAGACTAGGGCATATCCAGGACAGACCTGGAAAAAGTGGTCCAGGATCTAGAGAAACAGCACTTGTGTGGAGATCAGGGACCCATGAAGACATTGTGACACTGGAGTACCATGTTGGGTGCAAACAAAAGAGACTGAAGGTTTGGAATCGCTGTAGGTAAGTAGACACATAGTACACGTTACGGGTGGCAGAAGGTTCTCCCCAAGTTGTTAGCCACTCAAGGAGGGCTACAGGACTCGTTAAATAGAAGCAAAGTCAGGTTATGACCAGGGATAGGGACAAACAGAAGCAAAGTCAGGTTATGACCAGGGATAGGGACAAACAGAAGACAAATCTAGTAATAAACTAGAACAGGTGACAGGAAACTGATCCAAATACCTTAATAGGACCAGGAACCAAAGGCCAATGGAGGTCCGATAAGGAATCACAGAAGATTAGAAGAGGGAAGTGCAACAGCCAGAAGGAACAGGAACTGGTAGGTCAGGTCAGTACAGACTACCATACAGTTATATTAAGTCCAGTCAATGCACCAACTGGTACAAGTGAAGGCCCAAAGTAGCCTCTAGCTAAAGCCAATAACCCAAAGGTGTGGAAAGCATAGAGACAAAAACCAGAGCTAGATAAATACAAAAAACAGATCAAAGGAAAGGAGGAAACACAGACTGCCAGAATAGCTAAGGGTTAAGGCAAAAAAAGAAAGATCAGATCCTGCCAGACTCAAAAAATTCTGACCAGATTCATGAAATGGGGGAACCTTTCCAGAAGCTGTAACTCTTACTTTGCTGACTCCTGCAGCATCGGCACAGAGCAACCACAAATCAACAAACATTTTTGTAACCCACTCAGCAAGATGTCACTCCGAGGAGAACCGCTCTGATGATTTTTCACTGCAAACACATTGTATGATCTAAATATAAATACTATATGGCTGAAAGTATGAGCCCCCCCTCCCAATGATGGGAGTTCAGGAGTTCCCAGTGGAGGGTCCTGGTAATACTCCATCATACAAAGACATTGTAGACAATTGTGCTCTTCCAACCTTGTGGTAACAGTTTGAAGACCCTTTTCTGTTCCAGCATGACTGTGCCCCTCCCTGTGTGCAAAGCCAGCTCCATAAAGACATGGCGTGACCAGTTTGGTGTGGAGGAACTTGAGTGTCCTGCACAGAGCCCTGACCCCAACCCTACTGATCACCTTTTGGGATGAATTGGTACGCCAATGACAGCCCAGGTCTTCTCATCCAATATCAGTTCCTGACCTCACGAATGGCCACAAATGCCCAAAGACACCCTCCAAAATTTGGTAGAAGAGTCAAGACTTTCATAGCGGCAAAGGGGGGGGGGGGTGTCAATTCCATATAAATGGATATCCCATTCCAAAACCATGCCCAACAAGCTCAAAACCCTGAAATAACCCTACTGAACACTTTTGGAATGAATTGAAATGCCAATTGTCAGCCAGGTCTTCTCATCCAACATTATTACCTGACCCTAAAAATGCTCTTTTGACTACATAGCTACAAGTTCTCATAGTCCATTCTTCAAGATTTTGGAATGTAAGGATGGTATAGCTGTAAAGGGTGCTGGCTTCCAAGACCTTCCTACAGATCCCCTTACTGTAGGAGATCCCCTTACTCCTACACCTTCTACAGTCTTCCCCACCAATCATGTAAGTACTATTTTGAATAATGCTTCCACCAAGCAGAAGCCCCTTCTCCCAAGAAAACCCGTTTTAATATAGTCATGTTGATGTAGCCCTATGTTCATGTTTTCTCCTCTCCGGGCCTATCTCGAGAACATTCATAGTTGCATAGTAGGTGAGGTTGAATAAAGACAATAGTCCATCCAGTTCAACCTGTGTAGGTGTGTGTGGCTGTAATCATCTCGCATACCCCTGAATGTTCTGATCCTTGAGATGTAAGTCTAAGAGTCTTTTGAAAGCCACCATACTTCCCGCAGAAACCACCTCTTGTGGTAGAGAATTCCACAATCTTGTAGCCCTAACAGTAAAGAACCCCCCACATTGCCTGAGGTTAAAACGCTTCTCCTCTAATCGCATTGTATGCCCTCGAGTCCTCATGCAATCCCTTCGACTGAACAGCTGTTTTTCTATGCCGAGATCCCCATTGAGATATTTATAAATTGCTATCATGTCCCCCCTCAGGCGTCTCTTTTCCAGGGAGAATAAATCAAGCGATTGCAGACGCTCTTCATAATTAAGGTCCTCCAATCCCCTAATTAGTTTAGTTGCCCTTCTCTGGACTCTCTCCAGCTCCAACACATCCCTCCTGAGGACTGGCGACCAGAACTGGACAGAATACTCCAGATGCGGTCGGACCAGAGTTTTATAAAGTGGAAGGATTATAGTCTTATCTCTGGAATACATCCCTTTTTTTTTTTTTTTTTTTTTTTTATGCATGCTAATATTCTGCTGGCTTTGGTAGCTGCTGCTTGACATTGCATGCTATTGCCTAATCTATCATTAACCAAGACTCCCAGATCTTTCTCCATTTTTGGTTCCCCCCCAAAGTGTATTGTGCTTTTATGTTTTTAGTCCCCAAGTGCAAAACCTTACACTTCTCCACATTAAACCTCATTTGCCATGTCGTTGCCCACTCCGTTATTTTGTCCAGGTCATTCTGTAGGATATCTGCTTCATGCTGTGAAGTTATTGCCCTGCCCAATTTTGTGTCATCTGCAAAAACTGATATCGAACTCCTGATCCCATCCTCAATGCTGTTTATGAATAAATTGAACAAGGTTGGTCCCAGGACTGAGCCTTGGGGGACCCCGCTTACCACCTCAGACCAGTCTGAGTATGCGCTGTTTATTACCACCCTTTGGACACGACCCTTTTAGTCAGTTCCGTATCCAAGAGCAAACCCTGCTGTCGATACCTGCAGACCTTATTTTATAAATTAAGCGCTTGTGGGGAACTGTATCAAACGCCTTAGCGAAATCCAAGTACACCACATCCACTGGTCTGCCCCTATCTAGCTCACAGCTCACCTCCTCGTAGAATGTTAATAGATTGGTTTGACAAGAACGCCCATTTGTAAACCCATGCTGATTACTGCTGATGATGTTGTTGTCTTTAGCAAACTCTACGATATAGTCCCTTATCATCCCCTCCAGAAGTTTACATACTATCGATGTCAGGCTGACAGGCCTATAATTTATAATAAATTCTCAAAGGCTTTGGGGTCCTCATCTTTCCCATCCCATGAGAAGAACCAGAGATGTCACCCTTACTTAGGCGAGTACGTTGTAAGTAATTTACAATTTTTAGACTTTGTATAGCTTTTGTGGGGTTATTCAGGAGGTGGAGGGTTCCAAAACAAGTAGATCTTGAATTTTCATGCACCTCACATAGAAGTGTAAAGAAACTGGATGATGGTAAAAGAAAAAACTCTTCCAGAGAAGTAAAAGCTGATTGGAGTTGGTGTCACGCCATTCTGATACTCAGAGGACCTTCCGTCTGTTTTGTAAGCAGAGATCTGTGTTCATAGAGGATTGTATAATATGCAACTACAGAGCGAAATGTTCCTCTGGTAAGATTATGGATCAGTGACCTTTATTTCTATCTTTGTCTGCATTTTCCTTTATTCTTGGAGCACAGACATGAAATGAGCAGCAATCATGCAGGTACATGCAGGGGCGGACTTTCTAAGGCAGAAGAGTAGGTGCTTTTCTATTCACTTTAACAACTCGATATAAACATCCACATAGACAAACTGTACTATATTATACCTGAAAAAACAAAGCCAAATGAGTTATTATTTAGTATTAAACAAACAGGTTAAATCAAATACACCACATGGCTTTGTGTGTTTGTTAATGGACACCTTATCATCACACCTCTGACATCCCATTCCAAACCCATGGCTATTAATATAGAGTTGCCCTCCATTGCCATTATTATGGCACTACCAAACCCCCCCCCCCCCCAAACACCCACACCATGACCATTAAAATGGGGGTTTCCATGCCATCACTATGGCAATTATTATGGAGTTCAGAGGGTTGAGGTCAGGGCCCTGTACATGGTACTCGAGTTCCTCCATGACCTCAAACCTACTGAACATCCTTGGGATGAGAAGATCTATTCCCAAAAGGGTTCGGTACGGTTACGGTCAGGTACTGATGTTGGATAAAAAGACTTTTTATCAAAGGTCTTCCAAAAGTAGGGTTGAGGTTGGGGCTCTGTGCAGGACACTCGAGTTCCTCCACACCAAATTGGTCACACCATGTATTTATGAAGCTGGCTCTACTTCTCTGGGAAGGCTTCCTACAAGATTTTGGAGGGTGTCTGTGGGAATTTGTGCCCTTTGTGAGGTCAGGTACTGATGTTTGGATGGGAAGACCTGGGTTGTCATTGTCGTTTCAATTCATCCCAAAGGTGTTCAATAGGGTTGAGGTCAGGGCTCTGTCCAGGACACTCGAGTTCCTCCATGACCTCAAACCTACTCGACAACCTCGGGATGAGAAGATCTAATCCCAAAAGGGTTCAGTACAGTTAAGGTCAGGTACTAATGTTGTATGAGGAGAACTTTTATCAAAGGTCTTCCAAAAGTAGGGTTGAGGTCGGGGCTCTGTGCTAGACAGTCGAGTTCCTCCACACCAAACTGTTTAAACCATGTCTTTTTGGGCCTGGCTCTACTTTTCTAGGAAGGCTTCCTACAAGATTTTGGAGGGTGTCAGGTACTGTGTGCCTTTTGTGATGTCAGGTACTGATGTTTGGATGAGAAAACATGGGTTGTCGTGGTTTTAAATTAATCTCAAAGGTGTTCAGTAGGCTTAAGGTCAGGGCTCTGTACAGGACATTCGAGTTCCTCCACACCAAACTGGTCAAACCATGTCTTTATGGGGCTGGCTCTACTTCTCTAGGAAGGCTTCCTACAAGATTTTGGAGGGTGTCTGTGGGAATTTGTGCCCTTTGTGAGGTCAGGTACTGATGTTTGGATGAGAAGACATTGGTTGTCATTGTCGTTTCAATTCATCCCAAAGGTGTTCAGTAGGGTTGAGGTCAGAGCTCTGTACAGGGCACTCGAGTTTCTCCATGACCTCAAACCTATAACAACCTCGGGATGAAAAGATCTAATCCCAAAAGGGTAAAGTACAGTTAAGGTCAGGTACTGATTTTGGATGAGAGACCTTTTATCAAAGGTTGCCCAAAAGTAGGGTTGAGGTCGGGGCTCTGTACAGGACAATCAAGTTCTTCCATTACCTCAAACCTACTCAACAACCTCGGGATGAGAAGATCTAATCCCAAAAGGGTTCAGTACAGTTAAGGTCAGGTACTGATGTTGTATGAGACCTTTTTATCAAAGGTCTTCCAAAAGTAGGGTTGAGGTCAGGGCTCTGTGCAGGACACTTGAGTTCCTCCACACAAAAACTGGTCAAACCATGTATTTATGGGGCTGGCTCTACTTCTCTAGGAAGGCTTCTTACAAGATTTTGGAGGGTGTCTATGGGAATGTGTGCCCTTTGTGATGTCAGGTACTGATGTTTGGATGAGAAAACCTGGGTTGTCATTGTGGTTTTAAATTAATCTCAAAGGTGTTCAGTAGAGTTGAGGTCGTGACTTGGTGCAGGACACTCGAGTTCCTCCATGATCTCAAACCTACTCAACAACCTCGGGATGAGAAGATCTAATCCCAAAAGGGTTCAGTATAGTGAAGGTCAGGTACTGATGTTGTATGAGGAGACCTTTTATCAAAGGTCTTCCAAAAGTAGGGTTGAGGTCAGGGCTCTGTGAAGGACACTAGAGTTCCTCCACACCAAACTGGTCACACCATGTCTTTATGGGCCTGGCTCTACTTCTCTAGGAAGGCTTCTTACAAGATTTTGGAGGGTGTCTATGGGAATGTGTGCCCTTTGTGATGTCAGGTACTGATGTTTGGATGAGAAGACATTGGTTGTCTGGGAAGGCTTCCTACAAGATTTTGGAGGGTGTCTGTTGGAATTTGTGCCCTTTGTGAGGTCAGGTACTGATGTTTGGATGAGAAAACCTCGGTTGTCATTGTCGTTTCAATTCATCCCAAAGGTGTTCAGTAGGGTTGAGGTCAGGGCTCTGTACAGGGCACTCGAGTTCCTCCATGACCTCAAACCTACTCAACAACCTCGGGATGAGGAGATCTAATCCCAAAAGGGTTCAGTACGGTTAAGGTCAGGTACTGATGTTGTATGAGGAGACCTTTTATCAAAGGTCTTCCAAAAGTAGGGTTGAGGTCGGGGCTCTGTGCCGGACACTAGAGTTCCTCCACACCAAACTGGCCGAACCATGTCTTTATGGAGCTGGCTTGGTGCATAGGGGATGATATTATAAAGGACTTTTGAAATGATGTCAGCCTGTTCTTGCTGATATGAGATTTTAGTGATGGGTTTACATCTCCGTGATGACATTAGCAGACAGAAGCAGGCAGATTCCTACGCATTCCTAATTTCGGCATTTTCAGTTTGGATACACAAAAAAACAAAAAAACCAAAGCGAAGGCTGAACAAAGACGACAGCGAATTGGTGTAGAGTCACACACCTGTCTATCAGTTTATCTGTCTGATTCTATTCCAAAGTAATCAGAAGAGGTGAGAGATGTTGGAAGACGAAGCAAGGATGACAGAGTGTGGGAGATGTAGTCGGCAGTCCCGGGCTTCCAATTCTTTCCTCCAGACTTTAATGTCCTTGATAGATTTCATCTCCTTAATGGCAGCCAGGAGCTGGCCTGCCTTCTTCTCCTCAGTCTCATCTTTCCCCGGGGCTCAAACCACATGGAATTTTTGGGGGGTTCTTGATGAGCGCACATGGTGAAACGATCTCTTGACGAGTGAACAAAGGACGTCTGGCTGTCACGAATGCAATTACTAACCAGGGCATGTCAGAAGGTAACTTGGCTCATACAATCTTTTTTTATATCATCACGAATCTGTCGAGATCCTTGATGTAACCTTCAATAAAGCTTGACTTTACAAACAAGACAGCCATAAACATGTTTTTCCCAGTCAGCATATGACAAACCGGAGGTTAAAGTAGACGTAAACCCTAACTGAGTAACATTTAGTTTGCTCTGGGCACTGTGTATTAATGTGTCATTTTTTTTTTCATGCTGCTTTCCTGCAGCCTCCTTGCAGCTACTTCCTGTCTGCATACACTTCAGTAATGTTTGCATTGCATTTCTCAGGGTCGGTTTTCCCGATGGTGACAGCAGAGGACCCATAGATGTGCGCAGCCTACTGCATTAGGGTGTGCACCCCAAAGCTCAATCATACACTATATGGTCAAAAGTATTGGGACGCCTGCCTTTACACACACATGAACTTTAATGGCATCCCAGTCTTAGTCCGTAGGGTTCAATATTGAGTTGGCTCCACCCTTTGTAGCTATAACAGCTTCAACTCTTCTGGGAAGGCCGTCCACAAGGTTTAGGAGTGTCTATGGGAATGTTTGACCATTCTTCCAGAAGAGCATTTGTGAGGTCAGGCACTGATGTTGGACAAGGTCTGGCTCGCAGTCTCCGCTCTAATTCATCCCAAAGATGTTCTATCAGGTTGAGGTCAGGACTCATCCATGTCTTTATGGACCTTGCTTTGTGCACTGGTCCAAATCATTTAGTGGAGGGGGGATTAGGGTGTTGGATCATTTTTCAGGGGTTGGGCTTGGCCCTTTAGTTCCAGTGAAGGGAACTATTAAGGTGTCAGCATACCAAGAGGGCAGGCCAATCAAGTTCCTCCACCCCAAACTCGCTCATCCATGTCTTTATGGACCTTGCTTTGTGCACTGGTCCAAACCATTTGGTGGAGGGGGGATTATGGTGTGGGGTTGTTTTTCAGGGGATGGGCTTGGCCCCTTAGTTCCAGTGAAGGGAACTCTTAAGGCGTCAGCATACCAAGACATTTTGGACAATTTCATGCTCCCAACTTTGTGGGAAGAGATTGGGGATGGCCCCTTCTTGTTCCAACATGACTGCGCATCAGTGCACAAAGCAAGGTCCATAAAGACATGGATGAGTGAGTTTGGGGTGGAGGAACTTGACCTGCCTGCCCTCTTGGTATGCTGACGCCTTAAAAGTTCCCTTCACTGGAACTAAGGGGCCAGGCCCAACCCCTGAAAAACAACCCCACACCATAATCCCCCCTCCACCAAATAATTTGGACCAGTGCACAAAGCAAGACCCATAAAGACATGGATGAGCCAGTTTGGGGTGGAGGAACTTGACTGGCCTGCCCTCTGGGCCGCTCTGATGCCCCGTAAAAAGGCTGCACCGCTTCTGCAACAGACATGCCTAAAGGATTCCTGGTGAAGAGAAGTAAAAAGTCCCTGCTTCTGACCTTCTACTTAGTGTGGGTTGAAGATGAGGACAGAGGGCAGGCCTCCCCCCCCCCCCCCCCCCCCAGCATGGATGGTGTAAACTGAGTCTGAGCAGAGGCTGGTTCCATGCACCACTGGAGACTCTCAACAAAGCTCTCCCAGCTACTCCCAAACCTGCTGGCCTGGTTGGGAACCCAGATTCGGCCGGTGAGTACCTGGCACTGGGCTTCAGCCTGGAATGGGGATCAGGAGGAGGCTGGGAAGAAGAGCGGGAGGGAGGCCAAGTCACTGCACCATGGGCCTTGGCTTACACTCGCCCCCTGGGCTGAAAGTTGCCAGTCAGCCCCTGCATGAGGGCCCTTCCACGGGTTCTGAGGCTAATTTAATGCAGATAAGGTGAGTTTAATTACCACCTAATCAGCCACAGAACCTCATCGTAATTCATGTGTTTTGGCTTTGATGGGATGAGGTGGCAACCCTAATTTCTAGACCCACAATTCCGCGGTAAGACTCCAAATATTTTTCCCCCATCTTCGGTGAAGTGGTAAGGGGTTAACGCAGCGCTTGCCAGATATCCCGCTCTCTGTACGCCTGTGATTCCAGTTTTCTTCATTGCAAGAGACAGCTTCACTGTGTGTCCCTGCTGACTTGTGATTCAGGGCGCTGCAAGGACTCATGCAAGGCCTTCTTCTCCCCCCCCCCCCCCCCCCAACAACCACCACCAGTGCTGCAGGGGTTACACGGCCTGTTTTCATTTGAGTTCTC
Source organism: Pelophylax lessonae (assembly GCF_965119305.1). Lineage (NCBI taxonomy): Eukaryota > Metazoa > Chordata > Amphibia > Anura > Ranidae > Pelophylax > Pelophylax lessonae. The sequence continues at coordinate 298,435,700 of NC_138774.1, forward strand.
TGACAGGCGCTGGGACTCAGTGTGGTTCTGGCCCCCAATCTGATTTCACATTGCATCTGCAGGCAGCTGGAAGCGATTAAACTCTGGAATTAGACTGCAGAATCCGGCACAGGGCAGGACGCGGCGTGCAGCTTTTATTAAAACGCAAAAAAACTTGCCGATTCTTCTGGCTGCACAGGCTAAAGGTCGGGTGTGTGACACCGTGTCCGCTCTGGGTGACTAATTAGGGGGGAATTACCCCCTATGCAAGCGCTGATCGCCTATCCAGGAGCAAAGCCACTGAGAACCTTCTGCAAACAACCATCGTTCCTGACGTGACGTGGCCAATCCTGTCCTTCACCGAGGGCTCAGATACGGTGGACCTTCCCATGACTTCACACAACTCCACCAGTAAAGCACTGAGAAATGAGACCACCATTTTTATAGAAAATTCCACCTTTTATCATTAAAAAGCCACTGAGAACCTTCCACAAACAACCATAATTCCTGACGTGACGTGGCCAATTCTGTCCTTCAACGAGGGCTCAGATAACTTCCGAAGATAAGGTGGACCTTCCCATGACTTTATACAACTCCCATCAGTAAAGCACTGAGAAATGATTCCACCATAGGGTCATTTTTATAGAAAAGTTCCACCTTTATCATTAAAACCCACTGATAACCTTCCACAAACAACCATCGTTCCTTACGTGACGTGGCCAATCCTGTCCTTCACCGAGGGCTCAGATACCTCCCGAAGATAAGGTGGACCTTCCCATGACTTTACACAACTCCATCAGTAAATAAAATATACCACCATAGGGTAATTTTTATAGAAAAGTTCCACATTTTATCATTTAAAAAGCCACTGATAACCTTCCACAAACAACCATCGTTCCTGACGTGACGTGGCCAATCCTATCCTTCACCGAGGGCTCAGATACCTCCCGAAGATAAGGTGGACTTTACACAACTCCATCAGTAAAGCACTGAGAAATGATTCCACCATAGGGTCATTTTTATAGAAAAGTTCCACCTTATTAAAAAGCCACTGAGAACCTTCAACAAACAACCATCGTTCCTGACGTGACGTGGCCAATCCTGTCCTTCACCGAGGGTTTAGAAACCCCTGGAAGATAAGGTGGACCTTCCTGTGACTTTACACAACTCCCATCAGTAAAGCACTGAGAAATTATACCACCATAGGGTAATTTTTATAGAAAAGTTCCACCTTTTAACCTTCCACAAACAACCATCGTTCCTTACGTGACGTGGCCAATCCTGTCCTTCACCAAGGGCTCAGATACCTCCCGAAGATAAGGTGGACCTTCCTGTGACTTTACACAACTCCCATCAGTACAGCACTGAGAAATGATTCCACCATAGGGTCATTTTTATAGAAAAGTTCCACATTTTATCATTAAAAAGCCACTGATAACCTTCTACAAACAACCATTGTTCCTTACGTGACGTGGCCAATCCTATCCTTCACCGAGGGCTCAGATACCTCCCGAAGATAAGGTGGACCTTCCCATGACTTTACACAACTCCATCAGTAAATAAAATATACCACCATAGGGTAATTTTTATAGAAAAGTTCCACATTTTATCATTAAAAAGCCACTGATAACCTTCTACAAACAACCATTGTTCCTTACGTGACGTGGCCAATCCTATCCTTCACCGAGGGCTCAGATACCTCCCGAAGATAAGGTGGACCTTCCTGTGACTTTACACAACTCCCATCAGTAAAGCACTGAGAAATGATTCCACCATAGGGTCATTTTTATAGAAAAGTTCCACCTTATTAAAAAGCCACTGAGAACCTTCAACAAACAACCATCGTTCCTGACGTGACGTGGCCAATCCTGTCCTTCACCGAGGGCTCAGAAACCCCTGGAAGATAAGGTGGACCTTCCTGTGACTTTACACAACTCCCATCAGTAAAGCACTGAGAAATTATACCACCATAGGGTAATTTTTATAGAAAAGTTCCACCTTTTAACCTTCCACAAACAACCATCGTTCCTGACGTGACGTGGGCAATCCTGTCCTTCACGAGGGCTCAGATACCTCCTGAAGATAAGGTGGACCTTCCCATGACTTTACACAATTCCATCAGTAAATAAATTATACCACCATAGGGTAATTTTTATAGAAAAGTTCCACCTTTATCATTAAAAAGCCACTGATAACTTTCCACAAACAACCATCGTTCCTTACGTGACGTGGCCAATCCTGTCCTTCACCAAGGGCTCAGATACCTCCCGAAGATAAGGTGGACCTTCCCATGACTTTACACAACTCCATCAGTAAATAAAATATACCACCATAGGGTAATTTTTATAGAAAAGTTCCACATTTTATCATTAAAAAGCCACTGATAACCTTCTACAAACAACCATTGTTCCTTACGTGACGTGGCCAATCCTATCCTTCACCGAGGGCTCAGATACCTCCCGAAGATAAGGTGGACCTTCCCATGACTTTACACAACTCCATCAGTAAAGCACTGAGAAATGATTCCACCATAGGGTCATTTTTATAGAAAAGTTCCACCTTATTAAAAAGCCACTGAGAACCTTCAACAAACAACCATCGTTCCTGACGTGACGTGGCCAATCCTGTCCTTCACCGAGGGCTCAGAAACCCCTGGAAGATAAGGTGGACCTTCCTGTGACTTTACACAACTCCCATCAGTAAAGCACTGAGAAATTATACCACCATAGGGTAATTTTTATAGAAAAGTTCCACTTTTTTATCATTAAAAAGCCACCCCTGAGCTCCAGTCAGTCACTATGCCTAGGCTCAGATGAGGTCATCAGTCTACTGCAGGCAGCAGGAGGAAGCATTTGTTTCAGTCTACCCACCCCAAGTGATCAGATTGCAACATTGCAAGCCAAAATAAGCTCCACTGCTTATCACTAAAAAGTAATTCTCAAACCCAAGTCAAGTGACTATGCCTAGGCTCAGATGTCATCAGTCTACTGCAGGCAGGGGAATGAATTTCCTCAGTCTCCCCTCTCTCAATGACTATGCCTAGGCTCAGATGATGTCATCAGTCTACTGCAGGCAGGGGAATGCATTTCCTCAGTCTCCCTTCTCTCAATGACTATGCCTAGGCTCAGATGATGTCATCAGTCTACTGCAGGCAGGAGGATGCATTTCCTCAGTCTCTGCACCCAAAGTGATCAGATTGCAACATTGCAAACTAAAAACAGCTCCGCCTCTTAACTCTTTATCACTAAACTCAAACTTGTCACTAAAAAGTCATCCTCAAACCCCAGTCACCCCATGGAAGGAAGCGTAGCGCCCCGTGGAAGGAAGCGTATCGCCCCGTGGAAGGAAGTGTATCGCCCCGTGGAAGCGTAGCGCCCCGTGGAAGGAAGCGTAGCACCCCGTGGAAGGAACCCCGTGGAAGGAAGCGTAGCGCCCAGTGGAAGGAAGCGTAGCGCCCAGTGGAAGGAAGCGTAGCGCCCCGTGGAAGGAAGCATAGCGCCCCGTGGAAGGAAGCATAGCGCCCCGTGGAAGGAAGCGTAGCGCCCAGTGGAAGGAAGCGTAGCGCCCAGTGGAAGGAAGCGTAGCGCCCCGTGGAAGGAAGCGTAGCACCCCGTGGAAGGAAGCGTAGCGCCCCGTGGAAGGAAGCATAGCGCCCCGTGGAAGGAAGCGTCCCTCATCCGATCTTCAACTTCTTCCTCTGGAGGATAAATTGCACAGCAAAGATATTCAGCATTTTGTACCGGTGACAGATTCGGGCCATGGACTCCTTTGATGAACAAATGTCCCCAGCAATAAAGTTCTGGGAAAAGTTCTGGTCCTTCCTGACTCCAAAACTATAAATAAAAGTCTACTTTAGATGAACTTTAATGAATTGAAACAAAAAAATAAATAAAACAAATTTAGAGAATCTTTTAAAATAACATTTTTATTATTATTTATTTAATATTACTATTATTATTATTATATATATATATATACAAACATTTATTAAAACAAAAAAAAAAAAAGGATACATTGAGGAATCCTCCAAAGTTACATTGTAGACAATGACTGACTGATAATCCGGAGATAATCATTATTTATTCAGGATGGGTGTTATTGTTCTAATAGTAATATATAAATAAATATAAATGTGTGTGTGTATGTGTGTGTGTATATATATATATATATATATATATATATATATTATAGAGAGAGAGAGAGTGTGTATATTATAGTGTATATATAAAGTATGATTCTGAGATTAGAAATCTTCCCACAGCTAAACAAACAGCCGTCCCATCCTCCGCTCTGATTCCGGAGAATTTTACCACTGCTGACTTGTAGGCGAGGAATGTCAGATTTCTTGCATAGGAACAATGCAAATAAAAATGGGTGTGGTCATCCACAACAGACCGCGCCTTTATTTGGGTTGTAGGAGGAGATGAGAACCCGATTCCCAAAATCTGGGACAAGTTTTAACATGTTGTTGTCATTGCGAAAGTCACTCTACGATATTTAATAATAATCCCTGGTGATCCCGCCATGAAGGCCAGTGTTCAAGTATTTCCTGTTATGGGGTGACAATGCTCTGTCCCTGGCTTCCAATCCTTCTCCAGGAATCTATTCAAGCAGTAAGTTGCTTGAATAGCTTGGATCTTGATGAAGGGGACATCCCCCGAAAGCTTGTCCTGAAAAATTGTATGTTAGTGCAAAGAAAAAAAGTATCACGGACAGAACTCCATTGTCTCTGTCGCAAGTGCACTAATACGGCTACAATTACCTCAAGCAAGCAGTAAGTGAATGACATTTCGTTTAGCAAAGCTTGTTTTCACCTTCCTGCAGCCTCTTTGCAGCCACTTCTCCTCTCCATACACTCCAGTGATGGCATTTCTCAGGACGGGTCTCCTGATGGTGACACCAGAGGGCGGAGTCTGTGTCATGTGTGCTGAATCTGCTGCTCATTATTAATATTATTATTATTATTATTATTATTATTGTTATTAATAATATATTCCATATTTTTTTATTATATTGTTATTATTATTATTATTATTATTATTAATAATATATTCCACATTTTTTTATTATTATCATTATTATTGTTTTATTAAAAATAACAATACAAATACTATCTATTATTATTATAGTTGTTGTTGTTATTATTAATAAAATCATTTTTGTTATTAATATTGTTATCATTATCATCATTGTTAATATTATTATTATTGTAATAATAATTATAATCATTATTGTTATTGCAATAATAACAATAATAATATTAACAATAATAATAATAATATTATAATTAAGATTATAATCATAACTATTGTTAATAACATTATGGTTATTATTTATTTATTTCAGGTTCTTATATAGCGTTGTCAATTTATGCAGCGCTTTACATATACATTATACATTCACATCAGTCCCTGCCCTCAAGGAGCTTACAATCTAAGATCCCTAACTCACATTCATACATACTCATAGTAGGGTAAATTTAGACAGGAGTCAATAAACCTACCAGCATGTCTTTAGAGATTATTATAGAAATAATAATTATTATTATTATTATCTTCATTGTTATTACAAAAAAATTATAATTAATAATAATAACAATAATCATAATAATAATAATATTATTTTAACAAAGATGATGATAACAATAACAATAATATTATTATTATTAACAACAATATTAATATAATATATAATTTATTGTTAATAATAATATCATTATTGTTATTATTATTGTTGTCATCATCACCAATATTGGTAATAATTTTATTAATATCATTACTGTCATTATGATTTTTTTTGTTATCATAATTATTGTTAAAAATATTATTAAAATTATTTATTATTATCATTATTATTTTTTTTTTTTTAAACTTGATTTTTATGCTAACAGCACTCCTCCAGTACTAAATGTTTTTGTGTTTGATTCCAAAATGTACTAAAATAAGATTTTATAAAATAAAAGGTGAGCTATTTTTCTGTAGCGCTGACCACACAGCTTCCTGAATAAACACAAAGACTTAGAAATGATGTCACCTAAAGCAAATATTTCCCATTTTGAACAAATCGGCGTATCCAGGAGGACCTCGCCTTTTTCCCGGGTGACCTTTGCTGGCGGTGAAGATTCCAGTCGAAGTGTCAGCTCCTGTGACCTCAGATAAGAGCTCATTTAATAAGAAAGCACCCACGCATGTAATGCTAATTTCTATTTGCATCGCGAAATAGGGCGAGAACGCCCCGAGCCCGCGCCGCGGATCCCATTCCTGGGAAAGGCTGAGATTTCCGAATTAGTGGGAGTGTTCTATATATAGATTTATTATATTATTATTTATAATATTATTGTTTATTGTATTATTATATTATTATTTATTAAATTATTATTTATTATAATATTTATTACATTTTTATTTATATTATTTATTTTATTATTTATTATATTTATTATCATTGACATTTTGTTCGTTCTTGGAACTCATTAAATTTCTTTCAATAAAAAATTAAATCAGATTTTTTTTTATTTTTTTTTTTCTTGCCGCCGTGATGTAAATATCGCCCCGCCCTCCTTACCGGTCCTTAGATGTGGCGGCTGCATTCCCTTTTTTTTTTCTTCTGGCTGTTTTCTTTTATTTTCAGGTGATCCTGCCAGTAACTCACTTCCTGTCCTAGGGTGACAACGCTCACTGTACTGTATCTATGAAGGAGCAGCGTTGTCACTCATGCACAGGACTACAGAACACTTCCCCCTCCCTAGCATATGGGGGAGGGTCTCTACAGTCCTAAAAACCTTTTTCTTTTCTGGGGTGACAATGCTCATTCACTGAACAGTATCTATAAAAAAAAAAATAAAAAAAAGTGTTGTCACCCTATGACAGGGCTAGAGAACACCTCCCCCTCTCCTCATCTCCCTGAAATGGGGGGGGGGGGGGGGTCTACAGTCCTAAAAAAAACTTTTTCTTTCTTAGGGTGACAACACTCACTCAGTGTACTGTTTCTATGAAGGAGCAGCGTTGTCACCCTAGCACAGGACTACAGAACACCTCCCTCTCCTCATCTCCCTAGCATAAGGGGAGGGGGGGGGGGTTCTACAATCCTAAACAAAAAAAGTTTTCTTTCCTAGGGTGACAACACTCACTCACTGTGCTGTATCTATGACAGAGCAGCGTTTTCCCCCTAGGACAGGGCTACAGAACCCCTCCCCCTCTCCTAATCTCCCTGACATGGGGGGATGGATTCTACAGTCCTAAAAAAAACCTTTTTCTCTTTCTTAGGGTGACAACACTCACTTAGTGTACTGTATTTATGAAGGAGCAGTGTTGTCACGCTAGCACAGGACTACAGAACACCTCTCCTTATCTCCCTAGCATATTGGGTGTGGGGGGGGGAGGGAGGTTCTACAGTCCTAAAAAACACTTTTCTTTCCTATGGTGACAATATTCACTCAGTGTACTGTATCTATGAAGGAGCAGCTTTGTCACCCTAGGACAGGACTACAGAGCACCTCCTCATCTCCTCATCTACCTAGCATGGGAGGGGGGGGGGTCTGTAGTCCTCAGAAATAACTAACTGAAAAGAGTGCAGCACAGGCAGAGCGCACAGGAAGCTCTCAGCTTTTCTGGCAGGATCAACAGGGAATTATTGGCATTTATCAGCGGGAGATAATAAAATGTTGTTTTTTTTTTTTTTATATATTTAACAGACCAGAAAGAAAGCATAAGAAAGATGGTGACGGCTGTTCGGGGTCACATATCTCTTCAAGCAGTAAGTGAATGACATTTCATTTAGTAAAGCTTGTTTTCACCTTCCTGCATCTGATCTCCTGCAGCCTCTTTGCAGCCACTTCCTCTCTCCATACACTCCAGTGATGGCATTTCTCAGGGCGGGTCTCCTGATGGTGACACCAGAGGGCGGAGTCTGTGTCATGTGTGCTGGATCAGCTTCTTCTTATTATTACTAGACATTAAGCCCATTAAATTAACGGCGCTAGAACATAGAGCCACATGACGTAGCCAGCTCTGCGCATAGCGTCCCTGTTGCCCTAGCAACATCGGGGAGACACGCAGAGCTGACCGAGCGGCTATCGCATGACATCGCTCACCCGGCGGCCGCTGCCGCTTAGCAGTAAGTCCACGCGAGCGCGCACCCGCCGCTTCAACAATGTCGCCCGGCCGCCCGAAGTCTCTGCGCTCCAAGTCCCAACGGCTGTCCGTGGGGCACATGCGCAGTAGCGCAATCCCACGGACACAGGGACTGGACGCAGAGACACTTGGACTTTATTATATTAGATAATTATTATCTATATTGTTATTATCATTGTTATTATGATTATTTTTAATATAATCTATCTGGTTGTTATTATTAATTATTGTTATTAATGTTATTGTTATCACTATCATCATTATTGTTAATAATATTATTGTTATTGTTGCAATAATAATAATAATTATTATTATTAATATTGTCCTTATTGTTAATGTTATTATTATTGTTGTCATCAACATTATTATTGTTAATATTACTTATTATCATCATCAATATTGTTATTGCAATAATAATAATAATAATTATTATTAATATTGTTGTTAGACCGGTCCCCCAGCACCAGTGGAGAGACAGCAGAGCTGTGGGAGGGGCCCAGCAAGCACCACCCACTATAGAAAACTACAGGAGGGGGCAGAGACACTACCAGTCCCCCTGCACAGGGAGAGAGAGAGCAGAGATGTAGGAGGGGCCCAGCAAGCTCCACCCATATAGAAAACCACAGGAGGGGGCGGAGACACGACCAGTCCCCCTGCACAGGGAGAGGGAGCAGAGATGTGGTAGGGGCCCAGCAAGCTCCACCCACTATAGAAAACTACAGGAGGGGGTGGAGACACGACCAGTCCCCCAGCACCAGTGGGGAGAGAGCAGAACTGTGGGAGGGCCCCAATAAGCACCACCCACTATAGAAAACTACAGGAGGGGGGCGGGCCAGAGACAAGACCAGCCCTCCAGCACCAGCAGAGAGAGAGCAGAGCTGTGGGAGGGGCCCATACAAGCACCACCCACTATAGAAAACTACAGGAGGGGATGGAGACACGACCAGTCCCCCAGCACCAGCGGAAAGTGAGCAGAGCTGTGGGAGGGTCCCATTAAGCACCACCCACTATAGAAAACTACAGGAGGGGCGGAGACACGACCAGTACCCCAGCACCAGCGGAAAGTGAGCAGAGCTGTGGGAGGGCCCCATTAAGCACCACCCACTATAGAAAACTACAGGAGGGGGCAGAGACACTACCAGTCCCCCTGCACAGGGAGAGAGAGCAGAGATGTAGGAGGGGCCCAGCAAGCTCCACCCATATAGAAAACCACAGGAGGGGCGGAGACTAGACCAGTCCAGTCTCCCAGCATCAGCAGAGAGCAGAGCTGAGCAGAGCTGTGGGAGGGGCCCAGCAAGCACCACCCACTATAGAAAACTACAGGAGGGGTCGGAGACCAGACCAGACCAGTCCCCCTGCACAAGGAGAGAGGGCAGCAGTGATTGGTCTGTATTGCAGGAAGTCTGGCAGTGGGTGACGGCACAGATCTGGACTCCGGGTTACATGAAGAACATTCGTCTCTCCTCCGGCTATCTTTGTGCTTTCACATTCCACCCCCCCCTCCCCCCGGGTCCCATTAATAAGAAGATTGGGGGCCCCAGATTAATATAGAAATATACACAATGATGGAGCGTCCGGCCAAGAATCACAGCGAGGGAATAAATGGAAGAAAACCAATAAACTTCCAGATCTGTTACAGCTGTTCTTGTGTCCAACCCCCCCCCCCCCCCGATCCCTACAATCCCACCTATGATTTATTGTGTTTGTGTCATTAATAAAACTGTGTTCATTCTGAATAAATCTGACCGCCGTCCTCCAGTTATAACGGCGGCTCCTCTCCTCTCCCGGAACGGCTTGCTCTGATTTCACCGCACACTGCGAGCTTCTCGCCATCCATGGAATCTTTTATGGGCTTCAGGTTAATGTTCAAAAATAACTTTCTGCAGCATTCATTGAAATAATCCCCGGTGATCCCGCCATGTCCTGCTGTGGGGTGACAACTATTTACAACTTTTCGGCACTGTTGTCACCCTGGTTGTCACCATGTGCTCCTGATTGAGACTGCAACTGGCTGTGCCAACCAGGGCCAGGAAAAGCAGTGGGCAGGAGGGGAGGCTGCCCTGGGTGCAATGGTTTATTGCAGCAATGGGGGGCGCCCTGTGCCAACCAAGGCCAGGACAAGGGGTGGGCAGGAGGGGAGGCTGCCCTGGGTGCAATGGGGGTGCCCTGTGCCAGTTTCTTCTGTTAAAAGGTTGACGAGTAGTGACAGCGACATGGTATCACAGCATGACAGGTCTCCTTTTTATTTATTTTACTTTTTATTTTATTTATTTTTTACACTGTCCCTTTTTTTTTTTAATCACTTTTATTCCTATGTCAAGGAAGACAGGGAAGGGGTTAACCCAGGGGCGATCAAAGGGATAAGTGTGAGCCTAGGGGGTGAACGAGTAGGGGTACTATTCACCCCGTACTCATTCACATAGCGGGGGGCTGGGATCTGGGGGCCTCCTTGTTAAAGGAGGGTTTCCAGATTCCCATAAACCCCCCTGCCCGCAGACCCCCCCCCCCACAACCACCGGCCATGGTTGTGGGGAAGAGGCTCTTGTCCCCCATCAACATGGGAATAAGGTGCTTTGGGGGTGTCCCAAAGTACCCCCCCATGTTGACAGCACATGGCCTTGTGTGCTTCTGAGGGACTTGTTCATCCCCTACCTTTCCTGGCCAGCCGGGCTGCATGTTCAGATAAGCATCTGGTATGGTTTTTTGGGGGGACCCCACACTGTTTTAACGGACGGAGGAAAAATGGACAAACGGAATGCCCATGTGAAAGGGGCCTTAAGATTATTGGTGTCATGTTACTTGCTCTACCAAGTGATGATGGACCTGGATCCATGAAGGAACCATCAGATGGGAGATCAATCAGCCACAGCTCATAGAACCACCAGCAACCTTCAGAGGAACCCTGGGATTCCATGGAGCTTGTGGAACCACCAGCAAGTTTCAGAGGAACCCTGGGATTCCATGGAGCTCGTGGAACCACCAGCAACCTTCAGAGGCACCCTGTGATTCCATGGAGCTCAGGGAACCACCAGCAACCTTCAGAGGCACCCTGTGATTCCATGGAGCTCATGGAACCACCAGCAACCTTCAGAGGCACCCTGTGATTCCATGGAGCTCATGGAACCACCAGCAACCTTCAGAGGCACCTTGTGATTCCATGGAGCTCATGGAACCACCAGCAACCTTCAGAGGCACCTTGTGATTCCATGGAGCTCATGGAACCACCAGCAAACTTCAGAGGCACCCTGTGATTCCATGGAGCTTGTGGAACCACCAGCAACCTTCAGAGGCACCCTGGGATGCCATGGAGCTCGTGGAACCACCAGCAACCTTCAGAGGAACCCTGGGATTCCGTGGAGGTCGTGGAACCACCAGCAACCTTCAGAAGAACCCTGGGATTCCGTGGAGCTCATGGAACCACCAGCAACCTTCAGAAGAACCCTGGGATTCCATGGGGCTCATGGAACCACCAGCAATCTTCAGAAGCACCATAGGATTCCATGGAGCTCATGGAACCACCAGCAACCTTCAGAGGAACCCTGGGATTCCATGGAGATCATGGAACCACCAGCAACCTTTTTAGAGGAACCCTGGGATTCCATGGAACCACTAGCAACATTCCGAGGAACCCTGGGATTCCATGGAGCCCTGGTTAAGAATGGCTGCTATAGACAGTATGTTGAAACAGCCGCATCACAGGGGAAGTCAGTGTGACAACGCAGGGTGTTCCCTACAGTCACAATAGGAAGGATTGCTGGAGGTGTTATTACAATCCATGTGTTTATGTAGTCTGAGCTAAAACTCTTCTCCTTTACTGGGAGGGAACAATAAAATGACTAAACACAAGGCATTATCTAAATAAACTGAGTGTATTGTCGGCATTGCGGCGTTCCTGGATAGATGGTCCTGTTTAGTTAAGTTGATTGGCTTTGCAGAGCTTTCCAGCACCACCCCCCCCCCCCACCCTGTGTGGGTAGCCAAATGCTGCTAATTGACCTCAAAAATGCGGCGCAGGGATTTGGGGTCTGGCTGCTCGGTATGAAGAAGCCTCTTGCGGTTTGCTTTTAATTATAAGGATCACCCGACTTCATCTCATGGATCTTTATAGTCAGGAAATGAGAGGAAAAGAAAAAAAAAACAGGTTGGAATATTAAAGGGTGCCCATTGTCTGCCATCTGAGGGGCCCATTAATCCACTCAATTTTCGGGACTACCGTCTAATTATTAGAAGAGACAGTCATTGATTGTATCCTATAATTACCTAATTTCCTCAATAGATTTGCATTTATCTCCATTACTTAGTACCAAGATACAAACTTACTGAGCTTTACCAATCCTAAAGTAAGGCTGGGATTGGCCCATAAAGGTCGAAAGCAAGAGGTCCACTTTATTGGAGACCTCCGGAAGGGCATTTACTCACCTTTTGGCTCCTCTGCTGTTCTGTTAACCTACAGGCAGCAAAGGTCCTTTGTAAGGGATGTCATAGCCTACACAGTACACAGGGCTGTGGACTCCTTGTGGGCCAGAGATGATTGGTCAAGAGCTGCCATACCTAGTGACTTATGTGCTCCTTTGCACCCACCAGGAACACTGGGTATCCCTTCAGCTTCAGCGCTAAATAAAGCCATAGAGGATTGAAGGCAAGGTAAGTACACTAAATTGCAAATGTATGTGGACCCCCCTCCAAATTGAGTTCAGGTGTCTCCAGTGAAGGGTCCTGTTAATATTACATCTGTTCCTGATGTTCTCCCTGTCTACTGACTTGGCAACTCTCCTATTGGTTACACTGTATGGCCAAACATATGTGTCCCAACCCCAAATGGTGGAGTTCAGGTGTCTCCAGTGAAGGGTCCATGTAATACTCTATCATACAGACATTGTAGACAATTGTGCTCTTCCAACCTTGTGGTAACAGTTTGGTGAAGACCCTTTTCTGTTCCACCATGACTGTTTTCCCCCGGTGCTGCATAAAGACCAGGTGGGACCAGTTTGGTGTGGAATAATTTGAGTGTCCTGCACAGAGCCCTCCTGAACACCTTTTGGTATGAGGTCTTCTCATCTCAAAGGTGTTCAGCAGCTTTAAGGTCATGAAGGAACTCGGATGTCCTGCACAGAGCCCTGACCTCAACCCTACTGAACACCTTTGGGATTAATTGGAACGCTGATGGTGAGCCAGTTCTTCCCATCCTACATCAGTACCTGACCTCACAAATGGGCACAAATTCCCACAGACAACCTCCGAAATCTTGTGGAAAGTCCTCCCAGAAGATTGGAGGCTGTTTTTACTCCAGTGGGGCCAACGCCATATTAATTTGCCATGGTTTTAGAATAGGATATCCAACAAGCTTAGAGTTCTGACCTCTACTCTACTGAACACCTTTGGGATGAACTGGAGCACCAATTGTGAGCCAGATCTTCTCATGCAACATCTGTACCTGACCTAAAAAATGAGCACTAATTCCCTCGGACACACCATCATCTTGTGGAAAGTCTTACCAGAAGAGTGAATTATATTACAACTACAAAGGAGGACAACACTATATTAATGGCCTCGAAGGAGAGGGAGGGGGCAACTCAATATTAATGGCCATGATTTTGAAATGGGATGTCTAACAAGCTCTTATAGGTGTGATAGGTGGGGGAACTTGAGTGTCCTGCACAGAGCCCTGACCTCAACCCTACCGAACACGATTGGAATCAATTGGAAAATCTTGTGGAAAGCCTTCCCTGAACAGTGGAGGTTGTTAAAGACAAAAGAGGGGAAACTCTTTATTAATGCCCATGGTTTTGGAATGGAATAGCCAACAAGCTCTGAGACCTGACCTCAACCCTACTGAACATTTTTGGGATGAACTAGACTGTCAATTTTGAGCCAGGTCATCCAACATCAGTACCTGAGTACAAATTCCCACTGACACACCAATATCCTGTGAGAAAGCCTTCCCAGAAGAGTGGAGGATGTTATAGCCACAAAGGGGACACCTCCACATTAATGGCCTTGGAGGGTGGAAGGGCAACTCAATATTAATACCCATGGTTTTTGGAGCTCTTATAGGAGTGATGGGTGGAGGAACTCTAATGTTCTGCACACAGCCAACTCCATGTTAATGCATTTGGTTTTGGAACGACATGGCCAATAAGCTCTGAGACCTGAAATCTTGTGGAAAGTCTTCCCAGAAGAAGTGTGTTGGTTTCGGGTCCAAGCCTCCTGAGGATCACCTTTGAGAAGAATTGGAGCATTGATGGAAAACCAGATCTTTTCATCCTATATCAGTACCTGACCGCACAAATTCCCAAAGGCACTCCAAAATCTTGTAGAAAGTCTTCCCAGAAGACGTGTGTTGGTTACGGGTCCACAGCCTCCTGAGGATCACCTTTGAGATGAATTGGAACATTGATGGAGAACCAGATCTTTTCATTCTATATCAGTACCTGACCGCACAAATGGGCACAAATTCCCAAAGGCGCTCCTAAATCTTGGGGAAAGTCTTCCCAGAAAAGGGGGCTACTCCATATGAATGACTATGGATGGAAGAGGGTAACTCCATATTATTGGCCATGGTTTTGGAATGTTGTCCAACAAGCTCATTTAGGTGTGATGGTCTGACTGGAGCTCAAGGACGGCTTTTTAGTGATAAAAGATGTTTTTCAGAAAAATGTTCCTGCTGATGGAGACTTGTAAAGTTACTGATATGTCTACTTAAAAGCTCAGTTCGTTGATGTTCAACGAGGCAAGAAAGGTTCTAACGAAGCCCAAAAAGTGGTTACATTTGGGAAACCTTGCCGGATGATGTCTATGACATTCCTGTAGCTCTTATAGGAGTGATGGGTGGAGGAACTCTAATGTTCTGCACACAGCCAACTCCATAATAATGCATTCGGTTTTGGAATGAGATAGCCAATAAGCTCTGAGACCTGAAATCCTGTGGAAAGTCTTCCCAGAAGAAGTGTGTTGGTTACGGGTCCACAGCCTCCTGAGGATCACCTTTTGAGAAGAATTGGAGCATTGAAGGAGAACCAGATCTTTTCATCCTATATCAGTACCTGACCGCACAAATTCCCAAAGGCACTCCAAAATCTTGTGGAAAGTCTTCCCAGAAGAAGTGTGTTGGCTACGGGTCCAAGCCTCCTGAGAATCACCTTCGAGATGAATTGGAGCATTGATGGAGAACCAGATCTTTTCATCCTATATCATTACCTGACCGCACAAATTCCCAAAGGCACAACAAAATCTTGGGGAAAGTCTTCCCAGAAGACGTGTGTTGGTTACGGGTCCACAGCCTCCTGAGGATCACCTTTGAGATGAATTGGAACATTGATGGAGAACCAGATCTTTTCATTCTATATCAGTACCTGACCGCACAAATGGGCACAAATTCCCAAAGGCACTCCAAAATCTTGTGGAAAGTCTTCCCAGAAGAAGTGTGTTGGCTACGGGTCCACAGCCTCCTGAGGATCACCTTCGAGATTAATTGGAGCATTGATGGAGAACCAGATCTTTTCATCCTATATCATTACCTGACCGCACAAATTCCCAAAGGCACAACAAAATCTTGGGGAAAGTCTTCCCAGAAAAGGGGGCTACTCCATATTAATGACTATGGGGGTGAAGAGGGTAACTCCATATTAATGGCCATGGTTTTGGAATGATGTCCAACAAGCTCATTTAGGTGTGAGGGTCTAACTGGAGCTCAAGGACGGCTTTTTAGTGATGAATGTTTTTTCAGAAAAATGTTCCTGCTGATGGACACTTGTAAAGTTACTGATAGGTCTACTTAAAAGCTCAGCTCCTTTTTGTTCAACGAGGCAACAAAGGTTCTAATGAAGCCCATAGAAAAGTGATTACATTCGGGAAACCTTGCCAGATGATGTCTATGACATTCCTGTAGCTTTTCCCAGCGTCTCCTTTCTATATTTCACAATTTCTGTTCCGGCTAATCGGCACGCAGTGACACGCTTTCACTTTAGCACATGACTGGTTGTCGATGAACCATGTTGGAGGTATTGGCTCATTACCTATTTACCTTCTAGCTATTTAGACCCTCACTCGTTTGACCAGAGGATGTCTATAGGATGCACGGGGGCCACAATGGTGGTGGGTGGGGATGAAAAATTGAGATTTTCATGAGGTCGTCTAAATGAGAAAGGCATATGAAGCTCTCCTTTGTCCAAGTCATTATTTTATACAACTGTGTGCTGAGAACCTGAAGGTGAGATCTTTGCCAAAAATTCTCATCGACCATTTGTGGAAGATGTTACAATGATGCCATAAGACGTGAATGTCGGCATGTTAATGTTCATCCTGCTGGATATAATGGCGGCCTGAAATCCATTCATCATCATGTATATTCCTCCTGAATCTCGGTGAGCTTTGTTTATTTCTTCCAGATCTGTGCAGTAATCCAGTGTGAGACTTCCTGTAATAAAGACCGCTCACTGCTGCCCTCTCTTCTTGTGCAGGGGGACTGGTCTTGTCTCCACCCCTCCTGTAATTTTCTGTAATGGGTGGAGCCTTCTGCACCCCTCCCACAGCTCTGCCATCTCTCTCATTGTGCAGAGTGACAGGTATGTCTCCACCCCCTCCTCTAGTTGTCTGTAATGGGTGGAACTTGCTGGGCCCCTCCCACAGCTCTGCTCTCTCCTTGTGCAGGGGGGCTGGTCTTGTCTCCACCTCCTGTAGCTGTCTCTAATGGGTGGAGCTTGCTGGGCCCCTCCCACAGCTCTGCTCTCAACTTGCGCAGGGGGCTGGTCTTGTCTCCACCTCTCCTGTTGTTTTCTGTAATGGGTGGAGCCTTCTGGAACCCTCCCACAGCACTGCTCTCATCATGTGCAGGGGACTGGTCTTGTCTCTGCTCCTCCTATATTTTTATGTAGTGGGTGGAGTCTGAAGAGTCCCTCCCACAGCTCTGCTCTCTCCTTGTTTAGGAGGACTGGTCTTGGCTCTGCCCCCTGCTGTAGGTTTCCTGCAGAGGCCTGTAGTGAGTGGGACCTCCTGGGCTCCTCCCACAGATCTGTTCTCTCTCTTTGAGCAGGGTGGCTGGTCTTGTCCCCACCCCCTTCCCTTTTCTCGGAAGGTCTAATTACTGTCTGTGCTGGACCAGTCCCTCTGTTCCTCCTTTCCCCTCCCTACATAACCCTTCTGAGAGAGCCCAATTACCATCTGTGCTGGCCCAGCTCCTCTGCCCCTCCCTTCGACTCCCTACATAACCCTTTTATGTAGCTGCAGCTATGAGCAAAGGGAAATGCTATTGTCACTTGAGTGACAGCTCTGGGTCTGCTGGGGTTGCTGACATTGCATCCAAGATAGCCGCACCCAGCAGCAGTCTCAGGGCTTTTGCATGTCCACACAAGGTAGGATTTTACAGGCAAACTGATATAAAATACGTTCGATGCTCATATAATCTTATGAGAAAAAATGTTGCTGAAATGACCTGTCTGGCTACAAGGTTTCTTTGCTTTTATTTAAAAAAAAATACATTTAATGTATATCTAAATGGGACCTGATATGATCCTCTTGCAGTCACTGTACAGCAGAGCCGGAGTAGGAGAGGGGGGAAGCAGTACATTGATCTATTCAGCTCATGTATGTTGATGGGAGGAGAGAGCAGAGTAAGAGAGATGAACTCATCACTGCCCATTCAGAGGCTGGGGGCTGGTCCGGGATGACCTGGGCTCAGAGGAAGGGCTTTGAAGGATGATAGTCTTTAGACTGAGGACACCTAGCTGCAGAAAAAAAGTACTGTGGGTAAAATCATTGGATTAAAGGGGAATTTTGCAACAAAACCTAGATTTGTTTCTTATTTTTTAACAGGCTACTTATTTTATTTTGGTATTTTTGGCTGAAATTTTGCTTTGAGACCCAAGCGGTCATACTGACTACATTTATTGTAGCTAGAATATTCTGGGAGTGAGATCCTGTTCAGGGCCTAAGTACCTGGGACGAGTCCTTTGTAGTGCGCTCTATACCTCGGAGTTGTACTATTGCTTGATATCTGTAAAGTGCTGCATAATGTCGACACCGATAATATCCTTTCTATCTGCCTATGTGTAATCAATTGACCCGAACCCTGTTTTTTTTTTAACATTGGCCAGTTGACGTGAAGTTCTGCTAATCTATTCTGGCAGAATACCAGACACACCTAAAATGGTCACCTGCCAAGCATGCTCCAGATGACGGTCACCGTTCTGGACTTCCCCAGTACTGAGCCAGAAGCGTAACACCGAGCTAACAAGCTCTAACTGAACATCTGGATCTGCTGGCAAATCATTCCCATTTGATCTCGTCAGCCCTTTTTTCCTTCAATTCATGACAATGACCCAACAATTGCAGCAATGTCTCCAATTTTGCAGGACTAGACTTCATCAGTGATTAATCGCAGGATTTAGTGAGTTGGTACCCATCCACAAATTTCTCAGACAAGTTCCAGAGAACATTCCTTCGATGCTTTGTAAATGTATTAACTGCTTACAGACGTCTTGATCCATGGTTGTATAATATTCTATAGGTTGGTGTCTTCTGAAAAGATAAGAGTAGTTGGTAACCACAAAGTTCTGTCTTCTGATTGATGGGAGTCCTGGTTACCCCAGAATACTGTCTTCTGAATGACGGGAGTCCTGATTACCCCATAGTTCTGTCTTCTGAATGATGGGAATAGTGGGTAGCCACATATTTCAGTCTTCTGATTGGCGAGATTCCTGGTTGCCCCATAGTTCAATCTTCTGATTGACAGGAGTCCTGGTTACCCCATAGTCCGGTCTTCTGATTGACAGGAGTCCTGGTTACCCCATAGTCCGGTCTTCTGATTGACAGGAGTCCTGGTTACCCCATAGTTCTGTCTTCTGAATGATAGGAATAGTGGGTAGCCACATGGTTCTGTCTTCTGATTGATGGGAGTCCTGGTTACCCCATAGTTCTGTCTTCTGATTGGTGGGAGTCCTGGTTAAGCCATAGTTCTATCTTATCACTGATGGGATTAGTGGGTAACCACAAAGTTCTGTCTTCTGATTGATGGGAGTCCTGGTTACCCCAGAATACTGTCTTCTGAATGACGGGAGTCCTGATTACCCCATAGTTCTGTCTTCTGAATGATGGGAATAGTGGGTAGCCACATATTTCAGTCTTCTGATTGGCGAGATTCCTGGTTGCCCCATAGTTCAATCTTCTGATTGACAGGAGTCCTGGTTACCCCATAGTCCGGTCTTCTGATTGACAGGAGTCCTGGTTACCCCATAGTCCAGTCTTCTGATTGACAGGAGTCCTGGTTACCCCATAGTTCTGTCTTCTGAATGATAGGAATAGTGGGTAACCACATTGTTCGGTCTTCTGATTAACGGGAGTCCTGGTTACCCCGTAGTTCTGTCTTCTGAATGATGGGAGTAGTGGGTAGCCACATAGTTCAATCTTCTGATTGGCGGGATTCCTGGTTGCCCCATAGTTCTCTTTTGAATGATGGGAGTAGTGGGTAACCACATAGTTCAATCTTCTGATTGACGGGAGTCCTGGTTACCCCATAGTTCTGTCTTTTGAATGATGGGAGTAGTGGGTAACCACATAGTTCAGTCTTCTGTTTGACGGGAGTCCTGGTTACCCCACAACCTAGTTGCCTGACGAAGGGTCCTGTGCGGCTCCGAAACGTTGCACTATTTTTTGATGTGATCGTAACTTGAATAAAAGTTTTGGACTGCATTTGCAAGATCCTTGGTGTGCTGACGAATATGTATTTACTGGTTACCCCATAGTTCTGTCTTCTGAATGATGGGAGTAGTGGGTAATCGCATAGTTCGGTCTTCTGATTGGCGGGATTCCTGGTTACCCCATAGTTCTGCCTTCTGATAAACGGGAGTCCTGGTTACGCCATAGTTCTCGCTTCTGAACGATAGGAATAGTGGGTAGCCACATGGTTCTGTCTTCTGATTGATGGGAGTCCTGGTTACCCCATAGTTCTGTCTTCTGATTGGCGGGATTCCTGGTTACCCCATAGTTCTGTCTTCTGATGGGAGTAGTGGGTAACAACATAGTTCTGTCTTCTGATTGACGGGAGTCCTGGTTACCCCATAGTTCTGTCTTCTGATTGGCGGGATTCCTGGTTACCCCATAGTTCTCGCTTCTGAATGATAGGAATAGTGGGTAGCCACATGGTTCTGTCTTCTGATTGATGGGAGTCCTGGTTACCCCATAGTTCTGTCTTCTGATTGGTGGGAGTCCTGGTTAAGCCATAGTTCTATCTTATCACTGATGGGAGTAGTGGGTAACCACATAGTTCTGTCTTCTGATTGGCGGGATTCCTGGTTACCCCATAGTTCTGTCTTCTGACTGATGGGGGTCCTAGTGATAGTATAGGGGGACTTCTGATTTCATGGGGGTGGCTTCTTATGTGAAGGGGAGACTTCTGATGTGAAGAGGAGGCTCTAATATGAAGGGGATCTCTGATGTGAAAGGAAGCTCTGATATAATGGTGGACTTCTAATGTGAAGGTGGGACCTCTGATACAATGGGGGGTGCCCCTGATGTGAAGTTATTTTTTTGGAACAGATTTTTTCATTAATTTAATTCCATTCATTTATCCATAAAACTTCTTTTTTTTTTTTTTTTTTTTTATAATCAATGAAATCATCTAAAAGATTGTCACACCTTATCAACGAAACTGCTTCTTGTGGGGTCACCGCCATGTGGTCCCTTCTACCTTGCTACAGCCCCCTTTGTTCCAGGACTGGAAGGTATAGGCAATGCCGGATTTCACCTGCTGCTGTCAATCAGCCTCAATATTGAGTAACACCTTTGGCCTGAGCAATAGGTTCATTTCCCAGCCCATGGCTCCTGATCAGTGTTAGCTCCTCAGCTTCTGTATTCCTGTTTCTCCAGTTACCATCTTCAGCATGTATCTGATTACACGTGTTCACTGCTTTCCCTGACCTTTGGCCTGTCCCCTTTTTCTATATTGAAGGTTGAGTTTGTACTACATTCTACTTCTATTCTTGGTCAGCTGCCATCTGCACAGGTGTGTCTAGAAGCCTCAACCTGGTACACCCACCAGTATGCTCTGGTGAAGAACCTCAATGTTATTGTAGATCAGCCCATTTCAACCAGGGTTCCATGAAACCCTGGGGTTACTCGGGAGGTTGCTTGAAGTTCCATGATCTGTGCATAATAGGCCTCCCATTTGATGGTGTCACAGACTGTGGCCAAAGTCATTTGGCAGAGCCAGTTTCATGACACCAATGATATTTTAGCTGGTTCAAGGGAGACATTTACATAATTGCAAGGGGACATTTTTCACCACTGACCACCAATGTAAGGGACGTTCTTCCCACTGACAACCAATGTAAGGGACATTCTTCCCACTGACCACCAATGTAAGGGACATTCTTCCAACTGACCACCAATGTAAGGGACATTCTTCCCACTGACCACCAATGTAAGGGACATTCTTCCCACTGACCACCAATGTAAGGGACATTCTTCCCACTGACCACCAATGTAAGGGACATTCTTCCCCCTGACAACCAAAGTAAGGGACATTCTTCCCCCTGACCACCAATGTAAGGGACATTCTTCCCCCTGACCACCAATGTAAGGGACATTCTTCCAACTGACCTCCAATGTAAGGAGCATTCTTCCCACTGACCACCAATGTAAGGGACATTCTTCCCACTGACCACCAATGTAAGGGACATTCTTCCCACTGACCACCAATGTAAGGGACATTCTTCCCACTGACCACCAATGTAAGGGACATTCTTCCCACTGATCCCCAATGTAAGGGACATTCTTCCCACTGACCACCAATGTAAGGGACATTCTTCCCACCTTTTTAGTGAACTGGTTTTAGCAAGGGTTCCCAGTACCTGAAACATTTTTTCAAGGGTTCATCTGGGGTCAAATGGCTGAGAGAGGTTATTCTCTATGTTTTATTACTTTTTATCTATAATAACGGGGGACCTTTTGGAGCCCTCGAAAAACATTTAATATTTTCGAAACAAACTTTATCTGGACTGTCAACAATATCTTGGTGCTCTTGTCTCCCACAACCTCCCAAACCCGCTGTCCCTATCTCCCAACTGCACTCCTGTGTTGTCACCCTGTCTCAGGGCTTCCAAGGTGGCCATTTCAACATACATTGATGGGAATGGTCCACTGTTGCCCCCATCAGGAAACCTGCCCTGAAAAATCCATACAGACTCTTATCTGAGCAGGTCAGGAAAGGGAGGGAACGAGCGAGCAGCCCCCCTCCTGAATCATACCAGGCCACGTGCCCTTAACATGGGCGGGATGCTTTGGGGTGGGGGGCAGAAAGCACCTTGACCCCATGTTGATGGAGACAAGGGCCTCTTCCCCACAACCCTGGGCTGTGGTTGTGGGGGTCTGTAGGCGGGGGGGCTTATCAGAATCTGTAAAACTCCCTTTGCTGGGCTGCATGCTCAGATAAGAGTCTGTATGGATTTTGGGAGGGGACCCCACGCCATTTTTCTTGTAATTTTTGCATGGGGTTCCCCTAAAAAAAATCCATACCAGACCCCAAGGGCCTGATATGGATTGGGGGGGGGGGGGGTGGCACGCCGTTTTTTGTGCTGATTTCTACATAGCCGGCAGTACTTGTTTTTACATTCAGCTGTCAGCAGGGAAGCCTGCTGAGAGCTGATGACTCATTGGTTGTTAAGGATGCGGCGCTTCCCCCCGCCCCAAAGCACCCTCCATGTTAAGGGCATGTGGCCTGGTATGGTTCAGGAGGGGGGTATAGGTATAAGGCTATATACACCATACTCACCATACCATACTCATTCACATGATGTGGAGGGGCAGGATCTGGGGCCCCCCTTGTTACAGATTCCGATCAGCCCCTTGCCCACAGACCCCCACAACCACAGCCCAGGGTTGTGGGAAGAGGCCCTTGTCCAAGTCAACATGGGGTCAAGGTGCTTTCTGCCCCCCCACCCCACCCCAAAGCACACCCCGATGTTATGTTAAGGGCATGTGGCCTGGTATGGTTCAGTAGGGGGACCACTCGCTTGTCTCCTCCTGTCCTGACCTGCTGGGCTGCATGCTCAGATAAGTCTGTATAGATTTTGGCGGGGGACCCTACGCCATTTTGTTTTTTTTTTACATTTTGGTGTGGGGTTCCCCTTGAAATCCATACCAGACCCGAAGGGCCTGATATAGATTGGGGGGGGGGGGGGGGGCGGCACGCCGTTTTTTGTTTGCAGATTTATACATAGCCGGCAGTACTTGTTTTTACATTCAGCTGTCAGCGGCTGAAGCCTGCTGAGAGCTGATGACTCATTGGTTGTTAAGGATGTGGCGCTTCCCCCCTGCCCCAAAGCCCCCTCCATGTTAAGGGCACGTGGCCTGGTATTGTTCGGGAGGGGGGGGGGCGTTTGCTCATCTCCTCCCTTTCTGACCTGTTGGGCTGCATGTTCAGATAAGAGTCTGTATAGATTTTGGCGGGGGACCCTATGCCATTTTTTTTTTTGTTTACATTTTGGCGTGGGGTTCCCCTTTAAAATCCATACTAGACCAGAAGGGCTTGGTATGGACTGGGGGGGTTTGGCATGCCATTTTTTTTTTTTGCTGATAGCCGGCACTACTTGTTTTTACATTCAGCTGTCAGCAGGGAAGCCTGCTGACAGCTGATGACTCATTTGGTTGTTAAGGATGCGGCGCTTGCCCCTCGCCCCAAAGCACCCTCCATGTTAAGGGCTTGTGGCCTGGTATTGTTCAGGGGGGGGGGGGGGGGCGTTCACTCATCTCCTCCCTTTCCTGACCTTTTGGGCTGCATGTTCGGATAAGTCTGTGGAAGGGCTTGGTATGGATTGGGGGGGGGGTGGCACCCCATTTATTTTGCTGATAGCCGGCAGTACTTGTTTTTACATTCAGCTGTCAGCGGGGAAGCCTGCTGACAGCTGATGACTCATCGGTTGTTAAGGGCGCCCCCCCCCCCTGCTTAGGGGGGGGGGGGACGCCATTCTTTTTTTGCCGATTTATTTATTGCCGGCAATCCCTGTTTTTACATTCAGCTGTCAGCGGGGAAGCCTGCTGACAGCTGATGACTCATCGGTTGTTAAGGGCGCCCCCCCCCCCCTGCTTAGGGGGGGGGGGGGACGCCATTCTTTTTTTGCCGATTTATTTATTGCCGGCAATCCCTGTTTTTACATTCAGCTGTCAGCGGGGAAGCCTGCTGACAGCTGAGGACTCATGGGTTCCCGGCCCACTCCTTAACAACCAGCTATACATAGTTTGTTAAAGAGATTTAAAAAAAAAAAACACAAAATTTTGCATCAAAAATCCATATTCAAAAACGCAAAACGCGCCTGAAAACCGCGCCAACCGCATAGATGTGAATCTAGCCTAACTTAAGGTTTACATTAACTTTAATGGTAATGTCCTATGCGCAGCTCCATTGCGTTGTTCTAAATGGGAAACATTGGCATGCAGATTTGTCCTGAAGATACAGATTTGGGACCCTCCTGTTTTTGAAGAGTCCCGTTGACTTAATGCTGGAAAAGATGGATGCCAATAGCAGTTAACAGCACGGAGTTGCTCTTCAGAAGATGGACAGGGGACTTCAGACTTTGTGACAGACTTTGGATGCACAGAAAAATTTCCATGTGGATAGTAATTAAAAATAGATTGAAGTGTACTGGCGGCAGCGCTCCTCTGTTCAGCATCTGTCCACAGTCTGTCAAAAATGGAGCTTGGACCGTGAAAAAGACATCAAAGCGGGCCATGGGTTGGACACAAATTATGTCTCATTTAGTACTATCACCGGAGTCCATTATTTCTGGTGAACAGATTTTGAAGGAAAAAAAAAAATGCATTCTATTTGCTAATGATGTCGTAAAATTTACAGATAATTTCCCCACATCTGAACTTTTCAGCAGAAGTCTAGAAGGAACTCAACTAACGGCTAAAATATAAGCAATGTGATCATTTCAGTTGTTCTATCCTACGTGTTTTCTTTTTTTTTTTTTGGATCATGACATTCAAAGATTGACTCAACCACCATGACCTACGTGTTGGTTGAACAGCTGGAACTGGATAGAGGTATTACAAAAGAGTGTTTTATCTTGGGACAGATGATATAAGCCTTAATGTAAATGTGGCTTGGCCAAAAAAGCGGCCAAAAATTTGGTTGAAGCACATGTATCCGACGTCATTCTGATTCCCTGTGTTCCTTGGATCCTAGCCCCACTCCTAGGTCCTACCCATGACTCAAGATGTGCGGAGTGACTCCAGCTACGTAAACTGGTTTTGCTGTAAAGTAACCAATTTCGCCAACATTTTGTCAAACTTTCTCTCAAAATGTTATCATGTAGACTGCTTAGGTGCAATTTGCTTAGGCTCCATTCACACTACCGCGACTTGTCAGGCGACTTGTCAGCCTGACAAGTCGCGGTCCATTGACTGCTACAGGACCCGTTCTAATAGGAGCGACACAAGACTTAGAAAAAGGGTCCTGTACTACTTCGGAGTGACCTCGGAGCGACTTGGATAGACATTCATTATATGAAGTCCGTGCAAGTCGCTCCAAAGTAGTACAGAGTCGTGCCGCTTCAGTGTGAATGGGCAAAGGAAACATGGCTTTGTTTTCTTACTCAACAATTTAATGGGTGACATTACTCATTTTGCCAAAATGGCATTGGAAAGACCCGGCTTACGATCGGCATTCCAATTTATCCCAAAGATGTTCAGTAGGGATGAGGTCAGGGATCTCTGCAGGACACTCAAGCTCCTCCATGACCTTAAACCTGCTCCTCACCAAACTAGTCACACCATGTCTTTATGGAGCTGGCTTTGTACACAGGGGACAGTCATGGTGGAACAGAAAAGGGTCTTCACCAAACTGTTACCACGAGGTTGGAAGAGCACAATTGTCTACAATGTCCGTGTATGATAGTGTATTTGTGAGGTCAGGTACTGATGTTGGATGTGATGAGGAAAAGGAAACCCTTACAGATGGACAGACCAGGCTTACGATTGGCATTCCAATTCATCCCAAAGATGTTCAGTAGGGATGAGGTCAGGGATCTCTGCAGGACACTCGAGCTCCTCCATCACCTTAAACCTGCTCCTCACCAAACTGGTCACACCATGTCTTTATGGAGCTGGCTTTGTACACAGGGGACAGTCATGGCGGAACAGAAAAAGGGTCTTCACCAAACTGTTACCATGATGGAGTATTATCAGGACCCTTCTCTGGAGACACCTGAGGTGGTCCACCTACTTTTGGCTATATAGGTGAGATTGTCGGGTTTCCACGTACTTTTAGCCATAGTGTGCTTCAGTATCTACTCTTTCCTGTAAATAAACATCTCGATTTTTGGAAATGTTCTCCTTAATTCTCCTATTCTCCATTTGGATAGTTTTTTTTTAGAAGCCCTAGTAACTTTTCTAATATTATGACTGTCATTTTGTCTTTCCTAAGCCAGGATTTCATACCTAATAGAATGCTATATACCAAGGGTCTTGCTCATTGGTTTATAAATCGGTGAAGTTATTGGATAGCAGTGAACACGCGGTCTCCTAATCTCCAAGCCTGATGAACATCTGTCAGTTTGTCAGCCTTACAGATCTATTACTCTATAACCAATGACCTCAAAACATTTGACTGAGATACTTACCCTCAGGCCTGGAAAGACTTTTACTAACCCTTATAATAGAGCCAGACCAGACAGGCTTTATGCCTGGAAGAACAAATTGTGTTCAGACACCCATTCACAAAGAACCCGATTCTCCACTCTACACAGGACTCCAGAGTTATTGTCTCTAGATGTAGAGATGGAGTATGGAGTGGATTTACCTGTTGCATGTACAATACGGGACCAACTGTAGCCACACTGGTCTTCTATTGTATGTGATGACATCAGCGAGATGGGAGATAACATGACTGTAAGAGGAGGGATTGCATTGTAGACCTGGTCATCCCTACTGGAGCCTGCAGGACCAATGGATATAAGTGTAACTCCTTGAATGACGAAAAAAACTACTTATCCAGTGGAGCCCCCTCCACAAGAATTAAAAGCTTGTAATCTCCAAGGAATAAGCTGTAATACCTCTTTCCTGCAGACTCTCTACTCTTCTCTTTCTCTCTTTCCTTTTCTCACCCCCCTCTCCTCCCCTCCTTCCCTTCTCTCCCCTTCCCTCCCCTCCCTTCTCTCCTCTCCTCTTCCCTTCCCCTCTCCTCTCCTCCTGTCTCCCTCTCTCTCTCTCCTTCTCCCTCCCTCTCTCTCTCTCCTTCTCTCTCTTTCTCTCTCCCCTTCGATGTCTCTCTCGCTCTCCCCTTCGATGTCTCTCTCGCTCTCCCCTTCGATGTCTCTCTCGCTCTCCCCTTCGATGTCTCTCTCGCTCTCCCCTTCGATGTATCTCTCGCTCTCTCTCCTCTTCTATGTCTCCCCCTCTCTCCTTCTATGTCTCCCCCTCTCTCCTTCTATGTCTCCCCCTCTCTCCTTCTATGTCTCCCTCTCTCTCTCTCCTTCTATGTCTCCCACTCTCTCTCTCTCTCTCCTTCTATGTCTCCCACTCTCTCTCTCTCTCCTTCTATGTCTCCCACTCCCTCTCTCTCCTTCTATGTCTCCCCCCTCTCTCTCTCTCCTTCTATGTCTCCCCCTCTCTCTCCTTCTATGTCTCCCCCTCTCTCTCCTTCTATGTCTCCCCCTCTCTCTCCTTCTATGTCTCCCCCCTCTCTCTCCTTCTATGTCTCCCCCCTCTCTCTCTCCTTCTATGTCTCCCCCCCCTCTCTCTCTGTCTCTCTCTGTCTCTCTCTGTCTCTCTCTGTCTCTCTCTGTCTCTCTCTCTGTCTCTCTCTCTGTCTCTCTCTTTCTCTCTCTTTCTCTCTCTTTCTCTTTCTCTTTCTCTTTCTCTTTCTCTTTCTCTTTCTCTTTCTCTTTCTCTTTCTCTCTGTCTCTCTCTGTCTCTCTCTGTCTCTCTCTGTCTCTCTCGGCAGGACCAAATACATTTTAGGATTGCCAAAGCAGTTGAGTTGGGGGGGGGGGGGGTAATGGGTAATATAAAGGGGGAATGGGGGGGTGGATCCATGTAAAGTCAGTTTTTCATGTCCCTCTCAGTCTGTGACACGCTGTCACATATTGTGCAGCTATTCTCACCATTGGCTCCTCTTCTCCCAGTAGGATTTGGAGTGACTTTCTATGTCTCCCTCTCTCTCTCTTCTATGTCTCTCTCCTTCTGTCTCTCACTTTCTATGTCTCCCCATCTCTCCCTCTCTCTGTTTTTACGTCTCCCTCTCTCTTCTGTATATATAATATACAAAAGATAAAATATTTGAAAAAAACAAAAACAGACCCCTTGTGAAGTTGGAGCCTCCAGCATCAAAAAGAAGGGTGGCAGAATGGAATAAAACCTGTTTTTTTACGTTAATTAAGGCCAAATGGTTCCATCTGAGATGTTTTCCCATTCGAAGGGTCTGAGCTTCGGTTTATGGAATGATAAAACATTTAAGAGTGCGGTGAATGTATAAAACATGCTAGTCGGGCCGCGGCAGCTTTTTGATGGCTCATCTGCAACCAGGAATGAGTGGACAGATGTATGAGCGCCGAGGTGCCGCACGTCGGTGAAAGTTTCCTCCTCCTTCCATACGGTGATGGGAATTTTCCATTGACAGGTACCGGAGAACAGATGGATAATAATATAAGGAAATATAAATAGATTCTGGATCAGGACTTTTTCTGGCAGTTTTTCATTTACCAAAATTTCAGCTAAAGTTTTTGGACAATTGGGCGAAGAGCTTTGGAGTCAATGGGAAAGGTGAAACTAAGGTGGTTTTTGGTCATTTATAAAATGTATCTTAGCTAAAAAGTACAAAACTGTAATAAAATGTCCATCAACAGTCCTTAGATGTGGTGGTTGCCTTTAGTGTTCTTTTTTTGATTTCATCTGGTGATCCTGCCAGAAACACAAATCCTTTCATGGGGTGACAACACTCACTAACTGGACTATTCCTATGGAGGAGCAATGTTGCCACCTTGGAACAGAACATCTCCCCTCTCCTCTTCTGCATACCATCGAAGGGGGGGGGGGTGTTTTGTAGTTCTCTCGGAGATCTGCAAACTTTCTAAACAAAGGGCCAGTTAAAGCGGAGTTCCGGCCTTGGAGATTACCTTTTAGAATAAATAGTTACCTTGAAAATGTCTTCTCCGGCGCTGCCATCTCAGGTCTGGGCAGCTGAAGCCAGCGCGTCCTCTTCCGTGTCCTCTTCGTCCCAGAATGCCCTGCACCGGCCCCGATCGTCACTTCCAGGCATGCGCGTCATCCCTGCACAGCTTCTGGGCATGCCCAGAAGCTGTTTAGCAGGGAATCACGCTCCTGCACTGGAACTGACGAGCGGGGCCGGTGCAGGCGCATTGACTCCTGGGAGCGATGACCTTCAGGAGTCATCACAAGCAGAAAGTGACGGCGCGGGCCGTGGCCGAAGAGGGAGGAAGTAGAAGGAAGGTAAGTATAGGCAGATGATCAGCAGGAACTGGCGGGACAGCAGGCAGATGATCAGCAGGAACTGGCGGGACAGCAGGCAGATGATCAGCAAGAATTGGCGGGCAGCAGACAGATGATCAGCAGGAACTGGCTGGGCTGCAGGCAGATGATCAGCAGGAACTGGCTGGGCAGCAGGAAGATGATCAGCAGGAACTGGCTGGGCTGCAGGCAGATGATCAGCAGGAACTGGCGGGACAGCAGGCAGATGATCAGTAGGAACTGGCTGGGCTGCAGGCAGATGATCAGCAGGAACTGGCTGGGCTGCAGGCAGATGATCAGCAGGAACTGGCTGGGCTGCAGGCAGATGATCAGCAGGAACTGGCTGAGCTGCAGGCAGATGTTCAGCAGGAACTGGCTGGGCTGCAGGTAGATGATCAGCAAAGGCTGGCTGAGCTGCAAGCAGATGATCAGCAGGAACTGGCTGGGCTGCAGGTAGATGATCAGCAAAGGCTGGCTGAGCTGCAGGCAGATGATTAGCAGGAACTGGCTGGGCTGCAGGCAGATGATCAGCAGGAACTGGCTGGTCTGCAGGCAGATGGTGAGCAGGAACTGGCGGGGCAGCAGGCAGATGATCAGCAGGAACTGGCTGGGCTGCAGGCAGATGATCAGCAGGAACTGGCTGGCCTGCAGGCAGATGATCAGCAGGAACTGACAGGGCAGCAGGCAGATGATCAGCAGGAACTGGTTGGGCTGCAGGCAGATGATCAGCAGGAACTGGCTGGGTTGCAGGCAGATGACCAGCAAAGACTGGCTGAGCTGCAGACAGATGATCAGCAGGAATTGGCTGGGCTGCAGGCAGATGATCAGCAGGAACTGGCTGGGCTGCAGGCAGATGATCCGCAAGAACTGGCGGGCAGCAGGCAGATGATCAGCAGGAACTGGCTGGGCTGTAGGCAGATGACTAGCTAAGACTGGCTGGGCAGCAGGCAGACAATCAGCAGCAGGAACTGGTTGATCACAGCCAATCACGGTGGTCACAGGTCCTCCCCTTGGCATTTAGATCCTCCTATAAGGCCGATGGTAAGGGGTTAATAACTGCAGATTTAAAGATTATTACATGAGATTTTACTGGTTGGGTTCACATCAACTTTAATCAAGGCAGTCATCGTCCTCAGAATTCTCCATTGATCTTACGTAACATCTCATACCGGTTACAACCTTGTCCTAATTCTACGTGACGTTTGGATGCTCCCCATATTTAATCCATCTCCATTTCCTGGAGATATGCGGCCCACAGATTAGAGCCCCTCCCTCCCTCTGGCGAGATTTTGTTTTATCTATTTAATAAGAGAAGGTTCTCTTATCGCTCCCCCACTCATCCCGCTCACATCTGGAATCATTCTTTCCCCTTTTATTGGGAAATGAGTTCCATGGCTGATGTGTCTGTTTGAATGTCAGAATTATCTCGTCTCCTCCAATCTGGCGGTTAGGGGGGCAGAGTTAAAGGATTACATTGTAAATGTTATAGAATCCAGGACTTCATCGCAATCAGCCCAGATGAAGGCGAAGGAGAATTTTCGTCTCGGGGGGGGGGGGGGGAGGGATTTTGGCGGCCCATGGTCTTAGTTTTGCGCCGTTGTAGAACGTTAAGACGTTACTGACCTGGAGGGCGGCTCGTTGATCGCTGAGCACGCTGATGGTTGGAGGATTCCAGGTGGACTCGGTCAGTCGTGTTCCTTCCCCCGGGGGATGTTAGATTGGGGGCATCAAGGGCCAACATGGAACAGGCAAAGTGAAGGTTGCTTTGACTTTACGGTTATGGGAGTTATTTATTAACCTGGAATTAAAACACATTTCAGTCCTTCAAGTCCCAGACTTAGTATGAGAACATAAGATTGGTGGACTTTGCTGTGCGTTATTTCCTAGTAGAGTAATAGATATACCACTGGAATTGGTCCTAAAATTCAGATGGTGCTATTGGTGTAAGGACAAGCTCCTCCAGTATTGAGGGCGAAGATGTCAAACTGGACCTCCCACCTTCCCCCCAATGTGGGTACCTTGATCATCTCCTGCTACTAGAACTACAGTGCTGCTTCTGCTAGTCTGGCAGTTGCAGGGTTCCACAAAAAAATTGTCATTCGGCATACCCACTGCACCGGTACCTAGTGTGGGCTACACCACCGCAGCAGACAATGGACCTCCCCACCGGAGACATTATTACTCCTCTGCTTGGACTCCTCAGGTCAGGTTGGACAGTCCCCCCAGGCAGCAGGGTGGGTTAGTAAAGGATGGAAAGGGGTGAGGATGGGTTCTTAGCTCAATTGAATGTACTCTATGGGATGCTGCCTCGGAGCACCCCCAACTCATAAAGACACTGCACCTAGGGCATTTGCCCCCCCCTCCCTGACTTCCTCCCCAACTCCTAAAGACACTGCACTCAGGACATCTGCCCCCCTGCCTTCCTCCCAAACTCATAAATACACTGCACCTAGGATAGCTGCCCCTCCTGACTTCCTCCCCAACTCCTAAAGACACTGCACTCAGGACATCTGCCCCCCTGCCTTCCTCCCAAACTCATAAATACACTGCACCTAGGATAGCTGCCCCTCCTGACCTTCTCCCCAATTCATAAAGACACTGAGCCCAGGGCAGTCCCCCCCCCGACTTCCTCCCCAACTCATAAAGACACTGCACCTAGGACAGCTGCCCCTCCTGACTTCCTCCACAACTCATAAGGACACTGCACTCAGAGAAGCTGCCCCCCTGACCCCCAACTCATAAAGACACTGCACCCAGAGAAGCTGCCTCTCCCAACTACCTCTCCAACTTAAAAAGACACTGTACCCAGAGCAGCTGCCCCCCTGACCCCCAACTCATAAAGACACTGCACCCAGAGAAGCTGCCTCTCCCAACTACCTCTCCAACTTAAAAAGACACTGTACCCAGAGCAGCTGCCCCCCTGACCCCCAACTCATAAAGACACTGCACCCGGAGAAGCTGCCTCTCCCAACTACCTCTCCAACTTAAAAAGACACTGCACCCAGAGCAGCTGACCCCCCCACTCAAAGACAATGCACCCAGAACAGCTATCCCCCTGACCCCCAACACATAAAGACGCTACACCAAGAGCAGCTGACCCCCCCCCAACACCTAAAGACACTGCACCCAGAGCAGCTGCCCCTCCTGACCCCCCAACACCTAAAGACATTGCACCCAGAGCAGCTGCCCCTCTTGAGCCCCCAACACATAAAGACACTGCACCCAGAGCAGCTTCCCCGCTGACCCCCCAACACATAAAGACACTGCACCCAGGGCAGCTTCCCCTCCTGACCCACAAACGCATACTGCACCCAGGGCAGCTCCCCCCGACCCCCCAACACATAAAGACATTGCACCCAAGGCAGTTGCCCTTCCTGCCCTCCACCCCCCAACACATAAATATACTGCACCCAAGGTAGCTGCCCCTCCTGCCCTCCATTATTCTTTTTTTTTTTTTTTGTGTATGTATGTATATGTATATATATATATATGTTTTTTTTTTTTTTTTTTTTTTTTACATATTACATTTATTTATGCTAAGTATTTAATTTGTATATAAAACTTTCTGGGTGATGTTTCAACATTTAGTGATGTTTCTATTTGTGCCGCATCCTTTGAAGCTTGCATCTCTCTCCATACAATCCCCATTATGGTTCCTGCGTAGAATTGGGGGCCAGTAGCAGCTGTGGAGGGAATGGATTTCATGGTGGAGCTCCTACTGTTCTCCCGGTGAGGTCTCTCCTCCGAGTCATCTGTCTTCACGCTCCCCTCGCAGTGTACTCTCTCACATGTGCGCGATCTTTGTGAGTCAGTTAATGAGCCCCCGTCTCTCTTTCTTCTCCTCTAATAACCCATAATGCATCTTCCAGAACCTCCTCGCTGTCAGCTGCTGCCGGTAACGAGGGGCTTGTAAAATGGCGGTGCCCCTCGCTGGGCTCTGGAAGCTGGGAAGATTTCTTCCCTTCCCCCCACATTGGGGCTAAATTCCACAGGCTTTTCGTTTTTTATGGGCGACGTTCCAGATGAGCCCGCGTCACCCCGTGTATGGGCGCATAGCCTACAAGGAAGACGCAGTCGGAAGCGCAAAAGAGAGACTTCCTGCAGAGTTAAAAGCAAGACAAGGCCACTTAAATCCGCCCATAAAATTAGATTCCCATAAAAGCCATAAAATCTGAAGTCAGCGATGTCATTCGGTCCAAGTAATCGTACGTAGAGGGCGGCGGAATCCGCAGATTACGCTCAGCAATTTATTTAATATGACCGAGCTCTGCTGCACAAAAACAGATGAGCGTTTAGAATGGAAAACGTTGGATGTCTCGAGTATAATTCCATATGGGTAATCACGGCGCTGATGGCTTCCATTACAGCCCCCGCCGTATGTGAACCCCAAGTCACCCTTGAAATTCGCTGCACATGTGGAGTCGGAGGAATGAGAATTGGCACCTGTAAATCTGAGGCCCTTCTATGATCTCTTCTCCAAGAATGGACAGGATGTGAAGAGGATCTGAGCTCCATCAGTCCAGGTGTGGTGGGACCATGAAGATGGAAAGTGATGTCTACATCCAACAGAGACTCACGACTGCCCTTCAGTGTTGTACAGCTGTAGCGGCTCCTCTCCTGGCTTCCTCTGATTTTTATTGCACACCGTGAGCTCCTCACAATGTGCATTAGAAGTTGAAGCAGGTCCAGTACTGACCCACAATGGTCTATTCAAGGCTTTGTACCTCCTAGGCCTTCTGTAAGAAGAGGCTTGCTGTTCAAAGTTGTGTTTCTGTTAAATCCCGCAGGGACTTGGCTAATGCGCATGCGCGCAAGGCACGATACGCGAGCACGCAAGTACGCAACGTGACAGATGCTGGCGCCAAATGGGCTATTTAACCCAGCCTCTGCTCAGTTCCAGTGCTGCTTTGTCTTCAGCCTTGTTGACCTGAACCTGCTAACCTGTATCCTGCTTACCAGTACCAGACCCGGCTTGTCCAGACTAACCTCTGTTCTCCACCTGGTCCCTTGACCTCCGCTCCAGTCTGCTCCTTTTGGCTCCTGTATTACCGTTTGGCTTCTGACCCAGCTTGTCTCACTACGCTCCTGCCTTCTCCGAATCTGATCATCTGGCCAGTGAGGGTTCTGCCAGCCTACCCTGCTATCCTGACTCCTGCCACCAGCACTAGCTGCCTGCATACCTGCTTATCCACTGGACCTACCTGGCTATCCCTGTCTGTGGACATCAGCCTTCTTCCAGCTTACATCAGGCACTCGTGCTACTCTACACTCCGGCGCCTCCTGTCTGCACTATCAGGGGCCCCGAGTCAGAGCCGTTTCAGGCTCACCTTCAGGTACGTGATACCTTCTTGTTGAGTGGCCATCAGCTGTTCCCTGCCTTGACCTGTGTGCTCTGTGGATAGGGGTTATTGACCCATCTCCCATTCCCTGACTCACTATTCTGGATTCCCTTTCAGCTTCTGCTTTGACTCTTGCTCCTGACCCTGGCCTGAACTCTGGAACTCACCGTATTGATAGCTCCAGTTGCTGACCCCTGGCTTTTGCTGAAAACACTTCTGCTTGCTCGTTCCAGCACCTGATGTTGCCTTCAGAGGTGGAATCATTGGTGGCCTCTTCTTCTCCCTATGACGCTGTCCCGGCAGGAGAACAGACATTCCGGCTCCTCTGTTTTGCCAACAGTTACTACTACCAGGCCCACTCGGACAGAGACACAACAGAGGCTATCCTCACTACTTCGGTTTCCTAAGACTCTATGTACCTTCCTGAGAAATAACATTGGCTTGGTGGTTGGCACTTCTTCCTTGCAGTGGGGGTTCCTCAGCTTGAGTCTTGGTCAGGAAAACGTCTGCATGGAGTTTGCATGGCCTCCTTGTGCTTGCATGGGTTTCCTCCGAAGACACGGTGGTGGGTTTATGGGCTCCAAATTGGCCCTAGCATG
This sequence comes from Pelophylax lessonae, assembly GCF_965119305.1. NCBI lineage: Eukaryota > Metazoa > Chordata > Amphibia > Anura > Ranidae > Pelophylax > Pelophylax lessonae. The sequence goes on from NC_138774.1 coordinate 298,471,208, forward strand.
ATATTCTACTTTGTGTGGCCAAGAAAGCCTACATCATCACGCCACAGCCACGTGCATTACACGCTGTTGTAGAGCTTTACCGGCACATTCCCATGTATTTGAAAGGGTTGTAGTTGGCTGTAAGTTTCCATGATGGTACACATTGCATCAATTGTTGCGCAATAAAAACAATTATGCCACCTGTCGCATTCGGCGTTTGGCTGCCAACTATTCAAATGCATGGGACTGTACTGCAACCACGCACATTACACATTGTAGAGCAGTTGCATCACCGTTCCATGCATTTGGCACAGTTCCGTGCATTTAGCACAGTCCCATGCATTTGAACGGGTTGCAGTTGGTGCAGTTGGTGCAGTTGGTGCAGTTGGTGCAGTTCCATGCATTGGAATAAGTTGCAGTTGACACAGTCCTATGCATTTTATTGGGTTTCAGTTTGCACAGTCCCATGCATTTGAACAGGTTGCAACTGGAACAATCCCATGCATTTGAACAGGCTGCGGTTGGCACAGTCCCATGCATTTGAACAGGCTGCAGTTGGCACAGTCCCATGCATTTGAACAGGCTGCAGTTGGCACAGTCCCATGCATTTGAACAGGCTGCAGTTGGCACAATCCCATGCATTTGAACAGGCTGCAGTTGGCACAATCCCATGCATTTGAACAGGCTGCAGTTGGCACATTTCCATGTATTTGAACAGGCTGCAGTTGGCACGGTCCCATTCATTTGAACGGGTTGCAATTGGCACAGTCCAATGCATTTGAACATGTTGCAGCTGGAACAATTCCATGCATTTGAACAGGCTACAGTTGGCACATTCCCATGTATTTTAACAGGTTGCAGCTGGCACAGTCCCATGCATTTGAACAGGTTGCAGTTGACACAGTCCCATGAATTTGAACAGGTTGCGGTTGGCACATTCCGATGCATTTGAACAGGTTGCAGTTGGACTTGGCACATTCCCATGCATTTGAACAGGTTGCAGCTGGCACGGTCCCATGCATTTGAACAGGTTGCAGTTGGCACATTCCCATGCATTTGAACGGGTTGCAGTTGGCACAGTCCCATGCATTTGAACTGGTTGCAGTTGGCACAGTCCCATGCATTTGAACGGGTTGCAGTTGGCACAGTCCCATGCATTTGAATGGGTGACAGTTGGCGCAGTCCCATGCATTTGAACGGGTGGCAGCTGGAACAATCCCATGTATTTGAACGGGTTGCAGTTGGCACAGTCCCATGCATTTGAACAAGTTGTGGTTGGCACATTCCAGTGCATTTGAACAGGCTGCAGCTGGCACAGTCCCATGCATTTGAACAGGCTGCAGTTGGCGCAGTCCCATGCATTTGAACGGGTTGCAGTTGGCACAGCCCCATGCATTTGAACAGGTTGCAGTTGGCACAGTCCAATGCATTTGAACAGGTTGCAGTTGGCGCAGCCCCATGTATTTGAACAGGTTGCAGTTGGCACAGCCCCATGCATTTGAACAGGTTGCAGTTGGACTTGGCACATTCCCATGCATTTGAACAGGTTGCAGCTGGCACGGTCCCATGCATTTGAACAGGCTGAAGTTGGCACAGCCCCATGCATTTGAATAGGCTGCAGTTGGCACAGTCCCATGCATTTGAATGGGTGACAGTTGGCGCAGTCCCATGCATTTGAACGGGTGGCAGCTGGAACAATCCCATGTATTTGAACGGGTTGCAGTTGGCACAGTCCCATGCATTTGAACAAGTTGTGGTTGGCACATTCCAGTGCATTTGAACAGGCTGCAGCTGGCACAGTCCCATGCATTTGAACAGGCTGCAGTTGGCGCAGCCCCATGTATTTGAACAGGTTGCAGTTGGCGCAGCCCCATGTATTTGAACAGGCTGAAGTTGGCACAGTCCCATGCATTTGAACAGGCTGAAGTTGGCACAGTCCCATGCATTTGAACAGGCTGCAGTTGGCACAGTCCCATGCATTTGAATGGGTGACAGTTGGCGCAGTTCCATGCATTTGAACGGGTGGCAGCTGGAACAATCCCATGTATTTGAACGGGTTGCAGTTGGCACAGTCCCATGCATTTGAACAAGTTGTGGTTGGCACATTCCAGTGCATTTGAACAGGCTGCAGCTGGCACAGTCCCATGCATTTGAACAGGCTGCAGTTGGCGCAGCCCCATGCATTTGAACGGGTTGCAGTTGGCGCAGCCCCATGTATTTGAACAGGTTGCAGTTGGCGCAGCCCCATGTATTTGAACAGGTTGCAGTTGGCGCAGCCCCATGTATTTGAACAGGCTGCAGTTGGCGCAGTCCCATGCATTTGAACGGGTTGCAGTTGGCGCAGCCCCATGCATTTGAACAGGCTGCAGTTGGCACAGTCCCATGTATTTGAACGGGTTGCAGTTGGCACAGCCCCATGCATTTGAACAGGCTGCAGTTGGCGCAGTCCCATGTATTTGAACGGGTTGCAGTTGGCGCAGCCCCATGCATTTGAACAGGCTGCAGTTGGCGCAGTCCCATGTATTTGAACGGGTTGCAGTTGGCACAGCCCCATGCATTTGAACAGGCTGCAGTTGGCGCAGTCCCATGCATTTGAACGGGTTGCAGTTGGCACAGCCCCATGCATTTGAACAGGTTGCAGTTGGCGCAGCCCCATGCATTTGAACAGGCTGCAGTTGGCGCAGTCCCATGTATTTGAACGGGTTGCAGTTGGCACAGCCCCATGCATTTGAACAGGCTGCAGTTGGCGCAGTCCCATGCATTTGAACGGGTTGCAGTTGGCACAGCCCCATGCATTTGAACAGGTTGCAGTTGGCGCAGCCCCATGCATTTGAACAGGCTGCAGTTGGCGCAGTCCCATGCATTTGAACGGGTTGCAGTTGGCACAGCCCCATGCATTTGAACAGGTTGCAGTTGGCGCAGCCCCATGCATTTGAACAGGCTGCAGTTGGCGCAGTCCCATGTATTTGAACGGGTTGCAGTTGGCACAGCACCATGCATTTGAACATGTTCCATCTGGCTCAGTCCCATGCATTTGAATAAGTTGCAGTTGGCAGCCACACACCAAATGCGTCAGCTTGTTTAATCCTCATTACGCTGCAACCGATGCGATGTGTACTCCCATGCCCCTTGCCGTGTTATCTTGCAGCAAAGCGGTAAAATTGGCGCCCCTATAAATGAGGCCTTCCCCCCAATGTCACTAATAGATCGCCCGCAGCTCCGCAGCGAGATTCTTCCTTCTTCGCTCCCCTCCCCCTCTCACTCTGGAAGTTAATGCGTTAAATATGAACTTTTATTAAAAATCCATTTGGATCGTAAATTTCCCCTCCGGCCTCATTACACCGAACGTATTTCCATGGTTCCTCCTGCGCATTCGGTGGACGCGATCCCAGTTATTTCATTTTATACCGGGGGGGGGGGGGGGGGGAGAGACGCTGGGCGCATGGCGACGTATTCTAAAAAAAAAAGGAGCGCAGTGACAGAAGCATTGTATTAAGGTAACGGCATAGCGGGGGATGTGAAAAGGACGAATGAACAGAGAGCGAGCGGGTGCAGCGGAGGGTAACCGTCCAATTATGGGGCAGATCTATGAAAGGAGGGGGGGGCAGAGATCCGCAGAACGCACAATGGGCGCATGTGGATGGTATGTCGCATCTCATCGCTGCTCGCATGGCACTGGATGGGGTGGTTGGCTGTGGCGGCATTCCACCCACCGTCTGATCACATGACTTCTTCCATCGGGGTTCCGAACCCACAACCCCCCGCCTACCTTCACTGCTGGGGGGGCTGAAGCAGATCGAACCCCCAACCGGATCATTCCACTCTTCTTCATTACGTCTCTGCGGATCTCCTGCAGCCTCTTTGCAGCCACTTCCTGTCTCCATTCACTCCACTTACATGAAATTAAAGTTTGCAGTAGCGCAAAAAAGAAAAAAAAAATTCAATAAATTGGGGACGGCGCCATCTTTGTTCAGGCGTCATTCAGAGTCAGTTTACTTCCCGGGCAGAGATGGCGGCTCGGCAATGACATCGTCATGTAAAAATCTCTGCGCAGATCCTGGCCGGTGTTCACAATTGTCTGACACAGATCAGCCACTGCTGCGGCCTCTCACCGTGTGACTTGCTACAAAGTTACAATGCACAGTCTGATCACTGGGGGAGGGGGACAAATGACATTCTTTCAGCCGAGGCAAAGTCAAAAGGGAGAGGGGAGACTGCCTGCAGCAGACTGATAACATCATCTTAGCCTAGGCATAGTCAGAGAGGAGAGGAGAGACTGAGGAAATGCTTACTCCTTCCTGCAGCAGGGTAATAATGCCAAAAAGAAAAAATCACTAGAGAGACTGAGAAAATGCTTTCTCCTGCCTGCAGGAAAAAACTGATTACATCATCTGATTCTGAGCATACTGTAGGTAAAGTCACTGGGGAAGGGGAGACTGAGGATATGCTTCCTCCTGCCGGCAGCAGACTGATTACAACATCTGAGCATAGGTAAAGTCATGGGGAGAAGGGAAATGCTTCCTCCTGCCTGCAGCAGACTAATGACATCATCTCATCCTAGGCAAAATCACTGGGGGAGGACAGACAGGGGAAGTTCTTCCTCCTTCCCACTACACAGTCTAAACACTGGGGGGAGGGGAGACTGAGGAAATGTTTCCTCCTGCTTGCTGTGGTCCAATGACACCATTTCAGCCTAGGCAAAGTCACTGTAGGTGTTGCAGTCTGATAACTGGGAGAGAGGAGACTGAGGACAGAGGCACTCATGCTGGGGAGATGCTTCTTCCTGCCTGCAGCAGAGTGATATCACCTCAGCCTAGACAACGTCGCTTGTTGTGGGGAGACTGAGGAAATGTTTCCTCCTGCCTGCAGCCAACTGGTGACACCCTCTCAACCTGGGCCAAGTCACTGGTGTTGGGGATACTGAGGAAATGCTTCCTTCTGTCTGCAGCAGACTAATGACGCCATCTCAGCCTAGGAAAAGTCACTAGGGAGACTGAGGAAATGCTTTCTCCTGCCTGCAGCAGACTGATTACATCATCTAAGCATACATTAGGTAAAGTCACTGGGGTAGGGGAGAATAAGGAAATGCTTCCTCCTGTCTGCAGCAGACTGATGACATCATCTCAGCTTAGGCAAAATCATTTGTTCAGCCTAGGCATAGTCAGAGGAGAGAAGAGAGACTGAGGAAATGCTCACTCATGCATGCAGCAGACTAATGAAGCCATCTCAGCCTAGGAAACGTCACTAGGGAGACTGATAAAATGCTTTCTCCTGCTTGTAGCAGACTGATGACCTCTTTTGAGCATAGGTAAAGTCACTGGGAGAGGCGAGACTGAGGAAATGCCTCCTCCTGCCTGCAGCAGACTGATTACATCATCTGAGCATAGGCAAAGTCACTGGGAGAGGGGAGATTGAGAAAATGTGGCCCCTCCTGCAGCAAACTGATAATGCCCTCTTAGCTTAGGTAAAGTCACTGGGGGAGGGGAGACTCAGAAAATGCTACCTCCTGCCTGTAGCAGACTGATGACATCCTCTCAGTCTAGGCAAAGTCGACTAAGGAAATGCTTCCTCCTGCCTGCAGCAGACTGATGAGCCTAGGCAAAGTCACTAGGGAAAGGGAAAAGGAGGAAATGCTTCCTCCTGCCTGCAGCAAATTAGTAATGCCATCTCAGCTTAGGCAAAGTCACGACGACATCTCAGCCTAGGAATAGTAAGAGGAGTAGAGAGATGGAGGATAATGCTTCCTCTTGACTGCAGCAGACTGATGATGACATCTCAGCCTAGGAATAGTAAGAGGAGTAGAGAGATGGAGGATAATGCTTCCTCGTGACTGCAGCAGACTGATGACATCATCTCAGCTTAGGCAAAATCACTGAGGGAGGAGAGATTGAGGAAATGCTTCCTCCTGCCTGCAGCAGAGTGATGACATCATCTCAGCCTGGGCAAGGCCATTGTCTGGAGCTCAAGGAAGGCTCATTAATGATAAAATATTTTCTGAACAATGATTGAGGTTTGCTCGAATAATTTCCTTTTTCCGGGGACTGCGGCTGTGTCCCTATGAAGCGCGGCTGTTTTTCGCACCGTTGTGTTTTCTAGGCAGTGCTGGTACCCGGCCAGTAGCTCAGAAGACACATATGGCTCGCAGCTACTCGCGCCCGCGGCGGTTTCTCAGCAGGTGCTCGGCGTTGCCCTTCCCCCGAATGCGGGAACGACTAATCCTGACTTCGGCGGTGGAAGTTTTAATTCGAAACACAACCGGTGCATAAAACCGCTTTGTTTACTCCGGGAGCGTCCAGAGGTCTGTGCGACGCAGCCGCGCTTCCCCCGAGCCCCCCCTTTTATGGATCTGCGCATGGACGCACATTGGGCCTCATTTCCTGCCGCGGTTTATGGGAGGTTTTCCCGTCCAGGAGCGCTCATTTCCAGATGGGGAATTCCGAGTCAAGCTGGCCGAGGTTTGTCTGCAGGTGTCGGTTTTCGGAGCGCATGAAAGGGTTCAGGTGCTTCTCCGGGCATCCGAAGATCACAATCAGCTCCGGCTCCTCTTACCGTCCTCCATTAAGATTCTTCTCATTCCTAAATCTCACATTCCCCAGACTGCCGGAGGCTCCGCCTACTCTTCCCACACCATCAATCTCAACAAATGTGGTCAAGGTGTGTTCCTCCTTCAACCTCGGAGTGCCAACATCAGCATACAGTGCGGGAAAATAATGATTCAAACCCCTTTGCCCACTACTGGCGGGTGTAAAATTTTTATCATAGATGATAGAGACAGAATATCAACCAAAAATGATACAAATGTTATAAATGGAGTTGCCTTGGCGATATGTTTTGGATCATTGTCATGCTGGAAGACCCATCCATGACCCATCTTCAGTGTTCTGGCTGAGGGAAGAACGTTCTCATCCAAGATTTTACAATACATGGCCCCGCCCATTGGCCAATCAATGTGCAAAGTCGGCCTGAACCTTTATCAGAGAAATAGCCCCAAAGCGTGACTGTAGGGGACGGTGACTGTAGGGGACGGTGACTGTAGGGGACGGTGACTGTAGGGACGGTGACTGTAGGGGACGGTGACTGTAGAGGACGGTGACTGTAGGGGACGGTGACTGTAGGGGACGGTGACTGTAGGGGACGGTGACTGTAGGGGACGGTGACTGTAGGGGACGGTGACTGTAGGGGACGGTGACCATGACGGGACAACTCCACATTATTGACCATGGAGGGACATCTCCACATTATTGACCATGGAGGGACATCTCCACATTGACCATGGAGGGACAACTCCACATTATTGACCATGGAGTGACATCTCCACATTATTGATCGTGGAGTGACAACTCCACATTATTGACCATGGAGGGACATCTCCACATTGACCGTGGAGGGACAACTCCACATTGACCATGGAGGGACATCTCCACATTGACCATGGAGGGACATCTCCACATTGACCGTGGAGGGACAACTCCACATTATTGATCATGGAGGGACATCTCCACATTATTGATCATGGAGGGACATCTCCACATTATTGATCATGGAGGGACAACTCCACATTATTGATCATGGAGGGACATCTCCACATTATTGATCATGGAGGGACATCTCCACATTATTGACCATGGAGGGACAACTCCACATTATTGACCATGGAGGGACAACTCCACATTATTGATCATGAAGGAACAACTCCATATTATTGATCATGAAGGAACAACTCCATATTATTGATCGTGGAGGAGCAACTCCATATTATTGACCGTGGAGGGACATCTCCACATTATTGACCGTGGAGGGACAACTCCACATTATTGATCGTGGAGGAACATCTCCACATTATTGATCGTGGAGGGACAACTCCACATTATTGATCATGGAGGGACAACTCCACATTATTGACAATGGAGGGACAACTCCACATTATTGACAATGGAGGGACATCTCCACATTATTGATCATGGAGAAACAACTCCACACTATTGACCATGGAGGGACAACTCCACATTATTGACCATGGAGGAGCAACTCCACATTATTGTCCATGGAAGGACAACTCCATTATAATGTCCATGGAGAAAGAACCCCATAATATTGACCATGGAGAGACAAATCAATATTATTGACCATGGAGGGACAACTCCATATTATTGGCCATGGAGGGACAGCTCCACAATATTGATCATTGAGGGACAGCTCCACAATATTGATCATGGAGAAACAACTTCACATTATTAACTTCAGAGGGATAACTCCATATATTGTCCGTGGAGGAGGAACTCCATAATATTGACCATAGAGGGACAGCTCCACATTAATGTCCATGAAAGGGAGAACTCCATATTATTGACCATGGAGAGACAAATCAATATTATTGATCATGGAGGAACAACTCCATATTTTTGACACCTTTTTTTATTATTGATCGTGGAGAAACAACTTCACATTATTAACCATAGAGGGACAAGTCCACATTCATGTCCATGGAGGGAAAACTCCATATTATTGACCATGGAGAGACAAATCAATAATATTGATCTTGAAGGAACAACTCCATGTTAATGCCAATGGTTTTGGGGTGGGTTGCCTAACAAGCTCATATAAGTGTGATGGCCAGGTCCCAACATTCCCCCGAATTGTGCATGTAAATTTCTGTCTGATTTATGGGGATCAGACCCTATAATCATTGTTGGAGGTGACCCTATAATCATTGTTGGAGGTGACCCTATAATCATTGTTGGAGGTGACCCTATAATCATTGTTGGAGGTGTCTGTAAATGAGAAGGGAGATCTAACACAATTTTTTCTGCCAGCATGAAGGATTGGCCTCAGCTGCTAATATACATTACAGTAGTGTCTCTTGTCCCTGCTGGGTTGTCCATCTATCCCTATGAAGAATCCAGCATGGGGTAGATTTCTTTCAGTGGAGTTAACCTTTAAGTAATCCCTTGACAGCCATCACCGCTGTGCAGCTGAAGAACCCCTCCTTCAGGTTAAGCCACATGAGAGCTCATCGTGTCAGTGATTCACAGCTTGTAAATTCGTCGCAGAGGTTACGATCGCTGCAGCCTCCATGGGAAAGTCAGTGGGATTCTTCTGCTGTCACACAAGTGGGATGTACTGAAAATCCTTTTCTTGCCTCATAGACTCTCAGGCTGGGGATTGTCTGAGGTGACTCCATATTTACTGATCTGTGTGACGTTGGTTTTGTTTTCTGTAAATTTGAATGGACCAATCACCAAATAGCTCAGTTTTAAAGCAGTTCATCCTTCGTTACATCTCAGTGCTGCTGATTTCCTTCAACCTCTTTGCAGCCACTTCATGTCTACATAACACTCCAATGATGGCTTCAGGGCATTTCTCAGGGTGGTGACAACAGTGGACCATGCCTGTGTAATATGTGTTGAAACAGCCACTGGTAATCTCCACAGGGTGACAACACAGGACAACCATTAGGAGACAGGAACAGAGCGTTGTCACCCTATAACAGGAAACGATCTTCATGGCGGGATCACCAGCAATTATTTTAATGGAGGTTTGTAGAGAAAATCCTGCTTGAGGGCCTCCCGGATTATTCATTCCCATAGCTGGAGATGTACTCCTCTGGATGGCGGGGGCCACCATAAGTACAGAGCAGGGGGGGGGGGGCAGAAGGGATGGCTGCCTTGGGCACTGTGGTATCATGTGAGGTTTGGGGGTACGCAAGGAGATTGGGAAGGAAGGAATTTGTAGGGGGGGAGGGGGGTCGGGAGGAGGTAAGAATTGTTCTAGGAGGGGAAGTTTGGGGAGGAGATGTGCTGGGAGTGGTGATTGGGGGGGGGGGGAGGGGCAGGAGGTAAGAATTGTTAGGATTGGGGAGGTGTGCAAACTTCCCCTCCTAGAACATTTCTTACCTCCTGCCCTTCCCCAAAATTCCCACTCCCAACACAAATCCCCCCCCCCCCAATCCCTAAACTCCTCACACAAAATTGGGAGGATGAAATTGTCCAAAATGTCTTGGTAGGCTGATGCCTTAAGAGTTCCCTTCACTGGAACTAAGGGGCCAAACCCAACCCCTGAAAGACAACCCCACACCATAATCCCCCCTCCACCAAATGCGTTGACCAGTGCACAAAGAAAGGTCCATAAAGACATGGATGAGTGAGTTTGGGGTGGAGGAACTTGACTGGCCTGCACAGAGTCCTGACCTCAACCCGATGGAACACCTTTGGGATGAATTAGAGCGGAGACTGCGAGCCAGGCCTTCTCGTCCAACATCAGTGACTGACCTCACAAATGCGCTTCTGGAAGAATGGTGAAACATTCCCATAGACACTCCTAAACCTTGTGGACGGCCTTCCCAGAATTGTTGAAGCTGTTATAGCTACAAAGGGTGGAGCCAACTCAATATTGAACCCTACGGACTAAGACTGGGATGCCATTAAAGTTCATGTGTGTGTAAAGGCCGGCGTCCCAATACTTTTGACAATACAATATATGTAATGGCAAGGCATGTGGGGTGTACTGGAGGGTCTACTGATGCTGGCTGCTGGGGGATCTATTGTCACTGGTGGGAAGTGGTTTTTGTGTGAGGGTCTTATGTTGCTGGTAGAGATCTACTGTTGAGGCAAAGGTGTATTGTTAGTGGCTGCTGGAGGGTCTATTGATGCTGGCTGATGGGAGATATGTTGTTGCTGCTGAGGGGTCTAATTTTGATTGGGTGAATCTTTTGTTGCTGGGTGTGGTATTTTGTTGTGGGTGGTCCATTGCTGTCTAGGGGGGATCTATTGTTGCTGGGGTGGGGTCTATTGTTGTGTGGGGGATCTACTGTTGAGGAAGAGGTCTATTGTTGCTGGCTACTGGAGGGTCTATTGATGCTGGTTGCTGAGACATTTGTTGTTGCTAATGGGGGGGGGGGGTCTATCATTGTGTGGGGATCTATTTTTTCTGGGCTGGGGTCTAATGTTGTGTGGGATCTATTGTTGCTGCATGGGGATGAATTGTTGCTTAGGTGGTGTCTATTGTCCCTGGGCCGGGATCTATTGTTGCTGCATGGGGATCTATTGTTACCAGGGAAGTCTAGTAGTGCTGGGGTGGGGTCTACTGTTCATGGAGGTGGGATATATTGTTGCTAACTATGTCTATTGTTGCTGGAGTAGGGATCTGATGTTGTGTGGGGGTCTATTGTTGCTGCAGGGGATATTTATGTTGCTGAGGGAGTATATCGTTGTGTGGAGGATCTATTGTTGCTGGGGGAGTCTATTATTGTGTGGGGGATCTATTGTTGCAGGGGACTATTTTACTGCTTTTCTTGTGTTCAACAAATTCCATTCAAATTATTTAGCACCACAAAATGATTGGTTCTGTATTCTCTAAAAGGGGTGGTACTGGGAGGTGGGTAGGGAGTGCAACCAAGGAACGGTGCTCAAGGGTGGGTAGGGGGTGGAACCAAGAATCGGTGGACAGGGGTGGAACCAAGAATCGGTGCTCAGGGGTGGGTAGAGGAATGTAACCAAGGAAGGATGCTCAGGGGTGGGAAGGGGATGTAACCAAGGCACAGTGTTCAGGGGTGGGTAGGCGGTGTAACCAAAGAACAGTGCTAAGGGGTGGGACCAAGTAATGGAGCTAAGGGGTGGGTAGGGGGTGTAACCAAGGAACAGTGCTACGAAGTGGGACCAAGGAATGGTGCTCAAGGGTGGGTAGGGGGTGGAACGAAGGAACGGTGGACAGTGGTGGGTACGGGGTGTAACCGAGGAACAGTGCTCAGGGGTGGAACCAAGGAAGGGTGCTCAGGGGTGGGTAGGGGGGTGGAACTGAGAATCGGTGGGCATGCGATGGAACCAAGGAACAGTGCTCAGGGGTGGGACCAAGAATCGGTGCTCAGGGGTGGGACCAAGGACGGTACTCAGGGGTGGAACTAAGGAACGATGGACAGGCATGGGTACAGGGTGGAACCAAGGAACAGTGCTCAGGGGTGGATAGGGGATGGAACCAAGAATTGGTGCTCAGGGGTGGGCATGCGGTGTAACCAAGGAAGGGTGCTCAGGGGTGGGAAGGGGGTGTAACCAAGGAACAGTGCTCAGGGGTGGGAAGGGGGTGTAACCAAAGAACAGTGCTCAGGGGTGGGGGGACCAAGTAACAGTGCTAAGGGGTGGGTAGGGGGCGAAACCAAGGAACAGTGCTCAGGGGTGGGTAGGGGGTGGAACCAAGGAAGGGTGCTCAGGGGTGGGTAAGGGGTGGAACCATAGAACAGTGCTCAGGAGTGGGTAGGGGGTGAAACCAAAGAACAGTGCTCAGGGGTGGGGGGACCAAGGAACAGTGCTAAGGGGTGGGTAGGGGGCGAAACCAAGGAACAGTGCTCAGGAGTGGGTAGGGGGTGAAACCAAGGAAGGGTGCTCAGGGGTGGGTAGGTGGTGGAACCAAGAGGCGGTGCTCAGGAGTGGAACCAAGGAAGGGTGCTCAGGGGTGGGTAAGGGGTGGAACCATAGAACGGTGCTCAGGGATGGGTAGGGGGTGGAGATGAAGGATGACTCAGAAGGGGGGAGTTTCTGCACCCATTCTCTGAGAAAACACACCATTGGCTGTTGGCTAGAGATGAGGGCTCACTATCTGGAGGATTAGGAAGTGGAATCGGTAACGTAAGAGGACTCGGCTTCCTTGCCGCATGAATTCACAGAAGGCTGAGACACAGGAGACCACAGATAAACCAAAAGTGGATGGGAATTATGAGCCAGACCCCCCTTGCCAAATACACATTTCAGACTCCACATCGATCTCCACTCACTGCTGATTAATTCAATTAAGCCACAGTCCTTGCTGTTAATTGATTTTCTTGCTGCACGAGGACTGGAAAGATCTTCAGTTTATGTTTAATTAGTCTTAATTTATATTCTAGGCAAATTCCACTCTTTTTACAGTTTCATCTGCTGTAAGCGGGTTATTTAAAGACTTCTTTCCAATGGCTGTTATAAAAAAGAAACTTGAGCGCTTCAACTGAACAGATAAAATGTTCCTTTTTTTTTTTTTTGCTGCAGTTGGCTGGCCAGGTACGGCCAAATCTACAGATGGGATTGTTGAACAAATCAATGAATTTCCGACATATCACAATATCCATTGTTTTTTTTTTTTTTAATCTCCAGCTTTTACCATTAAAAAGCCAGTGACTTAGCCTAGGCTAAGATGTTTGCAGGCTGCTGCAAGCAGAAGAAGGCATTTCCTCAGTCTCCTCTGCCCAGTGATCAGGCTGCAACCAGGATCTCAGTTTAGGATGGCCATTCTCAACCAGGGTTCTTCGGGGTTCCTTGAGCTGTGTCTCGTTGACCTCCCCCAGCTGATGGTGCCTTCACACTTCCAGGTCCATCACCACTTTTAGGTCCACCATACCATAGCAACATACACTTATCTTTCCTTGGTGCCTTCACAGTTCCAGGTCCATCACCACAGCAACATACACTTACCTTTCCTTGGTTCTATTCAGCTTTCAAGAGGATAAGGAAAGTTCTATGGAAGTTGTGATTGGGTGGTCATAGCATACGTAGAGCTTTGTCCTCCCTATGTGACAGACAACTGGCCCAGGTCACATGCTCCTCAATACCTGGAGGTTCTTCCAGAGGTTTAAAGGGGTTCTTTGAGCCATGACTAATTTACCTCCCCACTGATGGTGCCTTCACAGTTCCGGGTCTATCACCACAGCAACATACGCTTACCGTACCCTTAGAGCTCTATTCAGCTTCCAGGAGGGAAGAAAAGTTCTGGGGAAGTTGTGATTGGGTAGAGCCACAGCACACATAGGGCTTTGGCCTCCCCATGTGGCAGAAAATTGGCCCAGGTCACATGGTACTCCATACCTGGAGGTTCTTCCAGAGGTTTAAAGGGGTTCTTTGAGCCATGACTAATTTACCTCCCAGCTGATGGTGCCTTCACTGTTCCGGGTCTATCACCACAGCAACATACGCTTACCCTTAGTGCTCTATTCAGCTTCCAGGAGGGAAGAAAAGTTCTGGGGAAGTTGTGATTGGGTAGAGCCATAGCACACATAGGGCTTTGGCCTCCTTATGTGGCAGAAAATTGGCCCAGGTCACATGCAACTCCATACCTGGAGGTTCTTCCAGAGGTTGATAGGGGCTTCTTGAGCTGTATCTAATTGATCTCCCATCTGATGGTGCCTTCACACTTCCAGGTCCATCACCACTTTTAGGTCCACCATACCATAGCAACATACACTTACGTTTCCTTGGTGCCTTCACAGTTCGAGGTCCACCACCACAGCAACATACACTTACGTTTCCTTGGTGCCTTCACAGTTCGAGGTCCACCACCACAGCAACATACACTTACGTTTCCTTGGTGCCTTCACAGTTCGAGGTCCACCACCACAGCAACATACACTTACCTTTCCTTGGATCTTTTCAGCTTCCAAGAGGATAAGGAAAGTTCTGTGGAAGTTGTGATTGGGTAGAGCCATAGCATACATAGGGCTTTGTCCTCCCTATGTGACAGACAACTGGCCCAAGTCACATGCTCCTCCATACCTGGAGGTTCTTCCAGAGGTTTAAAGGGGTTCTTTGAGCCATGACTAATTTACCTCCCCACTGATGGTGCCTTCACAGTTCCGGGTCTATCACCACAGCAACATACGCTTACCGTACACTTAGAGCTCTATTCAGCTTCCAGGAGGGAAGAAAAGTTCTGGGGAAGTTGTGATTGGGTAGAGCCATAGCATACATAGGGCTTTGTCCTCCCTATGTGACAGACAACTGGCCCAAGTCACATGCTCCTCCATACCTGGAGGTTCTTCCAGAGGTTTAAAGGGGTTCTTTGAGCCATGACTAATTTACCTCCCAGCTGATGGAGCCTTCACAGTTCCAGGTGGACCATGGCAACGTATAATTATCTTTCTTTGGCTCCATTCAGCTTTCAGGAGGGAAGGAAAGTTCTAGGGATGTGACAATGTGGGAGAGCTAAAGCACAGACAGTGCTATGGGCTGCCCCTGTGAAACCATTGGCCCAGGTCACATGCTCCTCCATATCTGGAAGTACTGGCTATTTCCCCTAGCTATCCATGTTGGGGATGTGAAGAAAGAGTAACTAGAGATTTCCCCTTGACGGACACAGCTCCTGATCTTCTTGACCACTTGCCGACCAGTCACTGGGACTGTACTGCGGCAAAGTGGCTCGATTCCGTCCAGCGACGTAGACCTACGTCACTGGACTCCTCCCCTTGTAGGCGGCGCTCCGGCTGTATTCAGTCACAGCAGGAGTCGGGCCAGGGGAGGAGCAGCGGCAATCGTCGGGGAATCGAGTTAGGAGATCCGCCTGCTTGTGTAAACAAAGCGGGCGGATCTCCTAAGTGACAAACAGTGACAGATTGCAGGGTTCAGCATAGCTGAACATCCGATCTGTCCCTGTGTCACTCAGTCACCTCCCCCCACACACGTCAGTAAACACCAGGCATACATTAACCCCTCCCTCTCCAATAAAGTTAACCCCTTCCCTGCCAGTGTCATTTTTACAGTGACAGTGCATATTTATAGCACTGATTACTGTAGTAATGTCACTGGTACCCCCAAAAGTGTCAAAAATGTCAGTTAGGGGTCCGATCTGTCCTCCGCAATGTCGCAGTCCCGCAAAAAAAATCGCAGATCGCCGCCATTACTCGTTAAAAAAAAAACACCAAAAATGACAGAAATCTTTCCCTTAGTTAGTAAACGCAATAACTTTTGCGCAAACCAATCAAAATACGCTTATTGTGATTTTTTTTTTACCAAACATAGGTAGAAGAAAACAAATTAGCCAAAAATTTTAAAAAATTTTGATTTTTACATTTTTTTGGGGGGGATTTCATATAAAAAAATGTTAAAAATATTTTTTCTTTTCAAAATAAACGCTTTTTTTTTGTTTATAGCGCAAAAAGTAAAAATCGCACAGGTGATCAAATACCCCCAAAAGAAAGCTCTGTTTGTGGGAAAAAAAGGACGTAAATTTTGTTTGGGTACAGCGTTGCACGACCGCGTGATTGTCAGTTAAAGTTGCACAGTGTCGAATCGCAAAAACTGGCCTGGACGTAAGACAGCAAAATCCTCCGGTGGTAAAGTGGTTAACCAATGGTTATGAAGATCAGGAGCTGTGTCCATCAATGAACGAAAGAGAAACATGTTTTGGTTGAAATTATTATTTAAACATTAAAAATAAAGACATTGGGGGGGGGGGGGGGTAGTTTTAACTTCTTAGGTCCATATGGTTACTCTAGTAAGAGACTTAAGCCCCGTACACACGAGTCGAAATTCGGCTGGGAATTTTCGGCTTGTTAGTATGATGCTTCCAACAACCGACTCCGACTTTTCGGCCGAAAAAATCCTGGTGTGCAGGCTATAAAATTTTTGTTGACTGTCAAAACACGTCCGATTTTCATCTCATTAGTACAGATTTCGATGGGGAAAAATCTTATGAGCAAGACCAGGCATGCTCAGAACACATACAAAGCGATCCAACACACGACATCACTTCTGAAGTAGAATTCTGTCGTGCGGGAAAATTTGTGTGCAGTCTAGGCACATTCCAACCAACAGACACCACTCCGGACAAAAGAAGGGTGACCGGTCGGCGGAAATTCGTTGCGTGTGTACGAGGCATTAAGTTGGCAGCATCCAGAAAGCAAAGCGGATAGGTGCTAGGTCTTGGTGGTTGCACACGGAGCCCAGCTCCAACCTTCATTCTCTTGCAGTAAAGGAAGGGGGGGGGGCAGTGCTCTTGGTCAAAGCGATTTACCTACATGCCCATCACATACGAGGGCGTATTTTTAGGCAGTTGAAGTCTAATAGGACCTTGCCAATACGGACAATGGGAATAGGACAGCTCTTCTGTGTCCATTACAGACTTCATCAGGTGGAGGGACGGAAGGCAAAGCCGCTACCATGCCAAGGACTCCTTTCTCTCCTACTAATTGGCACCATTCAATCCTCGCTCTGTTGTCTGCCATCTTAGATTTTGTCTTTGTGTTGACCGAGACCATGATGAGGTGCTCAGCCCGTCTTTACCGTCTGTTCAGGCCTGCGTTGCCTCTGGTTTTCCGTTGTGTTGTATCAACATCATTTTGCTGTAAGGGGTATTTGTACTTTCGTCTGGTTTTGTCTGCTGACATGCATTCCTCGGATATGACTCTTACTAGGTTACTGGCAGGACATACCTGCTGGGGATGCCTGGGGACGCAACTCAATCTACAATGGGCCACCTGTCAGTGAGGACACCAATATACACGCCGTGTCCAGAACCTGAAGGCGTTATCATTGCAGGAGACAGAAATATCATACCCCTGAGAGGAAGCAGACCTCATCCTTAGCACTGTTGAGGGAAGAATAATTCTCCGTATAGGAGGTATGCAGCAGTAATTATCAGTTTTATAGGTATAAACCTACATATATCTTTAGGAAGCGCCCCCCCCCCCCCATGTAATAGTATGTGTTTATACAGGCATCAAAGCTTTTCTTAATCCATTAGGAGCAGATTGAATAGAGCTGTCAGACCTTGCTTCCAGAGATCACTATGGGTTAGGAGCAGCATGGATAGAACATGTACTACTATATGGCTAAAGAGCTTATGGTCAATGTTCCCTTTAAGCTGCGTGCATGCGCGGACGCGCAGCACAAACATTCAGACCGTGCAATCGCGAGGAACTTTACATTTTACTGTGGCGGCCGGGGAGCAGAGCACTGCGCCCGAGCCCGCCCATTGTGTGACAATAGCGAATGAAAATTCGCTATTGTCACACAGATCCTCCTCCTGGCCAATCAGGGTGCGGGTCCTCCCGCTTCCTGATTGGCCCAAAGGCAAACCCCATGGCATTGGCCGAGGAGGAGGCGGGAGGACTGAGGAGACCGCAGGGACTGAAGAGAAGCTGCCGTGAGGTAAGTGCACAGGTCTCACGGGGGGAAAGCTGGCATCTCTGCATTGATTGGGGGCAATGCTGTGGGCACTCTGCATGGGGGGGTCTCGCAGGGGGAACGCTGGAATCTCTGCATTGATTGGGGGTAATGCTGTGGGCACTCTGCATTGATTGAACATTATTACTATACTGTGAAATTAGTTGAACAGTTAATACGATTTACTAATATTTTATCAAACTATAGCCCATTAGTTAATGGCAACATGCACTTTTTGTGACAATATAAGATTTTTTGATGAAATTGCTCAGTCTAAAGGTTTGCGCTCAGACATTTTTTTATTTGCTCAGCACAGTAAAAAATGAGAGGGAACATTGCTTATGGTCACTAATTCACCACCCCTTTTGTGGCTATACCATCCTCCACCTCTTCCGGGAAGGCTTTCCACAAGATTTTGGAGGGTCTCTATGGGAATTTGTGGCCATTTGGGAGGTAGAATATTGGATGAGAAGACCTGGCTCACAGCTGGCATTCTAATTTATGCCAAAGGTGTTCAGAAGGGTTGAGGTTAGGGCTTAGACGCAGCAAGCAAAGCCAACAGAATACTGGGATGTATAAAAAAGGGGATTCACTCCAGAAATAAAGAGATTATTCTCCCGCTCTACAAGACTCTGGTCCGGCCACATCTGGAGTATGCTGTCCAGTTCTGGGCACCGGTCCTCAGAAAGGATGTGCTGGAACTGGAGAAAGTCCAGAGAAGGGCAACAAAAATAATTAGGGGGATGGAGGACATCAGCTATGAGGAAAGACTACAAGCCCTGAACTTATTCTCTCTGGAGAAGAGACGATTGAGGGGGGATATGATATCAATGTACAAATACTGTACTGGCGACCCGAGCATAAGGAACAAACTATTCAGAGAAAGGAGATACAATAAGACACGTGGCCACTCACTAAAACTAGAGGAAAGGCGGTTTAACCTTAAAGTGCGTAAGGGGTTCTTCACTGTAAGAGCGGTAAGGATGTGGAATTCTCTTCCACAAGCAGTCGTATCAGCAGGGAGCATTGATAGTTTCAAAAAACTATTAGATGGACACCTTAAAGACCACAACATACAGGGGTATACAATGTACGGCTAAAAGCAAACACACACACCCATCATAGGTTGAACTGGATGGACTCATGTCTTTTTTCAACCTCACTAACTATGTAAGACTTGTTGGGGTATCTCATTCCAAAACCATGGGCATTAATCTTCAGGAATTTGTGGCCATGTGTGAGGTCAGGTACTGAGGTTGCCCTTTCCATTTGAGTCATTGCCAGAGACCTACCCAACATGGGGGCCCTGCAGATCGCCATGCTATACTGTATAACGAAAAGGTTGTGGACGCCTGACCATCACAACTTTTTGAGCTTAATGGAAATCCAATACCAGAACTATGGCCACTAATATGGAGTTGCCCCCTACCCTATGGCTATGGAATCACCCCCTCTCTTACTGGCTATACCATCTGCCACACTTCTGGGAAGACATTAGAGAAGATTTTGGAGGGTGGCTGTGGGAATGTGTGCCCATTGGTGAGGTTATCATTGTTCCAATTCATCCCTAAGGTGTTCATTAGGGTTGAGGTCAGGGCTCTCTGCAGGACATTAAAGTTCCTCCATGACCTCAAACCTGCTGTACACCTTTGTGATGAGAAGATACTGATGAGCAGGCACTGATGTTGAATGAAAAGACCTTATACCAAAAGGTCTTCCAAACATTTAGGGCTTTCTGAAGGAAAATCGAATTCCTCCATGGCCTCAAACCTAAGGTTTGAGGTCTTGGTGGGACAATTTACCAGAGGTATTCCATAGAGTTAAGGGCAGGTACTAATGTTGGATGAGCAGGACACTGAAGTTCCTCCACACCAAACTGGATACATCATGTCTAAAGCACCTCCCGCCCACCGTATAGTAAAATGACGGCGGGTGTGATCACCTCCTTTTCTGGGACGAGGTCACCCCAGTGTCACTGCGCGGGATCGCTCTGTTTCTAGGACATGGCACAAACCCGATCTCGGTAAGATGCTGCGGGCTCTTTACAAATGTGATTGGCTGTGTCCAATCACAGCCGGTCACATGTAACCACAGAAGTGCCATTTATCAGCTCTCCTCGCCTCACACTGACAAGAGTGTGAGGTGGTGAGAGCCGATGAGTGGCATCTCCTCGCAGGGGAGACCTGTACAGGTAATCAGTGCTGCCTTTTAGTGCCCATCAGTGCAGCCTATAAGTGTGCCACCTAATCACTGCCCATCAGTGCAGCATACTAGTGTGCCACCTTATCATTGCGGCCCATTAGTGTGCCCCCTAATCATTGCCCATCGGTGCGGCCTACTAGCGTGCCGCCTAATCATTGCCCATCAGTGCAGCCTACTAGTGTGCCGCCTAATCAGCACCCGTCGGTGCAGCCTACTAGTGTGCCGCCTAATCAGTGCCCATAAAATACCACCAAAAAAAGCGCTGTGTGGAAAAAAAAAAAACAATAAAAATGTCATACGAGTACAGTGTTGCATGACTGCGCAATTGTCATTCAAGGTGCGACAGCGCTGAAAGCTGAAAATTGGCCTGGGCAGGAAGGGGGTGAAAGTGCCCAGTATTGAAGCAGTTAAGGAGCTAGCTTAGTATATTGGGGGGGGGGGGGGGCACAGTCATGGTGGAACAGAAAAGGGTCTTTACCAAATTATTACCACAAGGTTGGAAGAGCATCATTGTCTACAATGTCTTTGTAGGATGGACCCTTCACTGGAGACACCCGAATGCCATCATTGATGGGGGGATCCACACTCTTTTGGTCATAGTAGGTGTGATCTTCAGGTCTCCACATAATTTTAGCCATAGTGTAGGTCAGTATCTACTCACTCCTGTGAATAAGCATCACAAATTTTGGAAAAAGTCATGGTGGTACATGGGTGGAACGGAAAAGGGTCTTTACCAAATTGTTAACACAAGGGTTGGAAGAGCACCATTGTCTTACAATGTCTTTGTATGATGGACCCTTCACCGAAGACACCTGAATGCCATCATTGAGGGGGGATGCACACTCTTTTGGTCATAGTAGGTGTGATCTTCAGGTCTCCACATAATTTTAGCCATAGCGTTCTTCAGTATCTACTCACTCCTGTAAATAAGCATCACAAATTTTGGAAACGTTCTCCTTTCTCCCAGATTTGATTTTTGTTTTGAGGCCCCCAATAACTTTACTGACCACATACATTGATGGTTTTTGGCCTTTAAGCACCTCCATAAGAAAATAAAACACACAAGCCTATTTCCATAGGAAAAAAACTTTATTTAACAATATATCAGGATTCCAACATAGCTCCAGGGAACTGGAGTTCCAGGCATTAAACATGGACATGGGGTGAAGTTTAAACTGCAGAGCTGTAGGGCAAAATGTATTCAAACAGGAAACAAAGTAAAGTGGTAAGTCATGAAAAAAAAAAAAAACAAAGAAATAAAAATATTACAAAGTGCCTGAGGAATGATGAGCAAAACAGAGGCATTATTGGAGGATGTGGCTTACAGTGAAAACTCGATGTGTGCACGGAAATCTCTTCCCTTAAAAACGATGGAAATCGGAAAACCCCGCCTCCTGCGCCAGGCGATATATGAGACAAGCGTCCCGACGGAGAGGCCTCGGACATGAAATGGCGTGCATAGCGGGTTGGAGCCGTGAAAGCTCCGTCCGAGAATTCGGGGTCTAAAAGGCACAGTCCAAAAATGTAAAAACAAAAATAAAATATATATAAAAAAGTGTTTACCCTACTTAAAACTTTTAATTGTGTTCTATTCGGTTTAACCGCAAAAAGCTGAAAAAAGGAGGTCGATAGGTGACAAAGACAGCAGGGATACTGAAGGATTCTGGGAAGCTGGCCACCCTCCCTTGCCTGAGAGATGCAGCAAACGTGATCAGGAGAACCTTCTAGATCCATACCTGGTGTTCACCTGCAATAGCAACATATGCACATAGAGACACACATAAGAAAACCAGGGTGGGGGGCTGAGAACGGTACTGCAGCCCAAGTTATTCCAAAGTACGAGGATACGTCTGCTCATTTCATTTTTTATACTCGGTTAGCTTTTATTAATCCTAGAAATCAGGCAGTTCATAGTTCTTAACTAGAATCGTAAACTTCATTCCCCCCCCCCCCCCAGACTATATAGGCATTGCTAGAGCTGTGGGCCTTTTACCATGAACTCAATCTTCTCAAAAATACAAAACAACCCAATATAGGGAGCCTGCAGCTGGTCCAATGTGTAGGTGAAGCTAAAGTAAAGCTGAGGGCAAACAAGGGATCAGACAATTGAGCTACAGATAGTCCAAGAAGGTCATGTATGACTAGGGTCTGGTCCTTAAAATGCTCTAGGTCAGTGATGTGAACCTTGGCACCTCAGTTTTTAGAACTACAATTCCCATGATGCTCTCATGCACTCTGCAGTGTATGAGCATCATGGGAAATGTGGTTCCAAAACATCTTGGGTGCCAAGGTTCACCATCACTGCTCTAAATATTGGTTGGCCTACAAAGCTAAGACCTCGATCATTGTCCAACCAATACTTAGAGCAGTGATGGTGAACCTTGGCACCCAAGAGGTTTTGGAACTACATTTCCCAAGGATCACCATCACTTCTCTAATTATTGGTTGGACAATGATCGAGGTCTTGGCTTTGTAGGCCAACCAATACTTAGAGCAGTGACGGTGAACCTTGGCACCCAAGAGGTTTTGGAACCACATTTCCCATGATGCCAACCAATACTTCTAGTTCTAAAACATCTGAGGTGCCAAGGTTCACCATCACTGCTCCAAGTATTGGTTGGCCTACAAAGCCAAGACCTCGATCATTGTCCAACCAATAATTAGAGAAGTGATGGTGATCCTTGGGAAATGTAGTTCCAAAACCTCTTGGGTGCCAAGGTTCACCATCACTGCTCTAAGTATTGGTTGGACAATGATCGAGGTCTTGGCTTTGTAGGCCAACCAATACCTAGAGCAGTGATGGCAAACCTTGACACCCAAGATGTTTTGGAACTACATTTCCCATTATGCTAAACTACACTGCAGAGTGCATGAGCATCATGGGAATCAGTTCTAAAACATCTGAGGTGCCAAGGTTCACCATCACTGCTCTGATTCCCATGATGCTCATGCACTCTACAGTGTAGTTTAGCATAATGGGAAATGTAGTTCCAAAACATCTTGGGTTCCAAGGTTCACCATCACTGCTCTAGGTATTAGTTGGACAATGATCGAGGTCTTGGTTTTGTAGGCTGTGTGAAACCGCTATTCCTCTCGGGAACAACCCTCCTTTTACAGATATTTTAATTTTTGACACAATTATGGCACCAAACTATGGTACAGTGCAAATAAATTAGCGTACTTAATAGAAACTCTAGAAGCTGTGAAAAATGGGAAGGTCAGGCCAATGACTTGGGAGCTTGTGCGGAAAAGAGGCGTTCAACACAAGACATGCCCTTCTGGGGTGAATGATGGTGAGCAAAGGAAAGGGGTTTCACCTGAGTAGAGGAGAGCACATGCAGCAAAACCAAATGCAAGATTACTATATGTCCAACTGTCAAATGTGACCCATCCGCCCCAGTATCGGTCAAGTTTTGCATCCCAAGTTACATGACCAGTCATGAGGAAAGCCAAGAGTCACAGATCTCCCTGGGTAATTCTAAACCGTTCAACACAAGAATCTAAAAACGGCAGTCGAAAAAAAAAATGACCTGTCCTGCTGATCGCATAGCAATTCTTTATTTTCTTGAATATCCCTCAGTATCTAACGTATTTCAAGGAGTGTTGAATACCAGGACCCTTTGGACAACCGCTTCCCAAGCTCGGAGGCCCTCAGGCACTTCCCAAGCCACAGCTTGTTGTTGCAAGGTCCCCCTGGTCCTCCAACTCCTCATTCAGCCAACTGATACATAAATGCTGTGTCCTGCAATGGACCAGCAGACGGGACCACAGCTGACAGCCAAGAGTTTTGCATCCTAAGTTGCATGACCAGTCATGAGGAAAGCCAAGAGTCTAAGATCTCCCTGGGTAATGCTAAACTGTTTAACAGAATTTTGAAGATGCTGCCTGTAAAAGAAAAAAAATGACCTGTCCAGCTGATAACATAGCAAATCTTAATTCACTTGAATATCTTCAGTATCTAATGCTCTCAACAGGCCCGGAGGCCCCCCCTTCGGCTCTCAACAGGCCGGAGGCCCCCCCTTCGGCTCTCAACAAGCCCGGAGGCCCCCCTCGGCTCTCAACAAGCCCGGAGGCCCCCCTCGGCTCTCAACAAGCCCGGAGGCCCCCCTCGGCTCTCAACAAGCCCGGAGGCCCCCCTCGGCTCTCAACAAGCCCGGAGGCCCCCCTCGGCTCTTCCCCTTGAGAATTCCAAGCCACAGCTTGTTGTTGCAAGTGACCAAGCATCCACCAGTTTTGGAATGGTCCTATGCCTGGTCCCCCCAACTCCTCATTCAGCCAACTGCTATATAAATGCTGTGTCCTGCAATGGGCCAGCAGATGGGACCACAGCTGACAGCCAAGACCAGTTTTTTGGAGACCCATGAGTATGTCAGATGTATAAGATTCTTTAACAATGGTAGCCCTTCAAGATTAAAGATCGATGGAGCAGGCGGCTGAACAGTTTAAAAAAAAAAAATCTTTACAGGGAGCATCTTTGATCAAAAAAATGAATTTACATTGCTATGGAGTTGCTTTACAAAAGATTTTTCCCAATTGAATATTGCATGAACCCCATTGAAATGCCATCATGTAGACCAACCAAGCCCAGATGTTGCTTGCAAAGGCCATTTTAAAAGGAGTGGCACTGGAACGGCTAATGTAACTATTTATTAGTTTCCCAATCACTGGTCACACGACCCCTAAATACAGCAGATAAAAACCTTGTTTGCCCATATGGTCAGTCTGCCCTGGCCAATCCCGACATAGAGGTGGTCTTGCCCCTACATTAGATTATCTTACATCCCCGTCTTACGCAATTATATAAGAACTTAGAACAGTCATACCCCTCTTCTACCATCTTTTTACTGAAACCTGCTTCATTTCCCTTTGAATACATTTTTTTTTTTTCCAGGGTGCGTCATTCGTTTTTACGTCTGAATAAGATAATGCGTGGGATTTAATGTTAAAAAAAAAAAATCTATTTCGACTAATAAAAATGAAAAATAAATTTGGAGTTTATACAAAAAAACAGTTACAGTATTTATTTCTTCCAAAAAACACATTTATTTACAAAAAAATATCAAAGTTAATTCTCTGAAGGTACAGAAGAAAAAAAAAACATTTTCATAAATTTAAAGAAAAATGGGGGAAAAAAAAAAAAAAAGGTGCTATTTAAAAATTTCACCTTTTTTTGTATTTTCACAATATGTACAATGTTGTTCGGGTGCCTGAATTGAAGGGGCTCAGGTATAAAATAAGAGGAAAATAACCGAATAAAAAAAAATTGTGCAGATAAAATTCAGCCGCCCGACGACGAGCCGGTTCGGCAACGGCAGATAGGATTCTGCCCATCGAGGTTTTGAATTATTTAGGATGCCGGCTGCTCCCGTCCTAGGAAATGGCCTATAAAAAGGAGAATAATGAAAACGGGGTTTGCCGCGTACAATGGAATAATACATATATTTACAGAGGCGCTAAAATAAAGAGTGCCGATACGGGACTTCTTCGTCTTCGGATCATGTGCTTAGAAATGGGTTGGCCTCTTCTAGGATAAAACACAAAAAAAAGCGCAGGCCCCCTATGGTCAAAAAATTAAAACTCTAGCATCAAAAAAAACAAAAAAAAAAAAAAAAAAAAACAGTGCTCGATGTGAGGTGGCGGGGTCGAGTGTGTGGTGCTTTTTAATTTCTATTTTAAGGCCTTTTTTTTTCCTGGTCACATGAGACGTCTCGCAGCCCCATCTCCGGCAGACAGACAGCTGCTGCCTTAAAGCACACAAGCCCTTAATCTGCCTCCATACAAGAGGGGACACCGGATCCAACTCTGCATAGAATGTAAAATCCGGGCACGGGAGCTGCCCAAGGGAAGGATAGGAAGGGGCACCGGCGGTGCCGGTAGCAAGGCAGGTTGTTGGGGAGGGGAGGGAGCTGCCGCAGCAACGCCAATACTCAATGCATATCCTCTGTCAAGGATTATTTTTTTTTTAAAATCTTGCAATGTGTAGTCAGGGGTGAGCTGTTGCAGCAACCCCAATACTCAATGCATGTCCTCCATCAAGGTATGCCATGGGTGCCACAAACAAAAATTTGCAAAAACTTTGGCGGAGGACATGCATTGGGTATTGGGGTGGTGGAAACAGCTCACCCACCCCACATTGCAAGTTTGATGGCATGCAGAAAATACTCCATGGAGGACAGGCATTGTGTAGTTGGGGGTGAGCCGTTGCAGAAACCTCAATACTCAGGGAGCAACTCCAATTCTCAATGCATATCCTCTGTCAAGGATTAATCTTAGCAAGATTTTAGTGGTACCAATGGCATGCAATGTGTAGTCAGGGGTGAGCTGTCGCAGCAACCCCAATACTCAATGCGTGTCCTCCATCAAGGTATGCCATTGGTGCCACAAACAAAAATTTGCAAATACTTTGGTGGAGGACATGCATTGGGTATTGGGGTGGTGGAAACAGCTCACCCACCCCACTACACATTGCAAGTTAGATAATGCAACAAAATACTCCTTGGTGGAGGACAGGCATTGAGTATTGAGGTTGCTTCAAGGGCTCAACCCCAACTACACATCAAGGACTATTTTTTGCATGCCATCAAACTTGCAATGTGTAGTCAGGGATGAGCTGTTGGAGCAACTCCAACACTCAATGCATGTCCTCCCGAAGTTTGATGGCATGCAAAAAAGACTTCTAGATGCAGGGCATGCATTGAGTGTTGGGAGTTGCTCCAACAGCTCATCCCTACTACACATTGCAAGTTTAATGGCATGCAAAATATACTCCTCGATGTGTAGTTGGGGTTGAGCCCTTACAGCAACCTCAATACTCAATGCCAATGCCTGTCCTCCAAGGAGTATTTTGTTGCATGCCATCAAACTTGCAATGTGTAGCTGGGGGTGAGCGTTTTCCACCACCCCAATGCATGTCCTCCATCAAAGTATTGTTTGCATGTCATTTGTGCCACAAACAAAAAATTTGCAAATTGGTGGAGGACATGCATTGGGTATTGGGATTGTGGAAACAGCTAACCCTCCACTACACATTGCATGTTTGATGGCATGCAAAAAATACTTCTTGATGGAGGAGGGCAAGCATTGAGTATTGGGGGTTGCTGCAAGAGCTCAAACGACTACCCATTGTGTGGTTGCTGCAAGAGCGCACCCCTGACTACGCACTGCAAGTTTGAAGGCATGCAAAAAATACTCCTTGACGTGTAGTTGGGTGTGAGCTGTTGCAGCAGCCCCAATACTCAATGCATTTCCTTTGTCAATTTTCTGCAAGCCATCAGTTCCACAAAAAGCTTGCAATATATAATCAGGTGTGAGCTGCTGCTGCAACCCCAATACTCAACGCATGAGTATTTTTTGCATGCCAAACTTGCAATGTGTAGTTGGGGGTGAGCTGCTGCAACAACCCCAATACTGAATGCATGTTCTCCATCAAAGTAGGCCATTGGTGCCACAAAACTTGCAACGTGTAGTTGGGGGTGAGCGATTACGGCAACCTCAATACTCAATGCATGTCCTCCATCAAAGGAGTATTTTGTACATGCCATCCAACTTGCAATGTGTAGTGGGGGTGAGCTGTTGCAGAAACCCCAATACTCAATGCATGTCCTCCATCAAAGAATGCCATTGGTGCCACAAAAAACTTGCAACGTGTAGTTGGGGGTGAGCGGTTACAGTAACCCCAATACTCAATGCATGTCCTCTGTCAAGGACTATTTATTGCATGCCTCCAAACTTGCAATGTGTAGTCAACTCCCAACCTCGAGATAGCCCACGTCTCCGACCCTGAATGCGCCAATTGCAGAGTGCCAGTCAGTTACGTAACCCTTCATGATCTCCTATTACAACAGAAAATGGAGCAAAAGTCAGATGTGCAGCACATGTCCCGACTCGGCGGCTGTGCTCAGGCAAGCATAGAGGAAACACTTCCACAACAGGATTTACAACAGGGTGTGTTCTCTAAGTGCAGAGGAGTGAACAAGCATATGCATGTGCCTCTGGTGTAGCACTCCAAAAACCAAAATAGCGTGAAAAGAGCAAGTACAAATAAAAGCAAGCTAGGGGATAGGGGTGCCATGCCTCGCCTGTCTTCAAGGGGCCCTATTGATGAGGAATTTTACGTAAAATGGGTTAAATGTGGTGGGCGATATCAAGAAAGGAAAATCCGTGGGGGGGGTGTGGAGGGGGGCATTGTGAAAAGACAGGAATGTCTGTTTTTACAGACAGTGGTAGGAATGGGGAACACAGGACAACCTGGGGGTTATATCGGCCCGTCTCTAGAAAAGGCACAGACTCGAAGGTGTGAACGTTCGATGCATAAATGTGTATTTATGGGATGAACTAGTGCGGGTGGTTTGTAATTTGCATAAAGGGTTTCATGTGGGAGCCACATGCACAGAAATTTCACATTAGACTGCACTGAGCGACTCGAAGTGTGTGACTGGGCCAGAAAAAAAAGTAGTAAATCTCTGCAGTACATGCACATTTTCCTTTTTTTGCTTTCCAAATGTGCTAAATACAGAACGTCGCACTCCCGGCTTGAAGAGCATGTGTATTAGGGCCTCAGACAGCTCTATGCCACAAACCACACCCATTGACTTGTTCTGCCCCGCCCACCAGAGCTTTGACGTAGAAGCGAAATGCGTCAGTTTGTGGCATAGAGCTGCCTGAGGCCCTTCTACACATGCTCCAGACTGGCCAGGACTGCGGCATTCAAACACAAGGATCCGGTCACTGGTGGATGAGTTCACATGCCGGCACCCCTATCTGAAGACCAGGGGGATTGGATTCTTCCCTTGCTTAGATCGGCACTTCCCGATCCCGAAAAAAATCCTGTCATTCCATTAACTAGTGAGCTCATACCTTCCTGTAGTAAGCCGACAACGCTGCACTGAAAGCCCAGGGCTGTCCACACTGGAAGGGTTGTTGGCTTACTAGCAGAAATTCAGAACTCGCTGGAATTGTGGAGGGTCAACAGATATTTTCTCCACTTGCAGCATTTTTAAAGCATAAAACATAGGGAAGCATGCACGCATTGCAGAGATTTATTGCCCAGACACTTAAGTATTTTGACTGCACACGCTGAAGGAAACCCCATAGGGGTACATTTAACTCCAACTGCCTAAAGGGTTCCAAAAGGCCGGGCACTGCCTAAAGGGTTCCAAAAGGCCGGGCACTGCCTAAAGGGTTCCAAAAGGCCGGGCACTGCCTAAAGGGTTCCAAAAGGCCGGGCACTGCCTAAAGGGTTCCAAAAGGCCGGGCACACTAAGACTCAACCAAGGAAGTCCATGGTGGAGGAATCCCTCAGCAGGTTCTCAGGCAATAGCGATACGAAGAGTGTAGGGACTCATGTGGTCAATGCTTCAGCCATATTAACGAGGGACTCCTGCACTATGGATCTCATCCTTCTTTGCCTTGTTGTACTGAATAGCCCCCTAAATATCCAAAGACTGAACTGCTGATTTCTCCATGAGACAAGTTGGTGCAAATGCCAAGGCGGTGCTGCAGAGGGGCACAACA
The DNA here is from genome assembly GCF_965119305.1 of Pelophylax lessonae. NCBI lineage: Eukaryota > Metazoa > Chordata > Amphibia > Anura > Ranidae > Pelophylax > Pelophylax lessonae. The sequence goes on from NC_138774.1 coordinate 298,500,799, forward strand.
AAAGATGTAGAAAATATTCTGCACTTAATTGGTGTTAGGCAAGACACAGCAAGAACTGTTGGCTAGCTTTGTGGCTGCTAGCAAATGAAGCCTATCCTCATGGCCCTATACCACAGCTCCTTATATCCCTTCGCAATGAATACTCTGAGGAACCCAAGGGGAATTTCATTAGCAATGCTAGAATAGACAGTGGTCAGGGACACCAGGAGCCAAGGTCTGAGCCAAGGCCTGGATTATGAGAGACCTGGTGTCACGCCAACCTTCAATGGGTACCCAGCTGCATATTATACTTTGCTTCACAAAAGACAGAATTTTGGAACAGTTACAAAGGGAAAATTCCTAGAAAACCACCTAAAATCCACTGCTGACCACTATCAGGAACTCAAAGATGTTTGATACAGAAAACTAGCAAGGAGTCAGGAGTAACACTGTGGGTCACAACCGAGTCCTGTGTAGCTACCGCCCAAATTTAGAACTTGAGGGGGACTTTGCTTGATTTTAGAACTGCTGGTGTCCAGACATCTTTAGCTCCATCACACTACAACCAATGGGCAGCAGATGGTGAGACCCAACGGCTGGTCCCGGACACCTTTAGCTCCATCACACTGTTGCAGGTGATGACACAGCTGCTGGTGCCCAGACCCCTTAAGCTCCATCACATTACAACTAATGGGCAGTAGGCTGCGAGACTCCAAGGCTGGTGCCCCGACACCTTTAGCACCATAGACTTATATCCAATGGGCTGCAGGTGACAACATGCAGCGAATGGTGCCCAAACACTTTTATAACCTTACAGACAATGGGCAGCATATGGTGAGACCCAGCAGCTGGTGCCCAGACACCTTTAGCTCCATCACATTACATCCAATAGGCAACAGATGGTGAGACCCAGCAGCTAGTGCCCAGACATCTTTAGCTCCATCACATTACATCCAATGGGCAGCAGGTGGTGAGACCCAGCAGCTGGTGCCCAGACACCTTTAGATCCATCACGTTACATCCAATGGGCAGCAGATGGCGAGACCCAGCAGCTGGTGCCCAAACACCTTTAGCTCCATCACATTACATCCAATGGGCAGCAGATGGTGAAACCCAGCAGCTGGTGCCCAGACACCTTTAGCTCCATCACATTACATCCAATGGGCAGCAGATGGTGAGACCCAGCAGCTGGTGCCCAGACACCTTTAGCTCCATCACATTACATCCAATGGGCAGCAGATGGTGAAACCCAGCAGCTGGTGCTCAGACACCTTTTCCTCCATATCATCATAACCAATGGGCTGCACATCATGGTGAGAATCAGCAGCTGGTGCCCAGGAACCTTTAGTTTAACAATATAACAATGGGCAGCACATTGTGAGACACAGCCTAATGGAAGGAGTGTGCAATTAAGTGCATATGCGTACACAGGTAGTATGCATGGTGTGCACCGGTGCATGAGTGGTTGAAGCCGTTGCCCGCACTATGGCTCAGGGTGGGTTTCACCTGGGCAGGATGACCTTCGCTCTACCCGGAAGATACTCAAGTCGTTTAGTTCCAACGTGTCAGAGTCCAGGTAGGCCCGCCATTTTTAAAACCTTTAGCACAAGCCTGAGACCACAATACTGTGCTCATGAAACCAGTGAACCCACCCAAGTCTTGATCTAGGATGCCAAGCTCATTCCCACCCCTCTTCATATGTGGTACTGATCACCAGCTTGCCAAAACAAAATTCACAATCTATACTACCTGCATGATCAAGTTCCCCCCCCACCAAGACACATTGCGGTAGACAGAAATCCATGCCGCCTCTCCTTGGTCAAGTAAGGGTTAACTGCCGCAGGTGTGCAAAGTGCAGACAGGAGCAGATCCGATCCGCCCTCCCCCTGGACAATAAAAGGGAGCAGAACAATGGAAGGAGGGGGTAACTATATAAAAAATACCTAACGTAGGGAAAATGTAGTCTTATTGCTCCGTCTCCCAGAGTCCCTTATGCAGAGTGACCTTTGGCCTGTGCTCCTGGTGCCGGATTGACCATCCCCCCGGTCAGGGAGCAAGGTGCAGTCGCTGTCCCTCCTTTTGCTCAGACCTTGTAGTAAATGTTCGCGGGGCTTTGAGGCGGCATTTCCTGAACAATGTACACCGGGTGCCCGTAGTCCCCGCTGACCTTCTCATAGTGCGGGCAGTAATTGTTCTCTGTAGTCCGCAGCGGGATGATGATGTCGCTGGGCTCGGTGCCCGCGTTCCCGCTGCACTTGGGACTGGCCAACGTGCTGAGCGACAGAGCGGCTGCCCTCTGCTGCGTGTGCTTGCGGTGCCGCTTGCGGATCTTGATGAGCAGGACGATCAGGAAGATGATTATGAGGATGAAGATGACGCATCCGGCCCCGATGGCGGCGAACACAGCGATCTTAGAGCTGAAGAAGCCGTCGACCCCTCCTCCAGAGGGCGTATCGGACTGATTCACAGTATCTAAGACCAAAAAAAAAAAAATTCAAAAAATTTTATTTTTTAAAGGCAATCTTCTCATTTTCATTACATTTCAATATTTATACCAACAAAAATGGATACACTTTACGGGAACATTGTAGTCGACAATGGATGTTTGTCTGCTGACGCTAGTCTTACCTGACTTGCCAGGGTCCCCTGCCAGCTCCTTATCATTCCAGGGGCCCGGTGTCGCCAGCTTTCCAGTATTGTCATCTCTAGGCCGGCTGGTAGAGGTGTGATCTGGTGATGCTGCGTTGGGGTCTAGACAGAGGAAAAATACTTTAGCTCATCACAAACAAACATCAGAGAGAATTCAATATCAAAACACGGACAACCACCATCTACCTGGAACATGGATGGTAACTTTTGCAACTTTAGAAACCCAGCCCCTCTTTTCCACCTCCCCCCTCTGGGGTTCTCCTAACATGTTGAGAAGAGAAAAGGCCAAGTTTCTCCTGGACCTCCCCGACTCGGGGAGAGAGGAAGACCTCCCCCCCCTCCCCGACTCGGGGAGAGAGGAAGACCTCCCCCCCCTCCCCGACTCGGGGAGAGAGGAAGACCTCCCCCCCCTCCCCTACTCGGGGAGAGAGGAAGACCTCCCCCCCCTCCCCGACTCGGGGAGAGAGGAAGACCTCCCCCCCCTCCCCGACTCGGGGAGAGAGGAAGACCTCCCCCCCCTCCCCGACTCGGGGAGAGAGGAAGACCTCCCCCCCCTCCCCGACTCGGGGAGAGAGGAAGACCTCCCCCCCCTCCCCGACTCGGGGAGAGAGGAAGACCTCCCCCCCCTCCCCGACTCGGGGAGAGAGGAAGACCTCCCCCCCCTCCCCGACTCGGGGAGAGAGGAAGACCTCCCCCCCCTCCCCGACTCGGGGAGAGAGGAAGACCTCCCCCCCCTCCCCGACTCGGGGAGAGAGGAAGACCTCCCCCCCCTCCCCGACTCGGGGAGAGAGGAAGACCTCCCCCCCTCCCCGACTCGGGGAGAGAGGAAGACCTCCCCCCCTCCCCGACTCGGGGAGAGAGGAAGACCTTCCTCCCTCCCCCCCCCCCCCCCCAACTCAGGAGGAAGACCTCTCCGCTCTCTGGGGTTTTTCTAACCCGTGTTAAGAGAAAAGGCCAAGTTTCTCTGGGAGCTCTTACAGCTTCTGCGAAGCTTCCTTCAAGACCAATTACTTGAGGGAGATCCCAAGCATTAAGTCCACCACTCAGGCAATTCAGGGAAAGAGCCTTCCTGAAGTGTTTACGGTTTGCCGACTTTCGGTATGAAGTGCAGGAACCTACACAGGGGTAGGCAAACTTGACACTCCAGTTGTGGTGAAACTGGAAATCCCATCATGCCTATGGGGAAGTCATGTCTGTGTGACTACCTATTGGCCAGAAAAGTTGCCCGTTCCATCGATGAGCGAAGTGGGAAGTTGGGAGCAGAAAATTCCTTCAGCATTGGCCATAAGAAGAATATTTGGAGACTGCAGGGATCGCTTCCTCTCGTAACAGGGGTTTTAGTCTGGTTGTACTAGGACTGTTAAAAGACACCTTTACAGGCATGCTAAACTCACATTCCCCACCATCCAGACCTGCGGACCCCGAACTTTCCAAAAGTCCAGTTAGCACAGAACTTTGTAAGCATCTCTCGTATGGTAGCACCTGGACATGGGGAATGATGGTTTAGCAACAAAGCGCTGCAATGTGGGTAGGAAAGGAGTGTTGCTTGTAAGGGGCAACCCCCCCCCCCCCAATCATAGTTGGGAATATCTCTAAACTACTTCGGCAGAGGGACACAAGGAAGGGGAGGAAAGCTTTAGTGTTACTTTGCCCATTAGTGGTTACATAATGGTTCTCCTTAATGTGTCCTCCAACCAGCCCATAGACATCACACTCATGTGAACCTTCAAAAAAAATTCAAGGTTCCCGACTTTCTGTAGGCAAGGGGTAAGAATTTTGGCCTTTTCACTGGACTTTTAGGCTTCTCCATGTTTCCAGGATGGAATGATGAGGTCGCCCAGAGGTCCGGGTGTAAGGCAAACCAAGATTTACTTTTTCGTCTGAATTTTTGAAATCGTCTTACTTAACATTACTTATGGTTGGGGCTTCAATAGTAGAGGACCTTGAATTTTTATGACAGTAATATCAGTTCCAGGACAGATCTTTACATCAAAATGGGAACGACTATTAAAATCATTCCTACACAGAAAATGCAAACACTAAAAAGGTTGCATACAAACCGCGTACCTTGCCCAACCTTCATGATTATTTTCATGGACCGCGTCTGGCACACGCCTCCTTCTCGGTTCTCCAGGCCTGCTAGCGTCCCATTGGATGTAGCTGTAATGAAGACAAAGAAAATGGACATGAAGCAAACAGTAACGGAAGGAAATAATGTGACAACATTTAAAGCTGAACTCTGCTTTACTCTGTATTGTAGGCTATATTTCAATGTAGACCACCCTAGGTAAGGCCTATATGTGATGTTGAGGCCTCCATTATTGACAGAACTGAAATCCAGTGAATGAGGGCCAGGGACAGGACACCCAGGCTGGGGAGAAGAGGGGTCCTCCAGCCAGGAAATGAGACTTTTTGCAGCTTCTAATGCCCATTGTGAGAAGCTCACAGTGTGCAGCGAAATCCGAGGAAGCCATTTCAGTCCAGGGGAGCAGCCGGTTAAACTGCAAGACTGAAGGGAAGGCCGGGGGGAAATATAATGATCTAACCAGTTCCTGAGCTGCATTACAGCATGCCAGGCAAATGCACGGCCTTTGAAAAACTCAAAATTGCACAAAACGCCAGCGTCATGCTGGGAGAAAACCAAAACCCTCCAACCATCCAACCGCCAACCGCCAACATTTTACAGTAGACGCCGACATAGCAGGCTGAACATGGTAAAAAATGGCTCTCATTCTTTTTAAATCTGCAGCTTTCATTAAAATAACCTCTAATGGCCCTTCCATGAAGATCCTTATTCAGGCCCCTTAACAACTCTGTCCACATCTCCCAATTGCACTTCTGTATTGTCACCCTATAAACTTTCTAAACAAAAGGGCCAGCTTACTGTCCTTCAGACTTAAGGGGGGGCTGGACTTTGGCCATTGGGAGTACAAAATGTCCCAACGTCCGTAGGAGGAATAACGCCCCCATCCCCAGTGGCCATTGGGAGGAATAGCGCCCCATCCCCAGTGGCCATTGGGAGGAATAGCGCCCCATCCCCAGTGGCCATTGGGAGGAATAGCGCCCCATCCCCTGTGGCCATTGGGAGGAATAGCGCCCCATCCCCTGTGGCCATTGGGAGGAATAGCGCCCCATCCCCTGTGGCCATTGGGAGGAATAGCGCCCCATCCCCTGTGGCCATTGGGAGGAATAGCGCCCCATCCCCTGTGGCCATTGGGAGGAATAGCGCCCCATCCCCTGTGGCCATTGGGAGGAATAGCGCCCCATCCCCTGTGGCCATTGGGAGGAATAGCGCCCCATCCCCTGTGGCCATTGGGAGGAATAGCGCCCCATCCCCTGTGGCCATTGGGAGGAATAGCGCCCCATCCCCTGTGGCCATTGGGAGGAATAGCGCCCCATCCCCTGTGGCCATTGGGAGGAATAGCGCCCCATCCCCTGTGGCCATTGGGAGGAATAGCGCCCCATCCCCTGTGGCCATTGGGAGGAATAGCGCCCCATCCCCTGTGGCCATTGGGAGAAATAGTGCCCCATCGTTGGTGTCAGTGGGAGGAATAGTGCCCCATCATTGGTGTCAGTGGGAGGAATAGTGCCCCATCATTGGTGTCAGTGGGAGGAATAGTGCCCCATCGCTGGTGTCATTGGGAGGTTTAGGGCCCTTCATTAGTGTCAGTGAATAAAATAGGACCCCAAGGGCTGGAAAAAAAGCAAGCCGCCGCAGTTTGATGACCAATGCCCTATAACATAGGCTTCATATAGGAGATTACAGGTGGCTGTGTCAGTACATATTATATAGGCATGGTCCACTTACAGGAAATAGAAAAATGCCATGCAGCCATCACTGGAGTAGCTGCAAAAAGGCTGCAGGAGATCAGCAGCACTGAGATGGAACAAAAAGGATGAAACTGAAAATTAAACAAGGATTGTTTCGAACACACGGTGTACAGAATACTCGACGTCCCTTCAGGTCGGGTTTACATCGAGCACGTGTTGCGTCTCAATAACACTGCCATTTTTCTTTTTTTTTTTTGTTCTAACACTGAGCTGACTTGCATTTGATACGATAATCTTCATCACAGAACGCAGCCAAAAGTGAAAGACGAATGACTCCACCAGCAATTACAATGATCTGACAGACTCCAGTACAGATGTTGGGGCTTGTCATTGGATTAGGAGGAGGAAGGAGAAATCATTTTTCTCCAGAATGGGACCATCCCTCCGTGCCTGCAGGCCTGGGAAGAGCACAGAGTCTGGAGAACACGCTCGCTCACATCAAACGATATATTAAAGCGAGCGTCTAAGCCACCCCGACAATAAAGCCGGCTATTTATCCCGATTTATCCTGTGGTGGATCCCATCCTGCGTGGATTCCCAGCAGAACTCTGGGCCAAGCCAACAAAGTACCATTGTTGGAGCAGGTCTTCGTTGTGCAGTTCCTTAAGGCTTTAAATAAATTGTGAACCCATGATTGGATGATGGATTTTGGATTAGACCGGAATGCCAAGCCTCTCCTCCAGCACAATATTCCTCATCTAAGAAGATGGCAGAAAAATCCTCCAAAAAGTGAAGCTTAAGACCCCGTTCACACTATGTCGAATCCGACTTCGGGGCGACCTGTGAAGTCACGTGCAGCGTGACGTCGGCACGACTTGCACGGACTTCACAAAATGAATGTCTATGCAAGTCGCTCCGAGGTCGCCCCAAAGTAGTACAGGAACTTTTTTCTAAGTCTGAGCGACTTGTGTCGGTCCTATTAGAACCGTTCCTGTACTACACTATGGGACGAGACAGACCGCGACTTGTCAGGCTGACAAGTCGCGGTCCAAGTTGGATCAGTGTGAATGGGCACTTATCGTCCTGGGCAAACACACCAAGTTCCTGGACGAGGCTTCGCGTTGAGTGTCAAACTCAATTTAATCAAGGGCCGCATCAGTATGATTGCCCTCAAAAAGGGCCGGTTGTATCTATAAGACTAGATGTCCAGAGTATCCCCTATCCTTACAAAATACATCAAGAGCCTCCCCACCAAGGGCAGGTTGTATCTATAAGACTAGATGTCCAGAGTATCCCCTATCCTTACAAAATACATCAAGAGCCTCCCCACCAAGGGCAGGTTGTATCTATAAGACTAGATGTCCAGAGTATCCCCTATCCTTACAAAATACATCAAGAGCCTCCCCACCAAGGGCAGGTTGTATCTATAAGACTAGATGTTCAGAGCATCCCCTACTCTTACATAAGCCATCGATCCACCCCACCATCAGAAGTTGAGTCCTCCACCCTCCCTTACATCATTGTGCACCCCCTTATCTTGCGCTGCTGCTGGGAAGAAGCTGGAGGCATTGCTGGAAAGCAGAAAGTACCTAGACTAGAGGAGGACCAGAGGAGCTGTTTGACACATGTGCTTTAAGGAGATATTCACTTCACAAGTAATGGAGACCATTACTTTTATATGATTACACCCCCCCCAAATTCCTAATTAGATTTTGCATTAGATACCTTTAACAGATCCAAACCCACTTCCAGCTTGCTTGTCTAGACAAGCATCCCAGTTTGGGGGCACCAGACAAGAATATGAATACAAGACTAGAATATTCCTCAGCTAAGTAAAAGAAGCCGGTGGTAAAGTCCTCCAATAGTAAAGCTCTATTGTTTCGGGCATGCAATATGTCCCAGAAGAGGCTTCATGTTGCCTCCAGAACAGTGAAGCTTTAAGAGGACCTTCAACAACATCCACAAATTTACATGACTCCCTGCCCCCTTTAGACAGTTTGGATTTTTTTTGTGTGCATTAGATACCTTTTTCATCAGGTCCCTTGCCCTGCATTTCCAGGTTCCAATTTTGGGGCCACCAGAAACCAAGGCCAATCCTCTCCTCCAGCACAATATTCCTCATCCAAGAAAAAAAGCCAGTGGTAAAGCCCTTCAAAAATGAAGCTTTATTGTTCAAAGGAAAACAACCAGAGGTCCCAGACAATAAATCTTAATTCACGATAAGCAAATTTTCTGAAAGATTTTGCCCCAACAACCAGTCTCCTCCTCCAAGCAACTTGGGAGGATTCAGGAGATGCTGCATATGGAGGAGATGGAGGAGACTCATCCACCTTGTGAGTGATGCCCCCCTGCAAGAGCCGCCACAACCCAGTGTTTGGTTGTAGAGGTTCTTGCAGTGGCACACACTATGGTTGGAGGTTCTTGCAGTGGCACAGTGTGCAAGAACCTCTCCAACCACACAGTGATGCACCACCGCAAAAACCTCAACAACCACACAGTGATGCGGTGGCATACACTGTGGTTGGCGAGGTTCTTGCGGTGGCACACACTGTGGTTGGAGAGGTTCTTGCACACTGTGCCACCGCAAGTAACCTCTACAACCACAGTGTGCGTGCCACCGCAAGAACCTCTACAACCACAGTGTGCGTGCCACCGCAAGAACCTCTACAACCACAGTGTGCGTGCCACCGCAAGAACCTCTACAACCACAGTGTGCGTGCCACCGCAAGAACCTCTACAACCACAGTGTGCGTGCCACCGCAAGAACCTCTACAACCACAGTGTGTGTGCCACCGCAAGAACCTCTACAACCACAGTGTGTGCGCCACCGCAAGAACCTCTACAACCACAGTGTGTGCGCCACCGCAAGACCCTCTACAACCACAATGTGTGCGCCACCGCAAGACCCTCTACAACCACAATGTGTGCGCCACCGCAAGAACCTCTATAACCACATGTGTGCCACCGCAAGAACCTCTACAACCACAGTGTGCGCCACTGCAAGAACCTCTATAACCACAGTGTGTATGCCACCGCAAGAACCTCTACAACCACAGTGTGCGCCACCGCAAGAACCTCTACAACCACAGTGTGTGTGCCACTGCAAGAACCTCTACAACCACAGTGATGCAGATTACAAAAACTGTGCAAGTATCAGAAGGCCTGGGGAAAAAAATAGCATAGTGGACATTGCTCAAAATCTCTGATAGCATGCCTAAGATCACCTGAAAATGCTCACACTTGAGTATTAATGGGAGGCTTGGGAGGGTTTCCTTCCCTTTCTAGTTTTTCTAGGACCTATTTCTTCGAACGTTGAGGTGCATTGACACGTTTCCTTAACGCAACAAGCCTCATTGCGCAACACCTTGTACCTTGAAGCACACCATACTGGGATGTAAATGGACCTACATAGGAATCCCAACCCTCTTCATGTGCAGTTTTTCCCCCATTCACAGACAAAAACCTACATTTAAAAAAGGACTGCCATGATGTGAAAATCTTTGGCCGTGGATGTTATGTTCATGAGAATATTTATGACCAGAAGCACAAAATGTCAAAATGACATCTGAACATGAAAATTAATTATTCTGAATAAGCCGTGATGCATTTTTAAACTCTGACAAGATATCCAAATACAAAAAAAAAAAAATTGGACTGGATTTTGGAATGTTTGGAAGCAGCGAGTTAAAAAAAGCCATTTGTTTCGGTTCCATTAACTTGTGTATTTTCACTCTGGGATGACAGACAAGGAGCAGGCTTCCTGCAGATCCCTTTCTAGAAAGGTGGTTTAACGCTTCACTGGATGTCCAACTGGAGAGCACAGTATACGCTCACACAAGTGGTGTGGTTACAAGGCCCTTCGGCCACACATGCACCACTGAGAACTCGCACCAACAGCTGGTGAAGCCTCAAAATGAACAGGGGGTCCTATGCACCTGGTAACAGCAAGCATGCTCCAAGTAAGTGCCCCTTTTATGTGTGCCTTAAATAGTCTGGACCAGACCTCTCCACACTATATGTCCCAAAAAAGAAAAAAAATACACAAACAGACCCTTATTCAACTACACAAACATCAACCACCAACTGAGAAAAGTCAATGCACTAGAGACGCTGAGGACCAACGACAGAAATAAGCCATGCTGTCCAAATTTGGGAAGAGATTTCCAGTTAGATTTACAGCACTCCATTCTTTATTGGGTCCATCTGGTCAGCCCTTTTTTTTTTTTAAAAAAATCGACCTTTCACCGTTTTTTTTTTTTTTTCCCAAATTCACCGTTTTTGTTGGTCGTCTTGATTTCCATCTTACCAATATCTATAAGTGAGATCTCCAGAATTGGACACCATATTCTAAATTAGGTCTAACTAAAGATCTATATAGAGGAATCAGGACCTCCCTCCTACTGGTGACCCTTTTAGTGGTATAAAGATCTATAAAGCAGATTTAGAACCTCCATCTGGCGACGCTTCTAGGGATAAAGATCTACATGGAGGAATCAGAACCTCCTTTCTGCTGGTGACCCTTCTAGGGATAAAGATCTACATAGAGGAATCAGGACCTCCCCCCTACTGGTGACACCTTTAGTGGTATAAAGATCTATAAAGCAGATTTAGGACCTCCATCCTCCTGCTGGTGACCCTTCTAGGGATAAAGATCTATATAAAAGGAATTAGGACCTCCTTCCTTCTCCTGGTGACCCCTCTAGTGATATAAAGATCTATATAGAGGAATCAGGACCCCCTTCCTCCTGCTGGTGACCCCTCTAGTGATATAAAGATCTATATAGAGGAATCAGAACCTCCACCCTCCTGCTGGTGACCCCTCTAGTGATATAAAGATCTATATAGAGGAATCAGAACCTCCACCCTCCATGCTGGTGATCCCTCTAGTGATATAACGATCTATATAGAGGAATCAGGACCTCCTTCCTCCTGCTGGTGATTCCTCTAGTAATATAAAGATCTATATAGAGGAATCAGGACCTCCTTCCTCCTGGTGACCCCTCTAATGATATAAAGATCTATATAGAGGAATCAGGACCTCCTTCCTCCTGCTGGGGACCCCTCTAGTGATATAAAGATCTATATAGAGGAATCAGGACCTCCTTCCTCCTGCTGGGGACCCCTCTAGTGATATAAAGATTTATATAGAGGAATCAGGACCTCCTTCCTCCTGCTGGTGACCCCTCTAGTGATATAAAGATCTATATAGAGGAATCAGGACCTCCTTCCTCCTGCTGGTGACCCCTCTAGTGATATAAAGATCTATATAGAGGAATCAGGACCTCCTTCCTCCTGCTGGGGACCCCTCTAGTGATATAAAGATCTATATAGAGGAATCAGGACCTCCTTCCTCCTGCTGGTGACCCCTCTAGGGATATAAAGATCTATATAGAGGAATCAGGACCTCCTTCCTCCTGCTGGGGACCCCTCTAGTGATATAAAGATCTATATAGAGGAATCAGGACCTCCTTCCTCCTGCTGGTGACCCCTCTAGTGATATAAAGATCTATATAGAGGAATCAGGACCCCCTTCCTCCTGCTGGTGACCCCTCTAGTGATATAAAGATCTATATAGAGGAATCAGGACCTCCTTCCTCCTGCTGGTGACCCCTCTAGTGACGTGTCCAACATTACTTTAGGTTTTACCCATTGCCTGGCCACACTCGGCTTATTTTGTACTTCCTGGAAATTATTAAATATATTTTTCCTTTGTAGTTCCCTCCATATTGCACTCAGAGTATTCTTTATTTTCTTTCGAAATGTAAGTGCTTATTTACAAGGACAAGCAATTGTAGGGTGCACTTTCGAGTGACCGAGCTATGCTTGTACTGCAGTAAACGAACGGCTATTGTAACTTTGCCATGCTAGACATGCGATTGCAATAAAACACAATGACCAGTGAATGGGACAGCTGGGCATATCTGGCCATCTTGTAAGGTCAAGATTTTTTTTTTTGTCTGGTGTTGCACTGAAAGCAGACAGCAGCTCAGTTAGAATTAAGTCCAGCAAGGGTTAACGGTAGTGTCTCCTCCCAATCTCTGCAGGATTCCCCCCACACAGGAAATTAAACCTCTCTCCCAGTCTGGGAAGGGGGATCATGGGGTTTGGAGAAAGAAAAGAAAATGAAAAAATCCTCGGAAGGCTCGAGGCAAAAAAACAGTATGGCTGTGGAACGGGGGATTATTAGCGGCAAGAGCAAAATAAGCAAAAAAAAAAAAAAAAGGACCCCCACAAAATGCTTCTGTTTTCATTTCATAGACCAGCGCTCCCATGTGCAGCCCAAACGCATTCCTATGTACTACAAGCCAGAACCTGATGGGGGCCAATTAGGAAACACGTCAGCAAGAATGAACTGGGGCCGTTACCCACTGGAACGCCATTTCTCTCTAAGCGTCATTTAAAAAGTGTAGGCTTGGATTTTAAGGGGAAACCACTCCACTTGCTTTAAAAAGACCATCAAACAAACTCATTCAGACTCACATTTTGGGAATTCAAACTCTAGAAGCAAAAGTAGAAAAAAATGGTCTAAAAAAACTCTATAAATTACAGATTTGTAGTTTTGGAAATTAAAGATCCTGGCGTTACATTATATAGGTCAGATGTTTTTTGGACACCTGACCATCACTAACTTGTTGTACTGCCTCCCTCCCTCCAGCAGGGCCGCCAATATGGAACTGCCTCCCTCCCTCCAGCAGGGCCGCCAATATGGAACTGCCTCCCTCCCTCCAGCAGGGCAGCCAAAATACGGAACTGCCTCCCTCCCTCCAGCAGGGCCGCCAAAATACGGAACTGCCTCCCTCCCTCCAGCAGGATCGCCAATATGGAACTGCCCCCCTAGCTCCAGCGGGGCCGCCAATATGGAACTGCCCCCCTCCCTCCAGCAGGGCCGCCAATATGGAACTGCCCTCCCTCCCTCCAGCAGGGCCGCCAATATGGAACTGCCTCCCTCCAGCAGGGCCGCCAATATGGAACTGCCCCCCCCTCCCTCCAGCAGGGCCCCCAATATGGAACTGCCCCCCTCCCTCCAGCACGGCCGCCAATATGGAACTGCCCCCCCTCCCTCCAGCACGGCTGCCAATATGGAACTGCCCCCCTCCCTCCAGCAGGGCCGCCAATATGGAACTGCCCCCCTCCCTCCAGCAGGGCCGCCAATATGGAACTGCCCCCCTCCCTCCAGCAGGGCCGCCAATATGGAACTGCCCTCCCACCCTCCAGCAGGGCCGCCAATATGAAACTGCCCTCCCACCCTCCAGCAGGGCCGCCAATATGAAACTGCCCTCCCACCCTCCAGCAGGGCCGCCAATATGGAACTGCCCTCCCACCCTCCAGCAGGGCCGCCAATATGGAACTGCCCTCCCACCCTCCAGCAGGGCCGCCAATATGGAACTGCCCTCCCACCCTCCAGCAGGGCCGCCAATATGGAACTGCCCCCCCTCCAGCAGGGCCGCCAATATGGAACTGCCCCTTAGTGACTAGGACATCCTCCTCCATTCTTCTGGGAAGACTTTTCACCAGACTTTGGAGGGTGTCTGTGGGAATTGGTGTCCATTTGCAAGGTCAGGTACTGAGGTCGGATACGACCTGGCTCACCATAAAGGGTTCCAATTCATCCCAAAGGTGTTTAGTAGGGTTGAGATCAGGGCTCTGTGCAGGACATTTGAGTTGCTCCACGGCAAACTAGTTACCCCATGTCTTTATATAGCTGGTTTGTACACTGGGGACAGTCGAGCTGGAACAGAAAAGGGTCTTCACTAAACTGTTACAAAGTTGGAAGACCACAGTTGTCTGCAATGTCTTTGTTTGATGGAGTATTACCTGGACTCTTCACTGGGGACACCTGAACTCCATCATGCAGAGGGGTGTCCAAAAACAGTCAGCTATGTGGTGTACTTCTGCAAAGTTTGGAATTCTAGGAATTCTAAGACGTTTCTAAAGCATAAAGAGAGTAGAAGACAGTTCTATCTAAGATGCTGTCATTAGGACAAATGCATCTCAACAGTGCCTTCAAATAGATAAAATGTCATCCAAACTTGAGAAACAGCCTCATGCAGAGAACATGCTTGTTAAGCGTTGGAATAAAAGATAGACATTCAGAGGTCCCGGCGTTCAGTTGAATAGTTAATCAAGCTGGCACCACTGAACTTTAATAAGGGTTTGCAGAAAACCAAACAGGAAGCTCAGAGCCCAGATCTGTTTATACAGTTGGCATATCTCAGTGTCAGGCCTGGCATTTCCACAGCCTACCAGTCTTGTGCTCCCGGTTTGATGGACACACATAGCAGGTTTCTACTCTACGTAGTTTAAACAAGAGTCCCAAATATGGAAGAGTGAAACCCGCATGGAATGAGAGCTATTTGTCTCCCTCCACAGAAACGCACAATGTGAGGTCTGCAGAGTGCGAGAGGGGAAAAGGGGTCACCCAACACGAGAATGGCTGGAGGCATTATGAATAGCAGCAATTCTGCACACAGCAGCTGGAAAACCATAAAGAACCCAAAATACGAGGGTGCAACATTTTCATAGCAGTTGGTTGTATATGAAGCTGGAAAACTATACAACTTTGCACGGAGTTCAGCTTTAATAAGGGGGGTAGATGCCAAGCGGCTTAATCCTCAGTTGAAGACGACTGTGAGAGGGGGGAAGTTGCCAGTCCCGAGATTTACACAGGCCAGTCACACAGTTAACCTTTGTGGACTTACATCCTGGTCACCTCCCCACCCCCCGAGCCTGTGGAGCAGGGGCAAGCTGAAGGACCATTGCCATGGATAAGATAAAAAGGTCTATTTTTCAATGTCTATTTATGTACATGTAAATATGCTTTTTTGTTCCTTACTCAAAATGGGCGCTAGCAGCTCCCCCTCCCATTAAGTGAAGCTCATGTAAATAAGATGGCACCTCCATCCAAGACTACACCCAAGATGAGGACACCTAGATCCTGGAGGAAAGTTTACCTTGCATGGACAAGACCAATTATATAACTCTATGCTTATGACGTACTTGCCCATGACACTAGCCACTCGCCTATTTAACCCCATGTATCTAGTAGCAATAAGGTATCATTTACCTGATCACGTTTCAGTGTGGTTCTCGTGCATGCACCAGATTATATAGACTAAATCAGGAAGGGGGCAGATACTCACCAGACGATTGGTCTAATCCAAAACACTGTCACTCCGATCTTTCTTCCTAGCAGCATGTTCCTCACCAGTATATTTTGATACAGAACTTCGCAGGCCAGTCACACAACCATTGTGGCCTGACATCCATGTCACCTCCCCACCCCCTCCCCCCAAGCCTGTGATTGGAAAGTAAAGGAGCAGGGGCAAGCTGAAGGAGCATAACTCTGATCTTTCCGCCTAACAGCATGTTCCTCACCAGTATATTTTGATACAGAACTTTCCGCCTAACAGCATGTTCCTCACCAGTATATTTTGATACAGAACTTTCCGCCTAACAGCATGTTCCTCACCAGTATATTTTGATACAGGACATCGAAGGCCAGTCACAGTCAGCCTTTGTGGCCTGACATCCAGGTCACCTACCCACCACCCGAGCCTGTGATTGGAAAGTAAAGGAGCAGGGGCAAGCTGAAGGACCATAACTCTGATCTTTCATCCCAACAGCATGTTCCTCACCAGTATATTTTGATACAGAACATCGCATTGGCTCCTAGTGCAGCCTTTCCCCTCTCAGTCTGAGCTCTGCTTAATGAGGGATTAAAAAGGAGAGAAAAAAGAAAAAAAAGGGGTCAAGTTCAAATTTTTACACTAGATGCATTAACAAATACATTTTTTTTAGTCTCCTGGGTCTCCCTGCAGTGTTTGGTTTCTCCCTCTGACCTACACTAAATGCTGAACAGTATGGAGGAACCGCCAACCATTGTGGGGTACCCATGGCTTGACACGCCCAAGTAGGTCGCTTCCCCCTGTCAACTGCAGCTTAGGAATGGCGTGGCATTGAGTTAGCATGGGAAGCAGCAAAGTTAAACCCCCATAATAAAAAATGATTAATAAAATGGTGTATTCCATGCTCTTCATACTTGTCATTATGAGATTAGGTTTTCTGTAGTCTGATTGACCCTGCTGCTCTCTATCTCCCCCTTCTGTCCATGTCCCCAATTCAGCTGAAGATTTTGCAGCTGCGGTGGCAGCTCTGCACATACTCCGTTTTCAGTGAGTTTCTATGCTGAGCATTTCCTCCCCATTACAACTGAGAAGCCCATGTGACTATAGAGTCACATGTGGGCATATACACAGTGGTAGGATGGACTTCAGCTTTAAAGTTAGAAGTTGACCAAGACCCTTTACCCTTGAAGGACCCCCCCCCCGCTGCAAGGGTTAACGGCTTGTCAAGCCTAGGGGGATGATTAAGAGGCCAATATACTTACCCGGTTCCTCACTCATGCAGTCTTCCTCTTTGCCAAAAGACCAGTTCCCTGAAGCCTCTCTGGTTGCAGCTCTCGAATGTCATGTACAATGTAGGACCAGCAGTCCTGCATTGCACATAAGGATGCGGAGAGCCCATCCACAACCTATATGTGTTGGCTTCGAGTGGAGTAAAGAGTAAAGCCTAGTACACACGCAACGATTATCGGCCGACCGATCGTCCGTCTTTTGTCCAGAGTGCTGTTTTGTTGGATGGAATGTGCCTTGACTGCACACGAATTTTCTCGCCCAACAAAATTCTACTTCAGAAGTGATGTCATGTGTTGGTTTGCTTTCTTTGTGTTCTCTCTTCTCTGAGCATGCCCAGACTTGCTCATTAGATTTTTCCCTTTCGAAATCTGTCCTGCTTGCACGAAAATCGGCCGTGTTTAGACGGCAGACAAAAATTTTATAGCCTGCACACCAGATTTTTTTCAGCCGAAAAGTCGGAGTCAGTTGTCAGAAGCATCATACTAACAAGCCGAAAATCGGCAGATCGTCGGACAAAAATTCCCTGCCGATTTTCGACGCGTGTGTACGAGGCTTTAGGCAAGTATATCATCCATTCAACATTCCCAAAGCAAAACAAGTACTTAACCCTTGGCAGTGGGGAGAGGAACCCACTGCAAAGGTAAAAGGTTTCTCTGCTTCAAAAGAAAGGAACTCACTGCGATGGTAAAGGTTTCTCAGCTTCTAAGGAGCCCACTGCAAGGGTAAAAGGTTTCTCGGCTTCTAAGGAGCCCACTGCAAGGGTAAAGGTTTCTCGGCTTCTAAGGAACCCACTGCAAGGGTAAAATGTTTCTAGGCTTCTAAGGAGCCCACTGCAAGGGTAAAGGTTTCTTGGCTTCTAAGGAGCCCACTGCAAGGGTAAAGGTTTCTCGGCTTCTAAGGAGCCCACTGCAAGGGTAAATGTTTCTAGGCTTCTAAGGAACCCACTGCAAGGGTAAAGGTTTCTAGGCTTCTAAGGAACCCACTGCAAGGGTAAAGGTTTCTCGGCTTCTAAGGAACCCACTGCAAGGGTAAAGGTTTCTCGGCTTCTAAGGAACCCACTGCAAGGGTAAAGGTTTCTCGGCTTCTAAGGAACCCACTGCAAGGGTAAAGGTTTCCCGGCTCCTAAGGAACCCACTGCAAGGTAAAAGGTTTCTCGGCTTCTAAGGAACCCACTGCAAGGTAAAAGGTTTCTCGGCTTCTAAGGAACCCACTGCAAAGGTAAAAGGTTTCTCGGCTTCTAAGGAGCCCACTGCAAGGGTAAAAGGTTTCTCGGCTTCTAAAGGAGCCCACTGCAAGGGTAAAAGGTTTCTTGGCTTCTAAAGGAGCCCACTGCAAGGGTAAAAGGTTTCTCTGCTTCAAAAAAGGAACCCGCTGCGAGGGTAAAAAAGTTTCTCAGCTTTGAAAGAACAGAATACAGAAACTCCTCCAAACTGGATGTCCAGAAACATGCTGCAATCACGTTCAGAGTGGATTCTGATTTAGATAGTAAATAGAATGGTTACTTTACCAGCGATGTGGTCTAGTAGTAAAAACAGAGGCAAACTGTCCATCTTCATGGCTTCCTGCGCAAACACCGCAAAGGCGGCTCTAAGCCGATCCTTCATTTCACAGGGCCTTACACTTCTATCAGATGCTGAGCACAGCTGTGCGTACCAGTGGACGGACGCGGAGATAAGGGTTTGGATTCCGTCAAGGTAAGAGCCGTTACACATCATACTCCAAAGAGTAGAAAAAGGTTCTAAAAACAAGGCAGCAGAGGGAAACAGATGTGCATATTGGGCCATCCGCGTTTTATAAAAACCAATTACTTTGGGATAAAGATAACGATCTCTATGCATTTTTTTTTTTTTAACACATGGACAGCAAGTACACGGGACACGTTTTGGAGACAATGAGAATCATTTTAGCAAAATCAAAATTCTGGAGGCCTTTGAATTTGGAAAAGAAAAATTGCAGGAAAAAAAAAAAAAAAAAAAGTCCTCTTACAAAAGCCAAGATATGCAAAACGGGACAGCTACCAGTTAATTGTCCTATCTCAAAGTGCAGCTCCTCAACCAAAGTTCCTTCAGGAGGTAGCTAGGTTTCCTTTAGGTTTTGGATGGAGTAGGAGGGGGTTAGGACTCGTCAGGTCTTATTAAGGTTTGTGTTCCTGCTGGGACAGGTCAGCCCATTTGTCCTGGTGACCAATGTCACTAAAACAGAGTGATGAGAAATCCAAAATGCGATAGTCATCAAAAACAAGGCTGCATCCTCCTATGGGGACTGTAAGAGGGGAAATTCTCTCACTTTGAGAAGATTTCTTTTCAATTTTTTGCCCTGTGGCCGCTTCTTTCAACTAGGCCACCACCAACCTAACGGTAGGCCTTTTTTCCTCCAACCAGGCCACCACCAACCCAACGGTAGACCTTTTTCCCCCAACCAGGCCACCACCAACCCAACGGTAGGCCTTTTTCCCCCAACCAGGCCACCACCAACCCAACGATAGGCCTCTTTTCCCTCCAACCAGGCCACCACCAACCCAACGGTAGGCCTTTTTCCTACAACCAGGCCAACACCAACCCAACAGTAGGCCTTTTTCCCCAACCAGGCCACCACCAACCTAACGTTAGGCCTTTTTCCTCAACCAGGCTGCAATATAAAAGTGGACCCTTCACACCCCAGTGACCACCAATGTAAAGGTGACCCCTTCACCCACCCCAAACTCCAACGTAAAAGGTGCCTCTCCTCCCCACCAGCTGTCAAGGTAAAGGTGCTCCCCCCATTTCTTCACTGGCCGCCAACACGAAACTGGCCTCCTTTCCCCTGCTTTATGCCAATGTAAAGGTGGCCCCTTCCCGCTAATGGCTGCAAATGTAAAGGATGACTTTTCTAGTCAGTCACTTTAATGCCAAAATCCTATCTGGGCACTAGGGGCTGTGCGACCTTTGCGTTTGTTTGAGTTTGTGTTTTTTTATAGCCCCCATGTTTAGTTCCTTCAGTGTAGACACCTAGCCTTACCATAACCCGCCCACTGCGATTACGCCTCAACCCACCTTACTGCAATGCCATCTACCCAGGAGAAAGTAGGACACATTTTTTTGCCCTGTATATCCTACTCATTGTGTGGTTGGCCATGCTGCAGCCCCAAGTGTGAGCCCCACCACACGTCTAAACTTAAATGAAGCTTCAACATGTCTATTTCAATCTGTTCTTTTAATTTAAAGAATTTATAAGGCCACTATGGGAAAATTTTTATAATGTCTCAAAAGTCCAAAAGGACCCCATGGCTCCATTCAGCAGAGGAAAAATACAGTGTGGCTCTGTTAGGAAGCATGTGTGGTCCAGACTCTTTGCTCACACCCTCCGGGCCCAGATGAGAGCGTCCCACACAGCACACAGGCTAAAGATCAGCCCGAGTACGGTTCAGAGACGAAAGACGAGGCCCTAGGCATGGGCACAAAGGACTGGAAGAAAAGCAGACAAGCAGAAATCTGTACACACCTAATGGAGCTGCAAAATAAGAAGAGCGAGAGGGAGGACAGAAGACAAACAAAGCGTGCAGAGATGTAATCTAAATGAACCCCGATACCCAAAGGATCTGCAAAATGTTTTTCCTGATTTGCTGGACACCTCCGCCTGGCAGCTGAGGACAGAACGCTTCCAGATGTGCACTGCTGCGAGAGATCTCCCCCATGCATGCTCACACCCGCTAGCCAGCCGGTGCCAGGGGCGAAGGCTGAAGAAAAAATGACAAAGAAATACCAAGAGAGAAGAAAAAGGGGGGGAGTTGGGGGGGGGTGGAGAGTCCGTCTGGAAAGAAAGTGATTTTTATAGAGAAAGAAAAAGCAGGATGTGACTGGCAAGTAGGAAGACCACATCTGATGACAGCCATAGCCAAGGGGCTTTTTCCTCCACCCATCCACCACAGCACTGTAAATACAGGAAAACTCGTGGGCTCGCTCCCCTTTCTGCTGTTCTGGAGCCAGAATCCGAGAACAAGCGAAGCACACCCTTGGCGCTGCCATTTCACGCTCTGCAAGCCCCCGGATCCCCGCGGTGAGGCTGGCACAGCCGGGTCAATGAGCATGCTTCTACTGCAAGCAGAGTCTTCTTCTCGCTCCGTCTGGCCCAAATCAAATGCGGTTTCCGGAACCAGGGGACAGCCTGTCACATGTGGGCACATCAGGCAGGCTGGTGGAAGGGGAGGCCAGCAGCCTCCTGAATGGTTTTCTTCTTTTTTTACATTTCTTTCCACTGGAAGAGCGAGGACAGAAACACAAAACTTTCCAGCACTTGCGTTTGAGAGTTTTCACTGGCACCATGAGAAATAAACAGGCTGAGAACATAAAACCAGTGCCAGCGGTCCATTTATAGCCATACGTAGTCCATGCCAGCACTTGTCCCACGGTTGTCTGGATATAATCACTCTACAGCCATGATGAAGGCATCTCCAAGCAGAGAAAACCTTCAGTTATACTTAACCACCGCGGTTGAGGAATTTAAAGCCCAAGATAGATTCACAAGACGCAAATAAAAGCATCTCTGTATTATCATGAAGTTCAATTAGTTTTTATTGCCACGGGTCAAGTGCCTGAATTTGACTTGGTATCTACCTTATACAAGTCTAAAACATTAGCCAATTAGGTGTGCTGCTCACAAATTAACATGTTGATAGGAGCGGAGGTTGACCTCAATCAGCCTTCTGCATTTTTTTTTTTTAGGAGGGGGCAACTCCATATTAACCAGCCACTGGGGGAAGGGGGCAACTCCATATTAACCAGCCACTGGGGGAAGGGGGCAACTCCATATTAACCAGCCACTGGGGGAAGGGGGCAACTCCATATTAACCAGCCACTGGGGGAAGGGGGCAACTCCATATTAACCAGCCACTGGGGGAAGAGGGCAACTCCATATTAACCAGCCACTGGGGGAAGAGGGCAACTCCATATTAACCAGCCACTGGGGAAGGGAGGCAGCTCCATATTAACCAGCTCCAAATTAACCAGCCACTGGGGAAGGGGGCAACTCTATATTAATGGCCATGGTTTTGAAACCGGATGTCAAACCTGCTACTATAGGTTCAATTGTCAGGTGTCCACAAGCCTTTGGCCATATTGTTTAAATGTACCACCCCAACCGAACACTTTAATGAAACAGATGGGACAAGATTCAAAGACTTCAACATTTACCTTCCAAGTGCTAACTGCAAACATACCAGCAATTACGAAACATGAAACACATCGCTGCTTTACTTAGATAGTACACAAATTAGGTTTTTGAACGAAATCCACCTTTCATATAGTTCCCACACTCTAAGCAATACAAATCATTACTACTGCAAGAGGAGGGGGAAGAGTTTACATTTATTGCAGTGCCCTGGGCTGCAATAAACCTTACCATGACCCTAAACTGCAGAAACCCTTCTACTTAACAGGCCATGAGCCCCGCTAAGGGGAATACTTGAGATGTACTCCACACTGCTGCGTGAGCACATTTCACACAAGAATGGTGGGAAACATAGGCACTTTAATTATACCGAAGGACTTAATACGGAACAGAATCCAGGTCTCATTATTTACATTTGCTGCTCGGAATCTCTACCGAGACAACTTTCGTTAACTGGTTTTTAATATCGGAGGAGGACTAATTGGATCTATAGGACGTCTTCTATTGCTTAAAAAAAAAGAAAAAATAATAAACGAAATAAGTCAGTCATTTACATATGTGCACCAAGCTTGACCTTGGACACAATTGAGTTGTACCAGTTAACGGCCAAAAGAAATGGTAGTTTTAAGGTATTGAGCCTTTCATACAAACAGGTTTTCGTCCCGGACCATTACATCACTACACGACCAAAAGGTATGTGGGCTTCCCTCCAATTGAGTTTAGTTCCCATTGAAGGTTCCTGGTAACACCAGGAACCTTCAATGTATGATGGAGTGTTACCAGGAACCTTCAATGTATGATGGAGTAACACTCCATCATACAAAGACATTGTAGACAATTGTGCTCTTCCAACCTTATATTAACAGTTAGGTGAAGACCTTTTCTATTTCAGCACGACTGTGCCCCCCGTGCACAAAGCCAGCTCCATAAAGACGTGGTGTGACCAGTTTGGTGTGTAAGAACTCCATTGTCCTGCACAAGGACTTGACCTCAACCCTACTTTTGAAAGGCCTTTTGTATAAAGTCTTCTCAACAAACCTCAGTACCTGGCCTTAACCCTACAGAACACCTTTGGGATGAGGTCTTCTCATCCCAAAGGTCTTCAGTAGGTTTGTGGTCATGGAGGAACTTGTGTCCTGCACAGAGCCCTAACCAACTATTGGGATGAATTGGAACCCCAATTTTGAGCAAGGTCTTCTCATCCAATCATTAGGACCTGACCCTCACAAATACTCGTTTGGCTAAATGGGCACAAATTCCCAAAGACACATCTTGAAAATCTTGCTGTAAGCCTTCCCAAATAGTGGAACCAGGTATTTAAAGACATTTATGTGAAGGAACTTGAATGGCACAGAGAACTGACCTCATCCCTACTGAAAATCTTTGGGATGAACTGGAATGCCGATGGTGAGCCAGGTCTTCCCATCGGACATCAGTACTTGAACTCAGAGATGGTTACAAATTCCCACAAGCACCTTCCAAATTCTTGTGAAACGCCTTCCAAGAATGGAGGATGCAAAGTAGTGCAACTCCATAATTGACCTTCTTTGGAATGGACGGTCCAACAATCTCATATGGGATGATGGTCAGATGTCCATATAGTGTCTATAGTTACATATTTAGGCTCATTATAGGCCCAGCAGCCAATGCCAAGCCCCCAAGTTTCTTTCTGCATCAAAGCAGGTTTTTTTTGAGGGTAGCAGGACAATGTGTAAATACTTTGTCCAACCTGGTCAAATCTTTACAAAATAAAGGAGCCAGCTCAAATTATTGATGGCCAGGAGATTGATGGCCGGGAGATCACTAACTAGTATAGAGTTGCTATTTGGTGGTGAAATGAGTGTTCCGGTACGCAGCAGTGGTATATGTCCTGGGTCCAGGTGATGCCAGATCTTGGTTGAATCCTGGGACAGTATCTAGGCAGTAGGAGACTCCTACTCATAATGACCTGGTCAGCATAGAGTTTTCTTTTTTCCAGTCACCATGGCAAACAGGAATTGTTGAGCCCAGTTTTATGTATAGCTGGACATCTTATTGAGAGATAATGGAATCCACCAATGAGTTACCCTGTCCCCTTAATGCCTGGTGTATCATCCTATCCTTCACAACATACTAGATGACCTATCGGACATCCAGCATCTCACAACTTTCTGTAACGGGCTGACACAGCTGCACTTAAATCTTAATCAGCATCGTCAACCATGCCCGGGTTGTACTCTGCTGGACTATCTGCTCCCCTCTCCATGTGCACACATTTAGCTCTTTCACACAAAAAAAAAAAAAATGCTGCCACGATACCCAGAAACCATGCCCAAGCACTGTGTAGGGAAAGGGTACTTGGGAAATGTAGTTCTGGGGGGGGCGTGCCTTGGTCAACAAATCTATTTCTTGTTCCCTTCCCCTAGCAACTGCCCCTTTCACAAGCCTGGTGGTGTCGTCACGGGGGGGGGGGGGGGTAATAAAAAGTGGTTTCTTGCTACAAGAACAAAATAAAAGAAAAAAATAAAGCTGAAGCGACGTAAAGGAGAGGAGGGAGGTTTGGCGGTATATTTGGGTTATTGCTATACAAATCCTTTAAATGCCCCAACACATAGTCAGCTTTTATAATGCATCGTATGGTCGTAGTATAGGAAGACAAAGTGCTAAGGCCGAAGTTAACAGCAACGTTGCCACCACACCATTGCGGAGGAACTTACATGTGATGTAGTAGTCCTGGTTCCTTCTGAACTCCAGGCCCATGTAGTTCGGGCTAAACTCCTGGAATTTAATGGTGAATCGAAATTCTTTATCCGGCTGGTTGCACGTAACCAAGACATTGGGATCCATAATGGTGCTGCAGGATTCAGCCTGTTCTTTGCGAACCATGTACAGCTTGTAATACTCATAAGGCCGCGATGGCTCCCCCTTGGGGCAAATAATGTCCAATCGGTCTCCGATCGCTGGGTGAATAACCAAGCCCTTTCCTGTTAGGAACCTGCAGAGGATAAAAAAAAAAAAACACATTAGATCATGCCTCGGCTTTATGCCCAATTTTTTTTTTTTTAGTACCAACACCCACATATTATCACTGGTTCAGCAATCACCTTCTAAGCTCCCACCTGCTACCATACGATCACACCTTTAGCTACTTCCCACATCGCACCACACCTCCTGCTACTTTCATGGCACTCTTTTCAACCACACGGTCGGCACACAGCTTGTGCTACTTAAAGCTGTGACAGGATGATGATTGCAAGGGATGGGCCAACTAGTAGAGAAATCCAAGAGACTAAATCAGGCTATCTGGAACATCAAATGCCGGCAGCGAGGAAGTAGCACTGCAAAATCCACAAACTCCCGTGTGCTGCAGGGATGTGTAATGGGGTTTGGCATTTGGATGGCACCCAACATAATCAAAACCTGTATGGAAACTAGGCGTGGGTATCCCCCAGGCTGTGCAGGCACCTGGCATCCAACAGGAAAAGTAATAGTGAGAAATTTGTAAGGTCTGTGCTGCTCCAAGTAGGTCAGGTAGGAGAGGAAACAAAAATAAAAAAAAAAGCACACGGGGGAACAGGTTCTAAGGCATGGGTGCTCAACCTGTGGCCCTCCAGCTGATGCAGAACTACAAATCCCATGAGGCATTGCAAGGTTGACAGGTACAAGCATGACTTCCAAAGACTGAGGTATGATGGGGCTTGCAGTTCCGCAACAGTTAAATGGCCACAGGTTGAGCACCAATGTTCTAAGGCACATGTGTCAAAAACAAGGCCGCAGGCCGAATCCGGCCCTCCAGGCCATTTCATGTGGCCCTCATACCTCTCCTGCAGCTGCAGGAGAGCTCAAGCCCCTGTACTTTTTGCTTTCCAGCAATGCCTACACCTTCCCAGCAGCTACACAAGATAAGGGGGGTTCACTGTGATGTAAGGAAGGGTGAGGGACTCAACTTCTGATGGTGGTGAGGCTCTTAACATCTTAAGGGTAGGGGATGCTCTGGACATCTAGTCTTACAGATACAACCGGCCCTTTTGAGGGCAAGCATAATGCTGACGCGGCCCGCAATTTTAATTGAGTTTGACACCCCTGTTCTAAGGCATCTACTGCTGATAAGGGGCAGGCAGTCACATTCCAACTGTCCTCAGGCCGGAGTTGGCTAACAGGGCCCTCAACACATACAGTTGACGTGCCCAATGTGCACGCAGATCAGAAGGCAGACATGCTTGACCTTCAATGGTCGTCATACCGCTGGGGAAAACGGACACGTGGCAAGACTTCAAAATATTCTTGACAAACACCTACAACTTTATGCGAAGGTGTGCTCATCCTTTTGAGTCTTAACTAGGTCAACTTTTTTCTTTTAAGTGGCGATCCTGCCAGAAACAGCACTTCCTGTTGGGCCATATAAAGTCACTGTCTTGCAATTGGCCGTCTTTGTTAGCCGTTAGGTTTGCAGGAGCTTTTCCCTGATAA
Source organism: Pelophylax lessonae (assembly GCF_965119305.1). Taxonomy (NCBI): domain Eukaryota; kingdom Metazoa; phylum Chordata; class Amphibia; order Anura; family Ranidae; genus Pelophylax; species Pelophylax lessonae. The sequence continues at coordinate 298,527,207 of NC_138774.1, forward strand.
GCAATTCAATGGCCAACTGGCATCAGAAGTTTGGGGTTTCTGGCACATGATTATCTCTTTAAAAAAGGCATGGGTGCTCAACCTATGTTCCTTCAGCAGAACTACAATTCCCATGAGGCCTTGCAAGGCTGACAGCTACAAGCATGACCCCACAGAGGTATGATGGAACTTCTGATAGTAGTTCTGCAACAGTTGGAGGGCTACAGGTTGAACACTCATGCCTTAAACTTTAAGGGGTGTCAAACTGATGGCCCTCCAGCTGTTGGACTACAAGTCGCATCATGCCTCTGCCTGTGGGAGGCATGCTTGTAACTGTCAGCCTTGCAATGCCTCATGGGACTTGTAGTTCCGCAACAGCTGGAGGGCCGCCAGTTTGACACCTGTGTAATAGGTGTAATAGGGACGATCACGTGCCAGAAATCCCACAACAGCTGCTGCCAGTTGGTCATTGGTCTGATTATCTTCTGCAAACCCAACTGACCAACGGCCAGCTGCCAAATGCAAGACAGTAACTTCATATGTCCAATCAGGAAGTGCTGTTTCTGGCAGGATCTCCATTAGGAAAAAAAAAAGTTTGACCTGGTTAATGGTTTGCTCAAGAAGGCAATTTTTTCAGTTTGCCATGTTTAGTTGCCATGTTTAGTTGTATACAGATTTTGGGTTTACATACACACACTCATTCTGTTCAGCCAGATTCAGGAATCTCTGCCAGAAAAAACAGCCAGATCCTCTATCTCCCAGAAGACCACACTGCAGTTTTGCAATGCACCCTCACCACCCAAGGCACTTTGTAGCCAATGATTAGCGCATGGAAGAGCGTAAAGTAGGGAAAAGTTGGACCCTCTGCCAGGTTTATGCTGTGTCCCCACTGTGGAGATTCTCCTAGTGCCCCGATGACCATGGTCCTCGAGACAAAGTGAAATACTGAGCAAGGGATGAGGGAATGGTAATAGGGACAAATGTTGTGGTGATAGCAAAGACGGGAATACGTCTTACTTTGGAGAAATTTCCTCTCGTTTCGGCTACTAGAGGAGACGTAAAGGGAAATCCTACAGTTGGGGACACAGACAGTAAAAAATTAATGGCATCTTTGGCTCTAAAAGTAGGAAGAAAGAATGCAAACTGACTACGCTGGGACAGACCCCCTTCCATGCCTAACACAATCAGTTAAACAGGGGTTCTTTCCAAGGAATACTGGCAGGATCACTGGAGATTAACAGTCTTCGAGGCATTTCAGAAATTTCAATAGGCTTAAGGGGCAATGCAACATAGACCCCAACCTTTTAAAACTTTATTCTATGGTATTGACGCACAGATAGAATGTTGCGATGCATCCTCACCACCCAAGGCACTTTGTAGCCAATGATTAGAGCATTGAAGAGCGTCGAGTAGGGAAAAGTTGGACCCTCTGCCAGGTTTATGCTGTGTCCCCACTGGGGAGATTCACCTAGTGCCCTGATGACCATGGTCCTCGAGACAAAGTGAAAGCCTAAGCAAGGGATGAGGGAATGGTAAAAGGGACAAATGTTTTGGCGACAGCCAAGACGGGAATACGTGTTGCTTTGGAGAAATTTCCTCTACAAGAGGAGAAGTAGAGGTCCTACAGTTGGGGACACAGACCGCAAAAAATGAATGGTATCCTTTAGCTCCAAAGTAGGAAGAAAGGATGCAAACTGACTACGCTGGGAAAGACCCCCTCCCATGCCAACACAATCAGTTAAACAGGAATGGGGTTCTTTCCAAGGAATACTGGCAGGATCACTGAAGATTAACAGTCTTCGAGGCATTTCAGAAATTTCAATAGACTTAAGGGACAATGCAATATAGACCAACACTTTATTCTATGGTCTTGACGAACAGATAGAATGTACAGACTTCATCAAGACAACGGTCCCAGAGCACCAAGAATCTGGACCATAAATCGACAAACTTTCTATATGAAAAAAAAAAAAAACATTTAATTAAAATCAAGTTCCCACCAAATTTATGGCACAACATGCAGAACGGGGCGAGCACATGCCCTACTTTGATCCTATGGAACATGGGGCATGCTTTGTGTCCAAGAGAAAGAAGTGGGTTAATATTTTACTCGGTTGGCAGGCAGGAAGGCCTGGAGTCTTCTAGGTCTACATAAAAGATATATTTCTACACATAAATATATATATTGCAGTCTCCAGGGGGAAGGAATAAAGCCTCGGCAGGGCGTCCCCAGCAGATTCAGACGCACAGCACAAAGGCCGTCTCACAAGAGCCTGTAAGTTCTGCACATTCCTCTCTGGCCGGTTCCTTGGGAGAGCTATCAGGTGGCAGGCCCCAATTTTCTTATTGTTCAGGGAGGTGTTTTCTGATGGGAAAGGTGAAGAGGGGATTTGTGAGGTCTGAAAAATGATCCCTCCGAGTTGGGTAAACAAGAATTGCTTTGTTACCAGGCAAGATTCACAAGCTGTGTGATAAATGTGTGCGTTTAATGTGTGTGCCGGCAAGGGTGGAGCAGTGTGCTGAGCACGGCAGAAGAAAGACCCTATAAAGAGCACACTTGGGGCAAAAAAAAACAAACTGAAATACGAAGGGTGGTGCTGCTTGTTTCATGGGTGGAGGTGTGTGGAGAGCACAGCGGGGGGAAAGACCCTATAAAGAGCCCACTCGGGGTAGGAAAACTGGAATACGAAGGGTAGTGCTGCTCGTTCCAAGGGTGGAGGTGTGTGCAGAGCAAGGCAGGAGGAAATATCCTATAAAGAGCCCACTTGGGGCAAGAAAGCTGAAATACAAAGGGTCTTATTGCTCATTACAAGGGCGGAGGTGTGTGCAAAGTATGGTGGGGGAAATACCAAAGTGCCCAATTGGGGCATTAAAAACTGCAACACCTCCACCCTTGAAACAAGCAGCTCCACCCTTCATATTTCAGAGTATGGCAGGGGCAAGACCCTAATAAAAAGAGCCCATTGAGGGCAAAAAAAGTGTGGTTCTGCTTATTTTAATAGTAGAATGGTGTGCAGAACATGGCAGGGGAAAGACCCTATGAAGTGCCCACTTGGGGTAAGAAAACTGAAATACCAAAGGAGATAATGCTTGTTTTAAGGGTGGAGGAGTGTGCAGAGCACGGCAGAGGAAAGACCCTATAAAGAGCCTACTTGGGGCAAGAAAACTGAAATATCAAAAGGCAGCGCTGCCTGTTTTAAGGGTGGTGGTGTGTGCAGAGCATGGCACAAGAAAGTTTTCTTGCCCCAAGTGGGCTCTTTATATGGCCTTTTACCCCCACCATGCTCAGCACACATCTCCACCCTTAAAAACGAGCAGCACCACCGTTCGTCTTTCAGTTTTCTTGTTCTGAGTGGGCTCTTTATAGGAAGTGAAAAACATGGGGTGGTACTGCGTTTCCAAGGGTGGAACAGTGTGCAGAGCATGTCAGGAGAAAGACCCTATAAAAAGGAGCCCACTCAGGGCAAAAAAACAAATATCAAGGGTGGTGCTGTTTATTTTAAAGGTGGGGGGTGTGTGCAGAGCATGGCAGGAGAAAAACCCTATAAAGAGCCCACTCAGGGCAAAAGAACTGAAATACGAAGAGTGGTGCGGCTTGTTCCAAGGGTGGAGGTGTGTGCAGAGCATGGCAGGAGAAAGTTTTCTTGTCCCAAGTGGGCTCCGTTAATGGTCTCTCCTGCCATGCTCTACACACACACCTCCACCCTTGGAACGAGCAGAACCAACGCCGTATTTCAGTTCAGGGCTCTTTATAGGGACTGAAATATAAAAGGGTGGTACTGCATAATTCCAAGGGTTGAGGTGTGTGTGGCATGGCAGGAGGAGGAAGACCCTAAAAAGAGCCCACTCTGGCCAGGAGAAAAAATATCAAGGATGGTGGTTTCTCGTTACTGCAATGGTTCTTCCCCACTTTGCTTCCCCACAGTCTGCAGCCGCCCTACCAAGACTCTACATAATGTGGATCATTTCCAAGCATTTTGCTGGGCTCATAATTAAAATTCAAGGTTTGGATATTTTTTTACATAAAAACAATGTTCCAGCTTGGGCCAACCATGTATATACCATACCTGAAGATTACCTCAGCTGGAAATCACTGTAATGGGCATCATTACTACACTGCTACTACAGTGACCTACTAGCTCCTGAGTGACTGTCTTGCTGCACCAGGAGGGGCAGCTGTACGGCACAGGCGCCATTCAGAGATCACTTTGCATTTTCTCAAATCGTTCTTCTGGATGGATGAGGTGGAGAGTCAGGTGATGAAGTCCTGCTCTCCACCTCGTCCATTTAGGAAAGGATTGTATTCCCTTAGGAAATGCAAAGCATCCCCTAAATGGCGATTTTCTCAAATCGTTCTTCCGGTTGGATGAGGTGGAGAGTCGGGTGGTGAAGTCCTGCTCTCCACCTTGTCCCATTTAGGAAATTATTGCATTCCCTTATGAAATGCAAAGCATCCCCTAAATGGCGACCATGTCCAAAGGCCAACTCCTCCAGTGTTCACAATCCTGTAGGGCAGCTGCTGGCCACAAGACTCAGAAGCTAGTGGAGATCACTGTACTAGTGGTTGCCTCCTAGAGTGATTTCCAGCTTCTAGAGTGATTCCACAGGTATGGTGTATACACAGTATTTCCAAGCTGGAACAATTTAAACCAATATCCATACTTAGATTTCTTCTTTAGGTTTGAGCTTCTTCAAACCTTATGAATATTAGTATGCACGTTTTTCGGGAGTTTTTAGGCTTGGGGATTTTTGTTTTAGCCAGTGGAAAGCTAGTACTAGGAGGCACGAACACGGTTTTCAGGAGCTCCCATTGAAGTCCACAAAAGATTTGGATGCCGATGGAGAGTGCAAGTGGCCATTTAAAAGCTGAACTTGGGGAAACTGGATAAAATCTACCCTTGCATTGGGGGCCCCCACTTTGCAAGGGTTAAATGCCTGTTCTAGGGGTGCAGGGATAAGGTGTATTACTTGCCCTTTCCTTGGTCCGAAAGGCTCCAGTGCTGTTCTCTTCTACTTGAAGCCTCAGACTTTGATGTCGAAGGAGAGTACAAGTGACCATATAATAGCTGAAATTGGACAAAATCTGCCCTTGCAGTGGGTACCTTACTGCAGCAAAAGAAATCCGCTCACTTCTCCAAAGTTACAATCTAATCACTGGGGGTAGGGTAGACTGGGGAAATACTTCCTCCTGCCTGCAGCAGACTGGTGACATCACCTCAGCCTAGACAAAGTCACTGACTGGAGAACAAGTATAGCTTTAGAATGACAAAGGCTATTTTTCTGAAAAATTTGACTTTTCCTGTACATAAAATGACAGATCTGGGGAATTCATTCATGAAGTTACTGAAAGGTCCACTTTAAACAGAAAAAAAAAAATCTTTGATACACAACGGTTGTAAGAGTTGCCAGGACAGAACGTCAGACTGACAAGTTCATGAATATTAAAGCAGTATATTGGCACATCCCTGGGGCTTTTGGCTCCTTTGGGGGTGGGAAAAAAAATCTGTTGTGTGTGTGTCGGGAGGGGGGGGGGGGAACAAGGATCACCCTCAGTCTCCGCCTGGCCAAATCCTTTTCACGTCCCGGATCAGCTTTTGTTTTAGGATTTCCACGATTGTTCTGGGGTCTCTGAAGATGTGTTATCTCATTACGTTCCTCAGCACTCAATGGCTGTCATTTGCATATGAGAGAACCTAAACAAGCCCCCTCTCATGTCCCCGCAACTCCCCTTATCCCGATGAAGTGGGGAAGTTAACCATCAAAGGCGTATAATGCGGATTACATTCCTCGCCCATTCAGCCGCATAAAGACTGGCACAGAGGGGGTGGGACTGGGAGGGAGGTTGGCAACTGAGCAAAAGATGGAAATGAGATGAACAGAACCCACTAAATCTCCAAGAATAACTGGAGAGGGATTATTCTCCAGCTTCACCTGCTTCACCTGAACTGAAACCTAAATAGGGGACCTCAATCCTACAGTAAAAGTAATGAAATATAAATCCCATATAAAGTACAGAGAACTTCTCCTACACTAGAGGTCATGGACTAGACATCCCATCTAAACTAAAAATAGAATCTCTACCCTAGCGGGTATGGAATAGATGTCCCATCTAAAGTACAGAGATCTCCTACACAACCCTATGCTAGAGGTCATGGAATAGACATCCCATCTAAAGGATAAATAGAATCTCTACACTAGCGGGTATGGAATAGACATCCCATCTAAAGTACAGAGAACTCCTACACAACCCTACGCTAGAGGTCACGGAATAGACATCCCATCTAAAGTAAAACTAGAATCTCTACACTAGCGGGTATGGAATAGACGTCCCATCTAAAGAACGGAGAACTCCTACACAACCCTACGCTAGAGGTCATGGAATAGACATCCCATCTAAAGGATAAATAGAATCTCTACACTAGCGGGTATGGAATAGACGTCCCATCTAAAGTACAGAGAACTCCTACACAACCCTACGCTACAGGTCACGGAATAGACATCCCATCTAAAGTAAAAATAGAATCTACACTAGCAGGTATGGAATAGATGTCCCATCTAAAGAACAGAGAACTCCTACACAACCCTACGCTAGAGGTCATGGAATAGACATCCCATCTAAAGGATAAATAGAATCTCTACACTAGCGGGTATGGAATAGATGTCCCATCTAAAGTACAGAGAACTCCTACACAAACCTATGCTAGAAGTCATGGACTAGATGCCCCATCTAAGATACAAAGAACAATTCTACACCAGGAATCGCCAAACTTTCTAACTAAAAGGGCCAGTTTACTGTCCTTTACACTTTAGAGGAGTAGACTGTGGGCAGTGGGAGTAGAAAATGTCCTGGGGTCATCGGGAGCAAAGTTTGGTATTAGGGGGAGGAATAGTGTCCCATTGTTGGTGGCAGTGAGAGAAATAGTGCCCCACTGTTGGTGGCAGAGGGAAGAATAGGTGTCTCAGTGGAAGGCATGGTGCTCCAAAGGCCAGATAAAATGCAAGCAAATGAAGTTTGAAGACCACTGTCCTACACTAGAAGTCCTAGAACAGATGCCCCATCTAAAAACAAGATACTTAAAGATAAAAAATCGTACACCAAGGGTCATACGCATCTCCTACACAGCACTACAAGTCATGGAATAGACGTCCCATCTAAAAAGTATAGAGCAGGGATCCTCAAACTATGGCCCTCCGGCTGTTGTGGAACTACACATCCCATGAGGCATATAGAGAATACCTTCTACAAAATCCTACACTTAAAGGTCATGAAATCGACATCCCATCTAAAAGTACAAGGAACTGATCTCACACAACGGGTCATAAAATAAGACAACTAAAGTACGGAGAACTTTTCTTCTACACTAGAGGTCATGGTAGAGATGTCTTATCACAGATACAAAAAAAAAAAAAAAAAAAAAAACACATTCTCCTACTCAATAAGTCAGAATAAGTGTCCCAACTAAAACAGAGAACTCCTACAAAACTCTGACACTAGGAGGTCATGGCATAGACCATCTAAAGTACGGAGAACTTTTCTCCTACACTAGAGCTCATAGAATAGATGTCCCATCTTGAATACAGAGAACATTTCTCCTACACTAGGGGTTGGTGAAACTTTTACCCTCAAGCGGTTACATAACTTCATGCGTCAGAAAGCATTGCAAAATGGTCAACCATAAGCACGACTTCCAGACCAAAAAGGCATGATGGGAGTTTTAGTTCAACAGATGGAGGCCGAAGTTTGCCTACCACCGTCCAACGCAATGCTACACTAGAGCTCTTGGAAGAAAGTCAGGTCATCTAAAAAGCAGATAGCTTGTCTCTCCCTGCAGTGGGAAAAAGTTTCGCCCTCCAGGTGTTGCAGAATTACAAGCCCCATGAGGCATTGCAAGACTGAAAACCACAAGCAAGACTCCCAGAGGCACAATGAGACTTCTGCAACAGCTGGAGGGCATCCATTATGGAATGGATGTTCAATATGAACTATGGAGAACTTCTCTCCTATACATACATTTCTATCCTGGGTTACTGTAGCAAGACGACAGTTACTGAAAATTCAGAAGCATTCACTAATGGCGCTTTTCCACTGCATGGAACCGAACGGTTCGGCTCGCTTTTGTGCTTTTCCAATGCAAGGTACGGGGTTGGAACAGTTCAGTACGGTACAGCGGCGCTTTTCCACTGCAAGGTACGGGGTTGGAACAGTTCGGTAAGGTTCGGTACGGCGGCGCTTTTCCACTACATGGAACCAAACGGTACGGCTCGCTTAAACAGTACCACCTTGGTTGTGGTTCCAACAGGGCCGTATCGATACCATATCCCACAATCTTTTGCATGCAGCCTTGACTGTTTGCCACTACTAGCCACCGATTGGTCAGAGAATCGTTATCCCACCCACTTACTACTTTAGTGGAAAAGCAAACCGCACCAAACCGTTCCAACACCGTACCATGCAGTGGAAAACCAAACCGAGCCAAGCAGGGCCGAGTGGAGCCGAGCCGGTACTTGCAGTGGAAAAGTGCCATAATAACCTTCTCATCTCAGTGATGCGGATCTCCTACAACCTCTTTATAGCCACTTCACAAACTCCCAATGCTAGCTGTTTAGCATTTCACAAGGAGACAATAGTAGACCACACCTGCGTAACGCATGTTGTAGTCTACTGCAGCCTGTGTGACAACGCACTAGTGAGACAGGAACGGGGTTGTCACCCTATAACAGGTGCTGGAACAAGGTCCTCCATGGCTGGGTCACCAGGGATTATTTAAAATGAAAGATGCATTAAACTCATCATGGGATTTCAGTTATCAGGTTTCCATCTGCTTAGCTCTCTGTGCCTATACATGCGAGGACGGTCGATATACGCCATATGATACCATTGACATAACTGTCCTACAGCACTTGAGCAGATAATGGCGGCACACTGCCGGAGAGAGGACAAAGCTCTGGATCGCTGTGTGCTACTGCTTATGTTCAAGGGGCAACCTGCTAAGATACGGGCCCCGGCTATACAAACCCGGCTCTCCCTCTTCCCTCTGTCCATCCACAATGTCCATCTGTACCGGGTCTTTTATGGCAACGATGGTACAACAAATGGGGCGGAGAAGTATCTTTACTGTGAGAACCAAACACCGGCCCTGCTAATTAAAAAAAACCCCACCCCGAAGCCAGGATGGCAAGATTGAATGAGCTTATATACTTGAGACAAGTATGGCTCCATTGTCTAGGGTTAAAGGGTGACTCTTAATGGACTGTCCAAGACAAGGGCCAGGCAGAGCCTCCTTTGTGCCTCTGCTCCCTCGGCCCATTCAAGGGGCACCCCCTTCCAGACACACATAAGCTCTCTTCTCTTTCACACACCGGCCCCTATTGATGTGCTTCTACACCCACCCACTTTGTGGCTTCTAAATGGATTTACAAGATGCACCAGCCAGGCAGAAACTGGTTTCCATAGTAATCTTGGCTCCCTTTCACCCTTTGCTAACCAAATTCTCCCCCCCTTCCCTCGTCTTCACAGGTCCCTCTGATCAGCAGCTTATCACCTCCATATAATGAAGGAAGGGTTTTCCCCGTGGCACAGGCCTTCTAGTCTACATCAAAGCCAGGCCATGGTCAGCTGCATCTCGCTCTAGTATAAGCCAGCCCAATGGGGAAATCAGAACAGAAGATGAAAAAAAGTCATGTTCTGTTGCTGTGCATCCAATGAGAAGAGGGACTTCTCATTGGGTCAAAAAATTACTAAATATAAAATTAAAGTAAATCCTACCAAGACGACTTTTAGTTCGGTCTGTCGACTAGGCATTAAAAGTTCACCCCTTGTATCCTTTGTTACATGTCAGTGCTGCTAATCTCCTGCAGTCTCTTTCAAACAACTTCCTGCCTACATGCACTCCACCAGTGGCTGAAGGGCATTTCTCATGGTGGGTTTCCTGATGACGACATCAGTGGACCATGCTTGTGTCATGTGCTAAAGCGGAACTCCAGGAATTAGACAAAATCTACCCTTGCAGTGGGGCCTGCTGGTATTGCTTTAGATTGGGGGTGCAGGGATAAGGCGTAATACCTTTTTCCTGGCTGTCAGGCTCCCTCCATACAATTGGTCCAACGCTCTCACCTTTCCAAGGCGCTTCCCGCTAAGGTCACGCCGTCTCCAACAGTGCAGGGTCAGCATCAAGGGACTGTCTAAAGTCAGTGGCCCAAGCAACAGAGAACAGCGCTAGAGCCATTTTGACCAACGATAGGGTAAGTGATAGACCTTTTCCCTGCACCCCTAGATTAAACAAGAAATTTAACCCTTGTGAAGCTGGGGCTCCCACTGCATGGGTCGATTCAGTCCAATTTTCCAAGTTCAGCTTTAAAAAGGGGCACTTGTACTCTCCTTTGGCATCAAAGTCCAAGGCTTCAGGAAGGAGAGAACAGAGCTGGAGCCTTACCCCTGCACCCCTATACTAAACAAGCATTTAAGCCTTGCAGAGTGGAGGCCCCTACTGCAAGGGCAGATTTTGTCCAATTTCAGCTTTTAAATGGCCACTTCTACTCTCCTTCAACATCAAAGTCCGAAGCTTCAGGAAGGAGAGAACAGAGCTGGAGCCTTACCCCTGCACCCCTATACCAAACAAGCATTAAACCCTTGCAAAGCAGGGCTCCCCCCACAGCAAGGGTAGATTTTGTCCCATTTCCAAATTACAGCTGTAAAATTACCACTACTCTCCTTCGGGCATCAACATCCAAGGCTTTAAGAAGGAGAATGGCACTGGAGCCTTACCCCTGCACGCCTAGACAAAACAAGCATTTAAACCTTGCAGAGTGGAGGCCCCTACTGCAAGGGCAGATTTGGTCCAATTTCAGCTTTTAAATGGCCACTTCTACTCTCCTTCGACATCAAAGACCGAGGCTTCAAGCAGAAGAGAACAGCACTGGAGCCTTTCCAACCAAGGAAAGGGCAAGTAATACATCTTATCCCTGCACCCCTAGAACAGGCATTTAACCCTTGCAAAGTGGGGGCCCCCCAATGCAAGGGTAGATTTTATCCAGTTTCCCCAAGTTCAGCTTTTAAAAATGGCAACTTGCACTCTCCATCGGCATCCAAATCTGAGGCTTCAAGAAGGAGAACCGCGCTGGAGCCTTTCGGACCAATGATAGGGCAAGGCATTTACCTCATCCCTACACCCCTAGACGAAATAAGCATTTAAACCTTGCAGACTGAAGGGCCCCACTGCAAGGGCAGATTTTGTCCAATTTCAGCTTTTAAAATGGCCACTTCTACTCTCCTTCGACATCAAAGTCTGAGGCTTCAAGCAGAAGCTAACAGCACTGGAGCCTTTCGAACCAAGGAAAGGGCAAGTAATACATCTTATCCCTGCACCCCTAGAACAGGCATTTAACCCTTACAAAGTGGGGGCCCCCAATGCAAGGGTAGATTATATCCCGTTTCCCCAAGTTCCGCTTTTAACTGGCTACTTGCACTCTCCATCGGCTTCAAAATCTGAGGCTTCAAGAAGAACAGCGCTGGAGCCTTTCGGACCAATGATAGGGCAAGGCATTCACCTTATCCCTACACCCCTAGACTAAACAAGCATTTAAACATTGCAAAAGTAAGGGCACCCAAAGCAAGGGAATATTTTGTCCAATTTTAAAGTTCCGCTTTTAAATGGTCACTCTTTATAGGCCCGTGTGATGGTGACAACGCAGGAGCACAACTGGGAGACCGGGACAAAGCGGTTGCCTTGTAACAGGAAGTCCCCAAACAAGGGCTTTCATTGCCGATCACTGGGGATTGCAGATATAAAATGATTTCTGAAAACACATGAACAAGTTAAAGATTCTACGTCTCTAGTCTACTTGGCGGGTTACAATGCTTTGCACAGAACCGGGCAATCTTCAGCCACTTTGTTTAGGTACATCCAACTTCTAGGACTTTTTCACAGGTAAATGATTTAGAGTAGGGGGGACATCTCATTGAGAAGCAGAATGAAACATGGGCTCCATTTATCGCAAAGCTACGTCTTCCACCACTGGTCAACCTTGATAAAATATTCATGGGTACCAGATGACGGAGGAATTTTTAGTATTTCCAAGGACTATCTTGATGTGCAGCTGTCAGAAGTAGAGCTTTGTGTTTCTCTCCCCCCCCCCCCCCCCCACAATAAGCCAGAAGTGACACAGGCAAACAAACAGTTAAGCGCCTGTAGGCCCTGTTTTTCTTCAGGATCTCCAGTGTTCACCAGACAACAGAACTCAAAGCTCATGAGGCTCATTGTCTCCTTTCCAGTACCAATTAAAAGCCTGGCCTGTCAGTCATTCTGTTCAGGGGTTTTTTGTTCCTTTCCTGTCATTTCCTGTCAAGAAACTTCTCTTTCTGGTCCCGTCACCCGCCCTCCCGTACTATGAAAAGAACCTAGTGGCCCACCCTCTTACCTCATTCTCCATAAGGGGGCCGCTTCCCTGCGGTGAGTGGGAGTGTGGGCTTCGGGGCAGAAAGGGAATGCATGTTAATGCAATAACAAAACCTGTAGCAGTTAAACCTGCAAAGCCTGGTGTGATCCAGACACAATTAAATTGGGCTTCACGTTATTCCATGTTAAAGTGACCGGGTAAAATCATGACAAAAAAAAAAAAATGCGTTTGCCAAAGTTTGAACCCACAAGCCAAAAAAGGTGTCCATTGCTGAAGTCCACAGAAACATCTTTACGCCATGAAAAACCCAAGCTCAGGAAAAAAAAAAAAAAATAATAATTTCCTTAAAGACTCAAAGTTTATCCCTCAGACTTTCACCGGCCTCTCCCAAAGCCAGACAACTTTTAAGTGCTTTGGGGCAGGGACTCTTCGACAGACTCCCATTTATCTAATGAACTTGTAAAAAAAAAAACTGATGCTAAATGCTTGGCTGGTTCTACCTTATTCCTAACAGAGGCACAATCGGAGTATGTGTGTAACCTCCAGAGAAACATGAGCAACAATGAGACCTGCAATGATCTCATGGTCCTTGTTGACCTGGGCCTAGGGGACTGTTTTTTTTTTTAAGACAGCTGCGCTCTTCCAATAGTTTGGGAAAGTCCCTTTTCTGTTTCAGCAGGACTGTGTCCCGTGTACAAAGCCAGCTCCATAAAGACCTGGTCTGACCAGTTTAGTGTGGAGGAACTCGAAGGGTTGAGGTCAGGGCTTTGTGCAGGACATTCTTTTGGAATGCCTTTGGTATAAAAGATTTCTTCTCATTCAACATCACTACCTGCCCTCAAACCTATGGAACAGCTATGGGAACAGGTCTTCCTACTCAACGTACGTACCTGCCCTTAACTCCACTAAACACCTTTGGGATCAGGTCTCCTGGGCCTAGGGGACTGTTTTTTTTAAGACAGCTGCGCTCTTCCAATAGTTTGGGAAAGTCCCTTTACTGTTTTAGCATGACTGCCCCGTGTACAAACTAGCCAGCTCTATAAAGACCTAGTCTGACCAATTTAGTGTGGAGGAACTCGAAGGGTTGAGGTCAGGGCTCTGTGGAGGAACTCGAAGGGTTGAGGTCAGGGCTCTGTGGAGGAACCCGAAGGGTTGAGGTCAGGGCTGTGTGGAGGACATTCTTTTGGAAGGTCTTTGGTATAAGATTTCTTCTCATTCATCACTACCTGCCCTCAAACCTATGGAACAGCTATGGGAACAGGTCTTCCTAATCAACATAAGTACCTGCCCTTAACCCCACTAAACACCTTTGGGATCAGGTCTTCTTAACCCAAAGGTGTTCAGTAGGTTTGAGGTCATGGAGGAACTCGTGTCCTGCACAGAGCCCTGACCTCAACCCTACTGAACACCTTTTAGATGAATTTGAACACAGATTCTGACCCGGGTCCTCTCAACCAACACAAGTTTGTTGACCTTACAAACGCTCTTTTGGCTGTAGCCTTTGCCTTGGAGGGATGCCTGGTCCCTTCTTCGCACTTTGGTTCCACCTGCTGACTTATGTCAAAAACCACATCGCCAAAGAACCAAGCATCCGCTACCCCCAGAGACGTGCCCCATGTTGAAAATTATTCGGTCAATGTAGCCCTCAAGAGCATGAGGATCCAACGGATAGATGGCGATACACATAAGTATTAGACTTTCTTCTACAATGAAGGAACCTCAATTGTATTGTACCGAAGGTCTGACCTCAACACTAATGAACATCTTTGGGATAAATTAGAATGCCATTTGTAAACCAGGCTTCACATCTAACATCAGTCCTTGACCTCACAAATGGGGATAAATTCCCACAGACACCCTCCAAAATGTTATAATTTTGTGGGGGCTGCTGTAGCCACAAAGAGAGGCAACTCCATATTACTGGTCATGGGGTGAGGGCAACTCCATATTTTTGGCCTTGGTTTTGGAATGGTATGTCCAGCAAGCTCAGACAGGTTATATCGGGTGTCGGCAACCCATCGATTGCCCGCAACATGTGATTCTATCTTGCAGACCCCCCCAGAACTTCGACAGGAGGGGAAGAATTTACTGGTAATGATCCACTGATTTTCTTTCTGCAGTCGCTAATAACAGCCATATAAATATATGTATAATTATATATCCCTCCCTACTATAAATAGAATTTAATATATATAAAAAAAAAAAAAATGGACTGACACCGCCCACTGCTCTGACAGGCGATGCAAAATCTCCCAATTCATTGCAAAGATACATTCCATGAATATGAAATGCAAAAATCTTTTTTTGCACACAGGTGAAATTTCCTAGCTTCATCCAATTTTATAACTAAACTCCTGACTGCCTGGTTTGCAGACATTGGTTCTGTGTATGTCCCACCTGCAGCTCATTAAGCGGCACGAGAAAACAAACCTGGGACTCGATTTTACATTCGCGACACCTGAGCTTCCTATTCATCCAGGTTTCATAAACATGACCCATTACCGGCTCCAGCAGCTATGAAATGGATTGCTATTGCTGGTTCAATAAAGCGCTGAGCAAGAAATTTGGGTCACCGTCATGTCTAACCTCTCCCATCCACAGGGACCGGGGACTCGGTGCTCAGCTGCATACAGTGCTACAGCTTTCTGCACAAATTGCTTTTTCTCTTTCCCGGTTACTGTTACATTATAAAATTCTCAGTAAACTGTCAATCAGAAATTATTACAGCGCAAATCACCTATGGGATCCTCGAGATACAGTATGTCAAATGGGAGAAAAAAAATAAAAAAAGAAGGGCTTAGAATTAAAAGCACAATGCCAAGATATATTATTTATATTAATTATATAGGTTTTATATTATATTATATTATATTATATATTTATATTATAGATTAATTAAATTATATATTTAATTATATATTATATATCTTAAATTATATTATACTTCCGTATATAAAATTCTAGGAATTATATAACGGATATAATTGATATAAAATATATCTTATATTATATATTCTAGATTTATTTCAATTGCCAACATAAAAGCTGCAATAATCTTCAATTGGGCGTGGTCCCCTGAAGAAAGGCCTCTCCACCCCACCACCCTCCTCTGGATGGCGCTCCTCTTCCGGTTTAAAGAACAAGTCTAATTCAAACTAGTTTTTGTGAACACAGACTGATATGACCTTGCACCCCCTAAAGGTGCATCACCACATCAAGGACCTGTGACATCACCAGCCAGACCAGAGGTCCCATGGATAAATATCCAAAAAACAATAAAAAAAATTATATACAATAGATAAATATAAAAAATGTCATTCCTGCCACCGGCCCCCCAACAATGGGGCACCATTCCTGCCACCGGCCACCAACGATGGGGCACCATTCCTGCCACCAACGATGGGGCACCATTCCTGCCACCAACGATGGGGCACCATTCCTGCCACCAACGATGGGGCACCATTCCTGCCACCAACGATGGGGCACCATTCCTGCCACCAACGATGGGGCACCATTCCTGCCACCAACGATGGGGCACCATTCCTGCCACCAACGATGGGGCACCATTCCTGCCACCAACGATGGGGCACCATTCCTGCCACCAACGATGGGGCACCATTCCTGCCACCAACGATGGGGCACCATTCCAGCCACCAACGATGGGGCACCATTCCAGCCACCAACGATGGGGCACCATTCCAGCCACCAACGATGGGGCACCATTCCAGCCACCAACGATGGGGCACCATTCCAGCCACCAACGATGGGGCACCATTCCAGCCACCAACGATGGGGCACCATTCCAGCCACCAACGATGGGGCACCATTCCAGCCACCAACGATGGGGCACCATTCCAGCCACCAACGATGGGGCACCATTCCAGCCACCAACGATGGGGCACCATTCCAGCCACCAACGATGGGGCACCATTCCAGCCACCAACGATGGGGCACCATTCCAGCCACCAACGATGGGGCACCATTCCAGCCACCAACGATGGGGCACCATTCCAGCCACCAACGATGGGGCACCATTCCAGCCACCGACGATGGGGCACCATTCCAGCCACCGACCCCAACGATGGGGCACCATTCCAGCCACCGACCCCAACGATGGGGCACCATTCCAGCCACCGACCCCAACGATGGGGCACCATTCCTCCTACCGACACAAATGATGGGGCTCTATTCCTTCCACAGATACGAAGGATGGTGTAATATTCCTGCCACTAATACCAATGATAGGGCACTACATTCCCATTGCCCACCAACCCTGAGGACATGTTTTATTCTCACTAATGCTGGGCCCAAGACATTTTCTGCTCTCACTGACCACAGTCCTGCCCCCCTAAAGTCTGAAGGACGGTAAACTGGCTCTTTGAAAAGTTTGGAGACCCCTGCTCTACAATAAGCAGTATTATATATTCCTTTTATAAAGTACCAAAACCTATAAAAATGAACCGGCTGAAGAGAAGAGTCAAGGTTGAACATTCAGGTACCAATAAGACAAGCTCTTTTATTACTGCTGCCTGGGTGTTTAACCCCTTCCGCCACCGAGTGTTTCCAGCGTCTGGCAAAGTCCTACCTTCCTTCAACAATAAGGGGATTAAAACCCAAATGAATGCTCGTCCTTCCCCTCTCTTCAAGTTCTCCATCCTAATTCCTGCCATCTTAATTATACCCTTGCCTCCTGTCCCCCAAAGGAATTCCAGGCAGCCTCGAGCTCCCTCTGTATAATTTGCATCCAATTACTGCAGATTTCTATTGAGGGACTCATTGAGAGACTTCTGAACAAGACTGACAGGGGGAAGGAGCAAGGCATTATCCACCTCCCCGCGAAAACCCCCCAATTTCTTTATTTCCAGAAGATGGATAAAGTGCAGGGACCATGACAAATTTCACAAAGCCCCCACCCTTCCCCTGTGAGCCTAAAGGAGGGAAAAAAAACCCTACAGGATCCAATGGAAAGGATCATCCAAAAGAGGTGCTGGATTCAGGGCAAGCTAAGGGGGGATGGGAGGGGTTAACTTGGAGATGGGGTGCACCAAAACTGTAAAATACAAAATGACGGAGGCAATTCATTATTCATCTGATGGCAGAGCATGGAATGTTAAGCTGTACGTACATATCATTTAGATTAGGAGGTATGACCTCAATAGGAGAAAAGTTTTAGCTGTGTGGTACTTTCATGTGCAGGAACACAAGAGGAAGAAAGGACAACAGCTGACGCCGTTAATGTGCGTGACAAGCGGAGTTCAGAGGTCAGGAGCAAAGCTCTGAGAAACACAACTCTTCCTTGGCACAATCAGGGAAAGGTAAGACTGAAGGCCCCCCTCCTATGGCGGAGAAGTTTCTCCAAATCCAGAGAACGAGCCATTTCACCGTTCTCAACATACACAACTGGGACAATGTAAACCAATTTATAGTAAAACTGGTGAGAACTTCTAGAAGATAGACAGTAGAAGTTACAGGAGGCAACAGCCGTAGTGTCTGTGGACAATAGCTTCCAGGCGACCCATACAGGACTTAGAGGAAAGACGGTACAAGGAAAGGCCAAAATTAATTTTAATAACCTATGGCAACGTGCTTTCACTGAAGATTTTTTGGAAAATAGAAGACTCTTAAGAGCCAGATCACACTACTCCGACTTGGGACACGACTTGTGTGCCCTGGAGTCGCCCCAAGTCTCGTGTCATCACAAATTCAATGTAAATGAATGAGAGCCGTCTTAATATGCACTACTGGAGTCGCCTCTAAGTCGGATCCTTATCTATTTTGAAGCGACTTATCAGACTTTCCAGGAAGAAGAAAAAGATTAGCCAGGCATTCCCCACAGACAAAGTCACCTATTAAACAAGCCTCTAAACAAGCCTCTAAACAAGCCTCTAAACAAGCCTCTAAACAAGCCTCTAAACAAGCCTCTAAACAAGCCTCTAAACAAGCCTCTAAACAAGCCTCTAAACAAGCCTCTAAACAAGCCTCTAAACAAGCCTCTAAACAAGCCTCTAAACAAGCCTCTAAACAAGCCTCTAAACAAGCCTCTAAACAAGCCTCTAAACAAGCCTCTAAACAAGCCTCTAAACAAGCCTCTAAACAAGCCTCTAAACAAGCCTCTAAACAAGCCTCTAAACAAGCCTCTAAACAAGCCTCTAAACAAGCCTCTAAACAAGCCTCTAAACAAGCCTCTAAACAAGCCTCTAAACAAGCCTCTAAACAAGCCTCTAAACAAGCCTCTAAACAAGCCTCTAAACAAGCCTCTAAACAAGCCTCTAAACAAGCCTCTAAACAAGCCTCTAAACAAGCCTCTAAACAAGCCTCTAAACAAGCCTCTAAACAAGCCTCTAAACAAGCCTCTAAACAAGCCTCTAAACAAGCCTCTAAACAAGCCTCTAAACAAGCCTCTAAACAAGCCTCTAAACAAGCCTCTAAACAAGCCTCTAAACAAGCCTCTAAACAAGCCTCTAAACAAGCCTCTAAACAAGCCTCTAAACAAGCCTCTAAACAAGCCTCTAAACAAGCCTCTAAACAAGCCTCTAAACAAGCCTCTAAACAAGCCTCTAAACAAGCCTCTAAACAAGCCTCTAAACAAGCCTCTAACCAAGCCTCTAACCAAGCCTCTAACCAAGCCTCTAACCAAGCCTCTAACCAAGCCTCTAACCAAGCCTCTAACCAAGCCTCTAACCAAGCCTCTAACCAAGCCTCTAACCAAGCCTCTAACCAAGCCTCTCCTTCATGGGGCGACTTTCTGGTTGCGGTAGTGTGAACCGGCTCTTAATGATTATTTTGTTTTGTAATATTGAAGACGTTTACTCATCCAAGAG
The DNA here is from genome assembly GCF_965119305.1 of Pelophylax lessonae. Lineage (NCBI taxonomy): Eukaryota > Metazoa > Chordata > Amphibia > Anura > Ranidae > Pelophylax > Pelophylax lessonae. The sequence goes on from NC_138774.1 coordinate 298,546,403, forward strand.
CAGAGGAAGTTACTTAAGTTTAGGTAGTGAAACATCTTCAGTTTCACAGATTAAGTCCAAATTAGTGTGGCTCCTACAATACGAACCATCCAGGCATTAATATATAATCTTTGTCATGTACAACTGGAGTGTGATGCTGAAGGTGTTCTACAACAGTGGTTCTCAACTCCGGTCCTCAGGACCCACCAACAGGCCAGGTTTGCAAGATAACTAAATTACATCACAGGTGATCTCATTTGCTGCTCAGTGATTGCAGTATTCTAGTCTGCATCCCCCAAGGTAATACTTAAAATCTGGCCTGTTAGTGGGTCCCGAGGACCGGAATTGAGAACCACTGTTCTACAACTCATCAAAGAACTGAAGAAGCGACTTCTACAAATTCAATGTAAATGAATGAGAGCCGTCTTAATATGCACTACTGAAGTTGCTCCGACTTCAGAAAAGGTTCCTGTACTACTTCAAGGTGACCTGTATCTGACTTGTGCACATAGACTTCAATGGGAGTCGCCTCTAAGTTGGATCCTTATCTATTTTGAAGCAACTTATCAGACTTTCGAGGAAGAAGAAAAAGATTAGCCAGGCATTCCCCACAAAGTCACCTATCAACCAAGCCTCTAACCAAGCCTCTAACCAAGCCTCTAACCAAGCCTCTAACCAAGCCTCTAACCAAGCCTCTAACCAAGCCTCTAACCAAGCCTCTAACCAAGCCTCTAACCAAGCCTCTAACCAAGCCTCTAACCAAGCCTCTAACCAAGCCTCTAACCAAGCCTCTAACCAAGCCTCTAACCAAGCCTCTAACCAAGCCTCTAACCAAGCCTCTAACCAAGCCTCTAACCAAGCCTCTAACCAAGCCTCTAACCAAGCCTCTAACCAAGCCTCTAACCAAGCCTCTAACCAAGCCTCTAACCAAGCCTCTAACCAAGCCTCTAACCAAGCCTCTAACCAAGCCTCTAACCAAGCCTCTAACCAAGCCTCTAACCAAGCCTCTAACCAAGCCTCTCACCAAGCCTCTCACCAAGCCTCTAACCAAGCCTCTCACCAAGCCTCTCACCAAGCCTCTCACCAAGCCTCTCACCAAGCCTCTCACCAAGCCTCTCACCAAGCCTCTCACCAAGCCTCTCACCAAGCCTCTCACCAAGCCTCTCACCAAGCCTCTCACCAAGCCTCTCACCAAGCCTCTCACCAAGCCTCTCACCAAGCCTCTCACCAAGCCTCTCACCAAGCCTCTCACCAAGCCTCTCACCAAGCCTCTCACCAAGCCTCTCACCAAGCCTCTCACCAAGCCTCTCACCAAGCCTCTCACCAAGCCTCTCACCAAGCCTCTCACCAAGCCTCTCACCAAGCCTCTCACCAAGCCTCTCACCAAGCCTCTCACCAAGCCTCTCACCAAGCCTCTCACCAAGCCTCTCACCAAGCCTCTCACCAAGCCTCTCACCAAGCCTCTCACCAAGCCTCTCACCAAGCCTCTCACCAAGCCTCTCACCAAGCCTCTCACCAAGCCTCTACTAACTGTCCAGACATCGATAAATAATCTTTGTCACACACAACTAAACTGTGGTGTTGATGGAGCTGCAGTACTCATCCAAGATCCAAAGGAGCCATTTGTGCAAGTATCAAATCAACGTAACAGCACATGTAGCTTCTTTGGTTCCTGGATGAGTAGTGCCTTCAACGCCATAGACCAAGTTGCATGCGACAAAGATTATATATTATTAATACCTGGAAGGTTAATAGGAGCTACACTCAGACTTATTCTGTGAAAATTAGGAGGTTTCTCTACCTAAACAAGTAGCTTCCTCAGTTCTTGGATGAGTGAACACCTTCAATAATCACAAAACAAGCCCAGCTGTACTGTATGTGACCAACTATTAATAACTACATCATGACCTGGTAAAATATGGGAACCTGCACAGAAGAGGCGTTTCAGCCTCCTTGTATGAAGCCAGATAGCTCATTAAATAAGGTTCTCACTGATGTACATACAAGTACTCCCAATGACACATGGGTTGAAAGGTCAACTCCTCAGCTGAGCCTCATCGTAACACGCAGTAAGCAATTCACAAGATGGACTAGCATTTAACAGTTCTAGTTGCATTCAGGAGGGAAAATGGTGAACTTTAACAGTGGAACCCAAGTCCTCCCCACCTTCGTGTATGCAGTAATCTCCACAACACTTAACATGCCTCCATGTTTTGGCCTGCTTAAAATTGCTGCAAGTAGAGAAATACTTGTTGATCTTCCACAAATCCACAAAAAACGAAAAATGCAATACCCAACAGAGCTAAAAAAGGACAATGGGCACTACCAGCCCCATAAGTCAAGCATTTGGAAGGTTTCTTCCAACGTAATCCCAGAAGCAGTCCCTCCATACGTTTCACGGATAATGTATAGGCCAGGGGTCTTCAAAACTATGGCCGTCCAGTTCAGGAACTACAATTCCCATCATACCTAGTCATGTCTGTGAATGTTAGGGTTTTTACAATGCCTCATGGGACGTGTAGTTCCGCAACAGCTGGAGGGCCGTAGTTTGAGGATCCCTGATATAGAAGGTTTCTTCCAACGTAATCCCAGAAGCAGTCCCTCCATACGTTTCACGGATAATGTATAGGCCAGGGGTCTTCAAAACTATGGCCGTCCAGTTCAGGAACTACAATTCCCATCATGCTTAATCATGTCTGTGAATGTTAGGGTTTTTACAATGCCTCATGGGACGTGTAGTTCCGCAACAGCTGGAGGGCCGTAGTTTGAGGATCCCTGGTATAGGCTTTGCTGTCCTCTTCCTTAAACACAATGGCTAAAAAATGGCTCACTGGAGCTGAAGTGGCTTGGAGAACCTACGAAAACATCTTCAATGTTACATACCAAGTCCAGATGAACATGACCAACTACTACAAGCTAGGAAAGGTTTAGGTTGCCTGCAGAAATCAGGAAACATTCAGCTGATTTGGCTAGGGGAGTGGAGTGTTTGTATAGTCGACGGAAGACTTTTTGCCTATTCGGAACATGCACGTCCGAACCATAATTACATGGAAGACCTTTTGCCTATTCGGAACATGCACGTCCATACCATAAATTACATGGAAGACTTTTTGCCTATTCGGAACATGCACGTCCATACCATAAATTACATGGAAGACTTTTTGCCTATTCGGAACATGCACGTCCGAACCATAATTACATGGAAGACTTTTTGCCTCTTCGGAACATGCACATCCGAACCATAATTACATGGAAGACTTTTTGCCTATTCGGAACATGCACGTCCATACCATAATTACATGGAAGACTTTTTGCCTATTCGGAACATGCACGTCCGAACCATAATTACATGGAAGAGACACTGCCTATTCAGAACATGCACATCCGAACCATAATTACATGGAAGACACTTTGCCTATTCGGAACATGCACATCCGAACCATAATTACATGGAAGACACTTTGCCTATTCGGAACATGCACGTCCGAACCATAATTACATGGAAGACTTTTTGCCTATTCGGAACATGCACGTCCGAACCATAATTACATGGAAGACACACTGCCTATTCGGAACATGCACGTCCGAACCATAATTACATGGAAGACTTTTTGCCTATTCGGAACATGCACGTCCGAACCATAATTACATGGAAGACACACTGCCTATTCGGAACATGCACATCCGAACCATAATTTATTACATTTCTAGGCACTTGGATTGTTAATGAACTGGCTAATAAACTCCAGATTTTGTACAATGCTCTGAAGCATGGACATCAAAATCGTGGAAAGAGGATATATTTTGGATGGACACTCACCCCATTTCCATGCAAGACCATCACTAAAATGGAAGAAAGGGGTGTAAAATAAATACCAAAAAAAAGGGGGATAGAAAGCTCTGTAATCAACACCTTCCTTTCCAAACCCCATATTTAGTATAATTTGCATTAAAATGCCAGCCTAGTCATAGTGAATGTATAGCGTCTTTTATCTTGCAGAGGCCTTTCATGTTGTCTCGGTTAGTGGGTGGACCATGAATTGTGCAAATTCACAGATCAACGTCCGAAAAAAAAAAAAAAACTAACCCTGAATGTGCCGAAAGGGACAAAATGTACACAAACATGATTGATGGAGGTTCCGTACGTGAATAGTTCAAAAGCCTGAAAAACTTCAAAACCTCCAACTGAGATGGGAAGACCAATCCATAAAGCACCGAGCAACTGTCTACCTATCCATCACTTTCTTCAATGCACTAAAAAGGTAGTCCCAGCCCATAGTCAAACTTCATGGACACATGAGGTGGGGGGGGGGGGGGGCAGCTGTCATTCACCCCCGTGTGTGTACAGTGTACCAGTCTAATGGCCGGGTGAGGAAGAGATGGATCGCAGCTGTACATCTCAATTTGCCATTTTAGTCCTCACCTCTAAAATGTACATTCCTGCGGCATCGAACGACGCGTGAAACAGACAATTAGTGGTTCTAAACATACCGCCATCTGTTAAATAAAATATGAAAAAAAAAAAAAAAACAATGTTAAACAGGCTAAAGGTCATACGTTGAAAAAGCTGGAGATTCCAGGCACTTTGGATACGACCTTGTGCCGTACCTGAAGGCAGCCAATATGGCAGCAGCAAGCCAGTGGGTGTGTGAAATTGATGATTCACTATATGCAGACGGAGTATAAAAAAAAAAAAAAAAAAAAAAAAAAAAAAAAAAAGGGTCTGGTGGACGAAACACTGAACATATAACCCATTATATAGCCAAAGACTGATGGATACCAGATCACACCTACTGCATTATGAACTTAGTGGGCATCTAAACCCATGTCTTAATATGGAAATGCTCCCCTCTTCCCTTGTGGCTATACCCATCCTCCACACTGCTGGAAAGGCTTTCCTTAAGCACTTAGGAGGGTGTCTGTGGGAATTTCTGCCCATTCAGCCAACTCACTGGCTCAGTGAAGGCATTTTGGTTCCTTTTGACCCACCGACCCTGTTCCAGCCCTGCTTCGCCATAATGGGTCTTCTGGAAAGCCTCCGCCGACTAGAGTAAAGGCTGTGATAGCAGCAACTCCATTATTGGCCACACGCAAGGTCCTAACTGGACTTCAGCTGGAGGGCCACAGGTTGAGCACCCCATGGTCTCCAGCAATACAGCAAATCCAAGATAAGAGAGAGTGAGGGACACACAAGGTGCTCCCTGGACTTCTGCTGGAGGGCCACAGGTTGAGCGCCCCATGGTCTCCAGCAATACAGCAAAGCCAAGATCAGAGAGAGAGAGTGAGGGACACGCAAGGTCCTACCTGGACTTCAGCTGGAGGGCCACAGGTTGAGCACCCCATGGTCTCCAGCAAAACAGCAAAGCCAAGATCAGAGAGAGAGTGAGGGACACGCAAGGTCCTACCTGGACTTCAGCTGGAGGGCCACAGGTTGAGCAACCCATGGTATCCAGCAATACAGCAAAGACAAGATCAGAGAAAGTGAGGGACACGCAAGGTCCTACCTGGACTTTTAAAAGCATAAGTGACTGACAGGTTTACTTTAATTAGGATGGATAAAAGGTCCCTTTCAAAATGCAACATTCCATCGCTGGCTTCGGAAAACGTGTTAAGATTTCCACAAGCTTAGAACCTGCTGCATAAACAGCCCAGCATACAGTGCGCTATTCATTTCCTCCAATTCTGAAAAGTAACTTCATTTACTCGGCGGTAAACAGCGGGGATGGATTTCCAGGCCAGCTTCCAAATGTACACACTTCTGTCATCTTCAACACAAGCAGGCCTTCTGGACTCGCCATCCCACCGCTTGTCAGAGGAAAAACAAATCTTGGCCTCCGTAAGGCCTCAGAGATGTTCCAGGTAGACATCGAAATCTTAGCACAGAATGGGAATACGAAAAGGACGATCTCGAAGCACAGGCAACAGGGTATACCCCAGACGGAGGTCTAAGTGCCTCCTGACCACTGGAAACAATCTGCTGTACCGGCTGCTCTGTTTAGCTCATTAGCAAGCAGTGTTGAGACCCATTAGGGTCAACATTCCCTTCTCTACTCCCAACAAATTCCAGCTTCATGATCCTTAAAGGGGTGGGGTCACCAAATGACCCTCGTCACTCGGCAGTCCTCACCTGTGTTAGCCAAAGTGTGAAGATTTGGCCTCTAGATCCGTCTATTATGTTCCCATTTAAAGAGCGCCTACTACAGGCTCAGCATGCTCATTACAGCAGATGTAAATTCCCTTTACAACAAGCAAGCTAGGAACGGTACATGCAAACACGTAGGATACATCTTCTGATCCTTGAGAAAACAGCCCAACGTACATTTTATTTATTTATTGGTGGTCACGTGACTATTGCTCTGCTCTAGGTCTAAGCAAAGCTGGGGTTGTGGTGGCTGTGGATTGTCAGCTCCTTGTGACACCATTACCGACTTATAAAGGCTCCCTCGTCACCTTGCCTTCAAATCACTATCCACATTGCCAAGTCACGGCGAACCTTGGCACCCCAGGTGTTTCGGAACTACATTTCCCATGATGCTCAACTACACTGCAGAGTGCATGAGCATCATGGGAAATGTAGTTCCAAAACATCTGGGGTGCCAAGGTTTGCCATCACTGGTCTAGACTATAGAAGGGCTTGACAAATCTGACCCTTCAAGGAAAGCTTGGGGTTCATGCTGCCTGCGCCATGTCCAGCAATGAGTTGCTTTGAATTTTAGAGGCTGAGCCGACTAAAATGTTAAACCACTTCAATACCAGGCACTTTACCCCTTCCTGCCTAGGCCAATTTTCAAGACAATTGCGTGGTCATGCAACACTGTACCCATATGACATTTCGGGGGGCGCACCGATGGGCCCTCGCGGAGGGCCGCACCGATGGGCCCTGATTGGCACTAATATCAGTGCCCCCATTATCAGCGTAAATGTCCCATCATAGGCTAGCCGGTTATCGACTTCCCTTTCATTGCACAGTGACAGCGCTGAGGAAAGGAAATGCCGATAACCAGCATCCGTTTACACATGACCAGCTCTGACTGGACACAGCAATCATAGAGCACACCCCAGGTGTGCGTGGGAGGGGGAGGGCAGGATCCTTGGAGGACGTCAACAGACACCCTCCAAGACTAGATGACCGCACTGTCGCCATTTTTTCGGCTATAGCGCAGTTGGCAAGTAGGAGGCGGATGCAAACGGCTAGCGAAAGCCCAGGTGCCAGGAGGCAATTCCTACTCACCATGGCGACTTGGCGCCTGGGAGTTGTCGAGCCCTGGACTATGGGACTGGGGTGACAACACCATCTTGCTGTAGGTTTTGGCTTCCTGCAGTCCTAGGAAAGCACATGCCCCGGTGACAACACGACCACCACCAATGGGAGTCGGTTGTTAAGCGTGGTCACCCTTTAACAGGAAGTTGGATGCTATAAAGAAACTGGTAAGGTCAACCGTTAATGGTTTCAAATACAGAGAACAATGCATGGAAACTTCGAGGCTGTAGGAGGTATATGAATACATTTCCAGCTTTATACCCCAATTACACGCTCGGGACCTCCTTGGGATATCTAACAAAAAATGAAAGAGCCGGAACTCTGGAGTGAGGGCTGCACCACTGCAGTCTCTAAGATGCAAGAAGCTGATTCAACAAGCCGAACCTGAAATGTGAGTTATGGGTGGACTGATGCTTCAGAATGCCAATGACACAACATTGTTTCATGTGTGTACACAATGTGACAGGAGTTAAAAAAGCAAAGCGTGAATCTGCACCCGAACACCACATGAACTCCTGCAGCCACTTCCTGACCTGGTCTTGCTGGAATCCCCTCCATGTCTTTGCAGCCACTTCCGGTCTCCATACATTCCAGTGATGGCTGCATGGCATTTCTCAGGGCGGGTTTCCCAATGGGGACAGTGGACCATGTCTGTGTAATGTGTGCTGAATGAGCCACTTGTAGCCCCCCCATTGGAAGCCCAGGTGAGAGGGTGACAATGCAGGAGACAGGATTGGCTCATTGTCACCCTATAATAAGAAATGGCAAGATCACCAGGACTTCTGACCTGCAGAGAAACAACCTAGACTTTTGGAGTTGGACGCTTTGGCAACCGTGGCACGCCAATTGCGCACACCAAGTCACGTGGCGACGCAACACCATGCAAATCAGTGAAGTGCAATTTAAAAAAAAAATGGGGCAGAAGACTTCTTTCCCTGCGATTCCTGCAGATATGGCAGCCAACTAAATTGAATGGGGTTCCCCACCCCAGACGTGTGGGCCTTAGGAGGGCCTACCTTAATCCACTATAAAGCAGAACTTTACCGTACCAAGCAACTTGATATAACTTTTCTCCCACCACCATCCTCTTACAAAATTTGATTTTTTTTTGTTGGGGGGGGCTTAAAGAAACCTTTTTTTGCAGGGATTTGGCCTCCCTGCACTTCTTTTTTTGGCTTAATGACAATACTGTGCCTGCAGCCTCCTGGGATACTTCACACCACGGGCCCGGGAGGCTATGGGGGCATACATCAAACCATCAAAAATTGGAATTTAATTTTTTGGAGGGGCTGGTTTAACACACCTTTATTTGGGGGAGGGGGTTAAATAAACTTTTGCAGGGACTCTGTATCCCTGCAATTCTGTTACTGTGCCTGCGGCCTCCTGGGATACTTCACGGCATGGAACCGGGAGGCCATTGGGTACTCTATGGGGCATATGTCACCAAATAATGGAATTTTAATATACGTTTGGGGGGCTGGTTGAAGAATCTTTTTTGGAGGGGCCTTTGGCCTCCCTGCACTTCTGTTTTTGGCCAAACACTACAGTGTCTGCAACCTCCTGGGATACCCCACACCACGGGTCCAGGAGGCCATAGGGTACTCTATGGTGGCATAAGCCACAACATCAAAAATGTGGAATTTTATTTTTTTTTTTAGGAGGGTTTAGTAAAGAAACCCCTTTGGGGGGGGGGGGGGGGTGTGTGGAACGACACAGCCGCCATGCACTTCTGTTTTTGGCCTAATGACATTACTGTGCCTGAAACCTCCTGGGATACCCCACACCACGGGACCAGGAGGCAAACATCATGCCATCAAGGTAGCTGGCGGTCTACTCATTGTCGTTGTAGCCGTCTTGTTCATGCACATCACCGGGCTGCTGTCCAATCCGGAAGCAGCAGCTAGACAACACACCCGTCCCCCACATCACCGGACCGGTGTCCAACCCCAAAGGAGACCACTAGCCCTCCTCCCCCTAGTGACCTGAGAAGAAAATAGCCATGTGGGGTTGTGAGTGGCAGTGAAGAGGTGGATCACCAGTATGCCTTAGGCCAGTGATGACAAACCTTGGCACCCCAGATGTTTTGGAACTACATTTCCCATGATGCTCAGCTACTCTAGAGTGTAGCTGAGCATCATGGGAAATGTAGTTCCAAAACATCTGGGGTGCCAAGGTTTGCCAACACTGCTTTAAGCCATGGGTAGGCAACCTATGGCCTTCCACCTGTTACAGAACCAGAAGTCCCATCATGCCTCTGGAATTCATGACCAACTGCCAGTCCTTGCAATACCTCTTGGGACATAAAGCTCCAGCTGTTGAGGGACATGAAGTTCCTCAACAGCTGGAGGGCCACAGGTGGCCCACCCTTGCTTTAGGATAACAGCCCAGGTATACAGGTTAAAGGAGAAAGGGGGGGGGGGTAGTAGTAGAGAGTTAAGTTCCTCTTTAGGAACAAAATAAAAGCAGTTTGTGGACTTTGGTCAGTCTATGATTCACGCTCTTAAAGACCTAATCCCAAAGCCAACAATGTAATGAATTTATGGAGGCCAGAGCTCTTCACCATTACGGCATATACAATCCCCCCCCCCCACCATTAGGACATTTATAATCAACCCCCCCCCCTTTCCCTTGTTTCGTTATTTAATGGACTTGAACCTTCATTACAAAGTCCCCCTAGGCAGGTCCCCACCTGGGTGTCCACTCTCCATCTGATTGATAACCGATCAGCGAGGTCAGCCTCGTAGACACCCAGGCAATCAGTGCCAATCAATAATATAGATCCCAGAGTCCCTAACACCGCACATGCCTCTACAACCTCCGCACAACAAGCTGGAAAGGAAACAAAAAATAAGTGGGACTTTGGGTGCTCAGTTACATGCCGCCCCCTCCTCTCCGGCACAACTCCCTCAGCTGTCGAGAGTCAAGCAACGGCGAGGCGAGGAACAAAGAAATGGAGGCAAAAGTGAGAAAAAAAAGGAGAGAGGCAGGCTCAGCAGGCCGGATTCCACACGGCAGCCCAGCTGGGATAGATTACCAGACACATAAAAGGAAGCCAAGAAAAGGATCCTGGGAAGACCAAACACTCCCATACCCAGAGGGAGACTTCCTTCATAACTGGACGGCCAAGCAAGGCCAAACCTGCACCGGGGAGACGGCCGGGGGGGGGGGGGGGGCGGGGGTTTACAGAAGGAAAAAAACACCACGAGATTTGAAGCCAATGTAACAAACGCCAAGATGCAGATCTCAACCCTAAAAAAGGAGAAAAAAAAATTGCGATTCATTGTCAGGTGGGGGCCTCCCCTAATATATAGACTGGGGGCCCGGCCTCCAATAGGAATAGGATAAAAAAAAGTCTGCATGGCTCTGAGCCAAAGGTCATTAAGAAATCAAGAGAACAGGACTTCGCTGGGGTGCGCATTGAGCCGAACCGTTGGCGGCGTTGTAGACCCGACATGCAACTTAAGGCACGCTTTCAAAGTCCATCTGAATTAATTTGCACCGCTGTCCATCGAAAATGCATGTAAAATTAGCTGTGTATAAAAATCAAATGTTCTCTGGCTAGAAAGTCAGCAGTTCGAAGGTGCAAATGCAGAAAATACCATATTTCAACCACAAGATGGCGCACTAATGAACTAACTATGGTCAGCACCACGTAGCGGTGCAGCCCCGACATGCAACTTAAGGCACGCTTTCAAAGTCCATCTGAATTAAAATTTGCACCGCTGTTCATCGAAACTGCATATAAAAACTTGCTGTGTACAAAAATCGAATGTTCACTGGCTAGAACGTCAGTGGGTCGAAGGTGCGAATGCAGTAAATACCATATTGCAACCACAAGATGGCACTAGCATGAAACTACTATGCTCCTCAGCATCACCTAGTGGTGTAGCCTCAACATGCAACTGATAGGCACACTTTCAAGTCCATTTAAATATAAAAAATGTGCAGTTGCTCATCCAATCGAAACTGCATGTGAAATTTGTTGCGTGCAAAAAAAAATCGAATGTTCTCTGGCTAGAACATCAGCAATTCGAATGCAGAAAATACCATATTCCAGCCCCAAGATGGCACCATCACAAAATAGCTGTGCTCCTCAGCACCACCTAGCGGTGCAGCCCCAGCATGCAACTTAAAGGCACGCTTTTAAGTCCATTTAAATATAAAATTTGCACCGCCTTTCATCCATTGAAACTGCATGTAAATTTTGTTGCATGCAAAATGGAATGTTCTCTGGCTAGAACATCAGCAATTCGAATGCAGAAAATACCATATTACGGCCACAAGATGGCGCCATCATGAAACCTATGCTCCACAGCACCACGTAGCGGCGCAGCCCCGAAATGCAACTAAAAGGCACGCTTTCATGTCCATTTAAATATAAAATGTGCACAGCTGTTCATCGAAACTGCATGTAAAATTTGTTACATGCAAAAAAAAATCGAATGTTCTCCGGCTAGAACGTCAGCAATTCGAACGCAGAAAATACCATATTACGGCCACAACATGGCGCCATCTTAAAAACTTTGCTCCACAGCACCACGTAGCGGTGCAGCCCCGACGTGCAACTTAAGACACTTTCAAGTCCATTTAAATATAGAATTTGCACCGCTGTTCATCCAAATCCAAACTGCATGTAAAATTTGTTGCGTGCAAAACCGAATGTTCTATGGCTAGATCGCCCGCCATTCGAACATGCTAATGCAAAAAAAATAAATACGGCCACAAGATGGCACCATCATAAAATAACTTTGTATCCCAGCACCACCTAGCGGTGCAGCCCCGACCTGCGACAAATGCTTTCAAATTCATATTTATATTAAAATTTGCACTGCTGCTCACCCAAACCGAAACTTCATGCAAAAAAATAAAAAAATCGAATGTTCTCTGGATAGAACGTCAGCAGTTCGAAGGTGCGAATGCAGAAAATACCATATTGCAACCACAAGGTGGCACCATCATGAAATAACTATGCTCCCCAGCACCACCTAGCGGTGCAGCCCCGACATGCAGCTTAAGGCACGCTTTCAAGTCCATTTTAAATAAAAATTTGCACCGCTGCTCATCCATCAAAAACGCATGCATATTTGTTGCGTGAAAAGTCGAATGTTCTCTGGCTAGAACATCAGCCATTCGAACATGCTAATGCAGAAAATACCACATTACGGCCACAAGATGGCACGATAATAAAATAACTATGCTCCTCAGCACCACCTAGTGGTGCAGCCCCGACATGCAGCTTAAAGGCACGCTTTCAAGTCCATTTACATATAAAATTTGCACAGCTGCTCATCCATCAAAACTGCATGTAACATTTGTTGTGTGCAAGATCGAATGTTCTCTGGCTAGAACGTCAGCCATTCGAAGGTGTGGAAAAAAAAAAAAACACTACGGCCACTAGATGGCGCTGTTCTAAGTATGCTCCTCACCACCTAGTGGACCCAATATGGTATTCCACACTGTAGAGGATATAGCCAGAGAACCTTAGATTTTGCCACATTCACACAACAAATTTTACATTCACCCAACGGCTGTGCAAAATTTTTTTTTTGATACATCCCCAAGTTTAAATTCTGACCACGCCCATCATGACACCACCACCATCAGGCGTGTTGCATAGGAGGTACAGACAAAACTCACACTTGCAGTGAAGGTCAGGGCTGGGCTCGGGCCCTCAATGCCCACCCCCTCTAATGCTGCAGTACAGGCAAGGGCTGGGCACAGGACCCTAATGCTACAGTGAAAGCAGGGGCTGGGCTTGGGCCCTCAACGCCCACCCCCTCCAATAATGCAGTGAAGACCAGAGCTGGGCACAGGCCCCTAATGCCCACCCCCATCAAACAGCATTGAAGGCCAGGGCTGGGCTCAGGCCCCCAACGCCCACCCCCTCCAAGGCTGGGCACAGGCCCCCCCCCCCCCAAACACCCACCCCCATCCAATGCTGCAGTGAAGACCAGAGCTGGGCACAGGTCCCCAATGCTACAGTGAAAGCAGGGGCTGTGGGCTTGGGCCCCCAAAACCCAACCCCTCCAATGCGGTCATGAAGGCCAGGGCTGGGCACAGGCCCACCCCAATGCTGCATTGAAGGCCAAGGCTGGGCTCGGGGCCCCCCCAACTCCCACCCCCTACATTGCTGCAGTGAAGGTCAGGGCTGGGCTTGTGTCCCCCAACTCCAACCCCCTAACTGCTGCAGTGAAGGTCAGGGCTGGGCTCGGGCCCCCAACTCCCACCCCCTCCATTGCTGCAGTGAAGGTCAGGGCTGGGCTCGGGCCCCCAACTCCCACCCCCTCCATTGCTGCAGTGAAGGTCAGGGCTGGGCTCGGGCCCCCAACTTCCACCCCCTCCATTGCTGCAGTGAAGGTCAGGGCTGGGCTCGGGCCCCCAACTCCAACCCTCTAACTGCTGCAGTGAAGGTCAGGGCTGGGCTCGGGCCCCCAACTCCCACCATTGCTGCAGTTAAGGCAAGGGCTGGGCACAGGACCCCCAACTCCCACCCATTCCAATGCTAAAGTGAAGGTCAGGTTGGGGCTCGTGCCCCCAACACCCACCCACTCCATTACTGCAGTGAAGGTCAGGGCTGGGCACAGGCCCCCCAATGCCCATCCCCCTCCTAAGCTGCCATGAAGGCCAGGGCTGGGCACAGGCCCCCCAACGACCGACCAACCCCTCCAATGCTGCATTGAAGGCCAAAGCTTGGGGGGGCAGGGTCAGGCCCCCAATGCCCACCCCTCCAATGCTGCATTGAAGGCCAAGGATGGGAACTCATCACAAACAATACAGAAATATTGAGCATGGAACACATGGGGCAGTTGCAAAGCTGGAGGAAGCTTCTGGAGCACAGAAGATAACTTTTCCCTTAGTCCGGCCCCCTCACCTTAGTCCAGCCCCCTCACCTTAGTCCAGCCCCCTCACACATAATAAGCATTTAAACCCTTTGCAGTGCAAGTGGATTATTTTTTCCCCTTTCTTCAAATTCATGAAGGTGGCCTAAAAAACAAATAAAACCCTCAGGGCCGGGGGTCACAGCTCTGAGTCTACAGGTAGAGCGCCCCCCTTTATGGAACCCTTCATAGGCCACTTTTCCCGTGAGCGACTCTACAAATCTCAGAACTCCGCGCCCGGGCCAAAAAAAAAAATATAAAAGATGTATCCAAAGTCCGAGCTCCGGTTCAATGAAGCGGCACAAAAAGTAAAGCGAAGAGTCATAAAAACCGGGGAGAGGCGAACTCACAAACTCAAAAGAAGCAAATGAGAGCGACGCATGGGGGAGGGGGAGGGGGGCAGTAATGAGTTTAACAGACAGAGCCAGTCCATTAGGGAACATGAAAGCGCGCTGTCTGTAACACCACCGTAACATGCTGTCACTTCCCTGGACCTTCTCCCAGGCCTGGATCCCGTGTTACAGCAAGACTAACGGCTCCGACACAGGAGGAGATCCTAATGATGTGTATGAGGGGGAGGGGGAGGGATGAACGAGGACTGAGCTGTACAGCAAAATGCAGGTAGAGTCATGCCGGCCCCCTCTAGTGGACACGAATATTCAAAGACCCCCTTCAACACAATCCCCCTGGACCCATACCCTCTTCAACCAAGCCTACAACCCATATGAACCCAACCCTTGACCAGTCTTCAACCAAATCCCCGAAACCAACTTCATCCCATTCTCCCAACCCTGGACACTGCTTCAATCCTAATCCGATCCCTCAATCCACTGGACCCACTTCAACTTGGACTTGTTTTAACCCAATTTACCCCCAACCCCTGGCCCGCATCAACCCAATCCTCCCCAAACTGCTTCCAGTTCCAAACCTCAACCCATTCTCCCAGTCCTGGACCAACTTCAACCCAATCCCAGACCAGCTCCAACCCGATCCCTCAATCCTGGACTTGTTTTAACCCGATCTCCAATCCAACCCCTTGCCTGCATAAACCCAATCCTCCCAAACGGCTTCCAGTTCCAACCCTCGACCCGCCTCAACCCGATCCCAGACCAGCTCCAACCCGATACCTCAATCCTGGACTTGTTTTAACCCAATCTCCAATCCAACCCAATCCTCCCAAACTGCTTCCAGTTCCAACCCTGGACCCACTTCAACCCATTCTCCCAGTCCTGAACACTGCCTCAACCCAATCCCAGACCAGCTCCAACCCAATCCTTCAATCCTGGACCTGCTTCAACCCAATCTCCCCCAACCCCTGGTCCGCATCAACCCAATCCTACCCAAACTGCTTCCAGTTCCAAACCTGGACCCACTTCAACCCATTATACCAACCCTGGACCAACTTTAAAAAAATCCCGGACTAGCCCCAACCCTGGACCCACTTCAACCCAATCCCCCAATCTGCTTAAACCCCATTCTGGACTAGCCCCCAACCCATTTGCCCAACCCCAGACCAGCCCCCAACCCCCGGACCAGCCCCCAACCCATTCGCCCAACCCCCGGACCAGCCCCCACCCATTCGCCCAACCCCCGGACCAGCCCCAACCCATTCGCCCAACCCCCGGACCAGCCCCAACCCATTCGCCCAACCCCCGGACCAGCCCCAACCCATTCGCCCAACCCCCGGACCAGCCCCAACCCATTCGCCCAACCCCAGACCAGCCCCAACCCATTCGCCCAACCCCAGACCAGCCCCAACCCATTCGCCCAACCCCCGGACCAGCCCCGACCCATTCGCACAAACCCCGGACCAGCCACGACCCATTCGCACAAACCCTGCATAAACCCAGTTCTTCCACGCCCCCAACTCTGTAGTGCTTCAACTCAATACAATTCAGCCAGGCCCCCATCTGCTCAAACACTCAAGCCCCCAACCCTAGACCAGCCTCAACCAAATCTTTCCCCTTTGAACCAGCTTCAACCAATTTCTACTCCCCCCCCCCCCCCCCCACCTGGGGTCAGGAAGTTTTCCTGCATCAATTGTCGTATTTACCAGCATTAGACAAATGCTGCACCAGGGACCACCATATTAGTCTTAGATCATTGCACCCACACATGTACTAATAGGTGTACATACGAGTGCAAAAAATGAATCTATAACTTACCAACGGCAAGTTAAAAACAAAATTAAACCAGTACGCGCACACACGACACGCTCAACCCCAGCGCATGCGCTTCAGACCTGGTGCCTGTGCAGTTTTTTGGGGAGTTCACAAATGTCTGACACAGATCAGCCCCTGCTGCACAGGCTACCAATGGGGTCTCTTGTGATATAAAATCACATTTCTTCCTTCAGAAATCGCCAAGCAGACAGTATTCAGAAGTGAGCTCTGTACTGTAAGGATGAGGTGGTGGGGGGGGGGGGGGGGAGTAAAATTTGTTTTACATAAAGGAATTTTTAATCCAAAAAAAAAAAAAGAAGTGTACTCTTAGACCTCGTGTTACAATTCTGTGCAGACTTGGATTGTGTGGACGGCCCCCTGCTGGAGGATTCACCCACTTCCTTTACACTGGAGATTTTTATTTTTTTATGGTTTAATATAAAAAAAAAAAAAAAAAAAAAAAATAAAAAAATAAAAAATAAAAATATATAAATAAACACACATTGTATAAATTTTTTTCCCCTCCATTTCTCAACTCCGTGCTGCTGATCTCCTTGCAGCCTCTTTGCAGACACTTCCCACCTCCATACACTCCAGTGATTGCATTTCTCAGGGCGGGTTTCCTGGCGGTGACACCAGCGCCCCCTGCGTTTGCGGCGTCACGGGGGGAAATTCCCCCCCACCCCGGAGGCAGCGCGTCTAAAAATATCCCGGAGCCGTGTGAAGTTTACATATCGGGTGCCCAGGCGCGGGGTGGGGGGGTTGGCGCTGACATCGGACACCTGCGTCTGTCACTTTAGCGCAGATTGTTATGACTTCTAAAACATGTCGCTGACGCGTCCGCCATCACCCAGTAGCCGGATTCCGGGGCGTCAGATGGTTCGTGTCACCGGCGGCCTCGCCGCGTCCTTCGGGGGTTCAAATTAATGACTTTTTAGGAACTGTAAAGCTGAGATCACATTACCGGGGGCGGGGCCGTCCTGCATGCGGAGTCCCTCGTCTCTCCAGACTCTAATCTGCTGTTTGCACAACACAAGATAGAGTCGCGTCACTCCACTTCCCATCGGCTGAGATATATCGCCGACGTACGCCGGCGGGGGGGTACAAGGCTGGGAACCCCCGGGGTGCCTACAATCACTAACAATGTATCAGCTACATGGGACGCAATCTCTCGGGGTCGTTACTTTGTTACAAAGATCTTTAGTTGTATTTAAAGTCGGTGTAAAGACGATCAGCAAAAAATCTTACCATACACGGTGCAATCTGACCGTACAATCCGCTTCCCAGCCACCAAAGCTATGGGAACTCATCGGTATTATCCAATCCATCCGAACCTTGCATTACATGACTGCTGGTAGACCCAATGAAGTGTTTACAATCAAGACTGAAATATCTATCTATATATCCATCTATTATTATTATCATCCATTTATTATTTTTATTATCATTATTATAGCTATCTTTTATATTATTATCATCATCATCCATTTATTATTTTTATTATCATTATTATAGATATTTATTATTTTTATCATCATTATTATAGCTATTTATATCATCATCCATTTATTATTTTTATCATTATTATAGCTATTATTTATATTATTATTATCATCATCCATTTATTATTTTTATCATTATTATAGCTATCTTTTATATTATTATCATCCATTTTTTTATTATCATTATTATAGCTATCTATTTATATTATTTTTATCATTATTATTATAGCTATCATTTATATTATTACTATCATCATCCATTTATTATTATTTTTATTATCATTATAGCTATCTGTTTATATTATTTTTATTATTATTATAGCTATTATTTATATTTAATATTTCTATCTCCAGAACACAAAAAAAAAAAAAAAAAAAAAAAAAAAAAAAAAAACACGATAACACATACTATAAAAAACACACACATTGATACATCATACATAAAAAAAAAATAAATAAATAAATAAATAAAACCCAGTCAAACAAATAAGCAATACCAAAATAAAACCCTATTAAACAAAAAAACAAAAAATACAAAAATGTTTTATTCACACAATAAATAAATGTGTGTGTTGTATAACGTTTTTTTATTTAATAGGGTTTTATTTTGAGATAGATAGATATATATATATATATATATATATATATATATATATATATATTTTTTTTTTTTTTTTTTTAAGGCGTGTGTGTTTATAGTAGGTGTTATGGATATAGAGATACACACATTAGATTATATATGTACGTACGTATGTATATTATCTAATGTGTGTATCTCTATATCCAGAACACAAAAAAGAAAAACAACACCTACTATAAACACACACATATACATATAATCATAAAATAAAACCCTATTAAAAACAAAAAACAAACATGTTTTACACACACACACACACACTGGATTGGCTAGAATAGGTACTGTAGGCTCTTGTTACATAGTTTTGGCAAATCTAAAAAATTTTACAGAGATTACACCAGTGTTACAGCCCTCAAACCGAATAAGTCAGTTTCATAGTTACAAAAGGCATAAAAAAAAAAAAAAAAAAAGAAAAAAAAGTTAAAAAAGAAAAATATATAAAATTTATAAATAAAACATGAAGGCCGAAATAAAAAAAAAAGAAAAAAAAAATTGTGTATGGAGGAGTTAAAAAAAAAAAAAAAAAAAAAAAGGGAATTTGTTTCAAATGATTTCCACACAGATCGCACATAGACCGCTCAGCATGGACGGGGTCAGAGAACGGACTTCATGGTCTCTGAATGCGAGTCCATTGTTCCAATGACTCTTCCCGTTCATTTCCTCCCATCCTGAGCTTCTTACTGGGAACACAAGGGCGGCTTCAAGTCCCTTTTCCTGTCGTGTGTTGGCATGAGCTCTGAGACTTCCGAGACGCGCTTCTCACTCTTTAAATGGCAGTCAATCCCCGGCCACAGCAGACTGATGGAGAGGATGGGCTTTCTGCATTAACACCAAACGTCTACAACCTACTCCAATGCATGGAGAGAGGAAAACCATGAAGAGCCCAATGCCCCCAATCCAAATGTCAAAAAAGGAGGACCTGGCTCACAATCGTCATTCCAATTTATCCCAAAGGTGTTCGGTAGGGTGGAGATCATGGCTCCGAACACCAGAGTCCCTCCAAAACCTCACACCAACTGAACATCGTTGGGATGAGAAGACTGGATCCAAAAAGCCTTCCAAAAGTGGGGTTAGGAGGTCAGAGGTAAAGGCTTTGTGCAGGAAACTCAAGTTCCTTCACACCAAATCTTTATATGGAGCCGCTCCACACTGGTCACACCACGTCTTTATGGAGCTGGGCCACACCACGTCTTTATAGAGCCGCTCCACACTGGTCAAACTACGTCTTACGGAGCTGGGCTACACCACGTCTTTATATGGAGCCGCTCCACACTGGTCACACCACGTCTTTATATGGAGCCGCTCCACACTGGTCACACCACGTCTTTATGGAGCCGCTCCACACTGGTCACACCACGTCTTTATGGAGCCGCTCCACACTGGTCACACCACGTCTTTATGGAGCCGCTCCACACTGGTCACACCACGTCTTTATTTACCTGTTTTTTTACACAGTCATGCTGGAACACAAAAAGGGTCTTCAAACTTATCACAAGGTTAGAAGAGCACAATTGTCTACAATGTCCTTGTATGATGGAGTTCTACTAGGACCATTCACTGGAGACACTTGAACTCCATTTGGAGGGTGGTCCACATACGTCTGTCATCTAGGTAGATATGATGGGCAAGTGTCCATCAACCTATTGGTTAGATCTTTACATTAAAGACCTCTACTCTATTTTTCATGCATTACAAGCCCAGGTTGGCAAAAGGTTTAATTGTCCTACTAATTCAATATCAAATAGGACAAAACAAAATGGAGACCATCAGGCCTTCCCTCCAGCCTAGGAACCAACAGGAGACCAAAATCTAAAACAGAAAAAGCTCCTTGAGTTCCCTCTCCAATTGATGAGCCTATCCAACAGCTCTGCTCTAAGATCAGTCCCAGCCCTGGATTGCACCAACCTAGAAAAAGCCCATTGAGTTCCCTATCCAACAGCTCTGCTCCAAGATCAGTCCCAGCCCTGGAATGCACCAACCCAGAAAAAGCCCTTTGAGGTCCCTCTCCAATTGATGAGCCTATCCAAAAGCTCTGCTCCAAGATCAGTTCCGGCCCTGGATTGCACCAACCCAGAAAAAGCCCCTTGAGGTCCCTCTCCAATTGATGAGCCTATCCAACAAGCTCTGCTTCAAGATCAGTCCCAGCTCTGGATTGCACCAACCCATAAAAAGCCCCTTGAGGTCCCTCTCCAACAGCTCTGCTCCAAGATCAGTCCCAGCCCTGGAATGCACCAACCCAGAAAAAGCCCCTCGAGTTCCCTCTCCAATTGATGAGCCTATCCCAACAGCTCTGCTCTAAGATCAGTCCCAGCCCTGGAATGCACCAACCTGATGCAACCAATTCCATAATCTCCAGTGTCTGAGAAAAAAGCGTCAGCCCTGTGTCAGGCGCGGGTAATAATGACTAAAGAGTGATGAAACAATGTGTGAGCCAAGATTAAGCATGGATGCCACAAAACTCAAAACACTGACGTAATTAGGTGTGCACAGATTCAGAGACGGTACATTTGTCTCACAGCCGAAGATCACATCCTACCTATGCAATGAATCAGGGTAATTATTTCTGAAAAAAAAAGTTACAAGCCAATAAATCAATTAAAGCGTGTACAAAAGCCTGAATGTGTGTGTGGGCATGGAAAGGCTTAGTAATGTAAATTGACGCTCAGACATTACAAAAAACTGTCATCAGCCGGCAAAAAAATAACTTTTAAAAAATAACCACACACTGGGAAGATTATAAAAAAACATTAGCGCATTTGTTTTGCGAGTGTAAGACGCACAAAACAAACAAAAACAGCACGACTTTGTACGCACACAACTCAAGGTTTTTCCTAAGTAGAATGATCCCCCGGCACAAGAGATTCGCCATGGTAGGAGACAACTTTTAATGGCTCTGTCAACGTGCTTTAGAGATGAAATTGTGCATACCGAGCACACATAATGAACGCCGGATAATAAGTCTTTTGGCAGCTTCGAAGATAAACTAAAATGGACCTGGCATGCAGACACATTCAATCGGTTATGCTCGGTGCACGCTGCAACAATAGGGAGCACTGGATCCTTCCATCCTTGGGATGTATCGTAGCTAAGCATGGCGATGCCAGCCAGACAACATGGCATGCGGGAGAGCCTAAAGATTAGGAACCCAAAATATGCCCATCATTTGGAGATTAGGTGCTTAAAGCTGGTGCTATGGAGTGCTCAGTCTGTTGGTACGTGGGAGTGCCACCATTTCAGCCAACCTCAGTATGTTGGTACGTGGGAGTGCCACCATTTCAGCCAACCTCAGTCTGTTGATACCCCACAGTAGATCAGGCTTTGGGAATGTCTCGTCAATAAAATAGCGGTCATCAATACCAAGCAGGTTAGCATTGATTGCTAGGAAGACCTGAAAACGTGATCTGCTGGGGGTACTGAATCAGTGAACTAGGCTACTGGGTATCTAAGAACATGATGGCATGAGCTATACAAACCTAAGTGCCAAGGCTTGTTCTGCATAGTCTATGGCAGAGGTCTTTAAACTATGGCCCTCCAGTTGTTCAGGAACTGCAATTCCCATCATGCCTAGTCATGTCTGAATTGTCAGGGTTTTACAATGCCTCATGGGTTGTGTAGTTCCGCAACAGCTGGAGGGCCGTAGTTTGAGGATCCCTGGTCTATGTGGAAAATTCAGCAAGCACAACAGTTTGGTGAAGACACTTTTCTGTTCCGGCATGACTGTGCCCCTGTGTACAAAGACAGCTCTATGAAGACCAGTATGGTGTGGCGGACCTCAAGGTGCCTGCAATAGAGCTGATGGTTTGTGATGATTGACCTTTTGGCCATTAAAATGTCCATGTTTAAGTTAGCCATCTACAGAATAGCATACAGAAACCAGAATTTGTTCCTGGTGGCCAGAACGAACATCTTTGCCACTTTGTTTTCTATACAGAGACCCCAGAGCATAGTTCTAGGTCAGGGGTCCTCAAACTACGGCGGAACTACACATCCCATGAGGCATTGTAAAACTCTGACAATCACAGCCATGACTAGACATGATGGGAATTTTAGTTCCTGAAAAACTACAGGGCCATAGTTTGAAGACCCATGTTCTAGGTCAAAGGTCTCCAAACTTTCTAAACAAAGGGCCAGTTTAAGGTCTTTCTGACTTTGAGGTTGGGGGCAGACTGGCCAGTGTGAGCAAACCATGCCCCATTGTTTCATTGGGAGGTAGTGCCCAAACATTGGGCGGAACAGTGCCCCATCCTTAGTGTCAATGGGAGGAATAAGGCCCCTTCTTTGGCGTCAGTGGCAGGCATTGTGACCCATTATTGGTGTCCTTGGAGGAATAGTGTCCCATCATTGGTGTCCTTGGGAGGAATAGTGTCCCATCATTGGTGTCAGTGGGAGGAATAGTGTCCCATCATTGGTGTCAGTGGGAGGAATAGTGTCCCATCATTGGTGTCAGTGGGAGGAATAGTGTCCCATCATTGGTGTCAGTGGGAGGAATAGTGTCCCATCATTGGCGTCAGTGGGAGGAATAGTGCCCCATCATTGGCGTCAGTGGGAGGAATAGTGCCCCATCATTGGCGTCAGTGGGAGGAATAGTGCCCCATCATTGGTGTCAGTGGGAAGAATAGTGCCCCATCATTGGTGTCAGTGGGAAGAATAATAGTGCCCCATCATTGGTGTCATTGGGAGGAATAGTGCCCCATCATTGGTGTCAGTGGGAGGAATAGTGCCCCATCATTGGTGTCAGTGGGAAGAATAGTGCCCCATCATTGGTGTCATTGGGAGGAATAGTGCCCCATCATTGGTGTCATTGGGAGGAATAGTGCCCCATCATTGGTGTCAGTGGGAGGAATAATGCCCCATCATTGGTGTCAGTGGGAGGAATAATGCCCCATCATTGGTGTCAGTGGGAGGAATAATGCCCCATCATTGGTGTCAGTGGGAGGAATAATGCCCCATCATTGGTGTCAGTGGGAGGAATAGTGCCCCATCATTGGTGTCAGTGGGAGGAATAGTGCCCCATCATTGGTGTCAGTGGGAGGAATAGTGCCCCATCATTGGTGTCAGTGGGAGGAATAGTGCCCCATCATTGGTGTCAGTGGGAGGAATAGTGCCCCATCATTGGTGTCAGTGGGAGGAATAGTGCCCCATCATTGGTGTCAGTGGGAGGAATAGTGCCCCATCATTGGTGTCAGTGGGAGGAATAGTGCCCCATCATTGGTGTCAGTGGGAGGAATAGTGCCCCATCATTGGTGTCAGTGGGAGGAATAGTGCCCCATCATTGGTGCCAGCGGGGGGGGGGGGGGGGGAGTGCCCTGTTAGTGTCTGTGGATGTAATAGTGCTCCAAGGGCCAGATAAAGACAAGCAAAGGGTCACAATCTTGAGGAACACTGTTCTAGATTTTCCTTAACAGAGAGATCAAGCAACCAGAAACATTCTAGCAGATCCTGCTCCCTTAAGATTTTACATTAACCATACAAAACCAATTTATCAGCATTAAAACAAAAAAAAAAAAAAAAAAATGTCCACCACAACGCAGACTTAAGACCTTTCAAATCATAAGCCTTTGCTGATC
This sequence comes from Pelophylax lessonae, assembly GCF_965119305.1. NCBI lineage: Eukaryota > Metazoa > Chordata > Amphibia > Anura > Ranidae > Pelophylax > Pelophylax lessonae. The sequence goes on from NC_138774.1 coordinate 298,570,392, forward strand.
CCACCATCACACAATATTTTGTAGGTCTGCACAAGGAAGCAGCCAGCATATTCTGTTTTCAGAATAAAATAATCCCGAGATGCGAGGTGAAGATTAAGAGGTCATTTTCAGCTCCGATCATCAGATCAATTTCCACTTTCAAGCGGGGGATTTTCCTGACATCTGTAGAGCCTTGTGAAGGATTAAAGTCAGGAGCTGTAAAGAAAAAAAAAAAAAAAAAAAAAAAAAAAAAAAACCCTACCCCATGACCGTTGTTTTACCCATTACAACCCTGACCCCAATTTGACACACTCACTGCGATTTAAAGGAAAAGATGCCACCGAGGCCAAGCGTGGCAGGGTTTGTAGATGCATTACCTGTGTTGAGGCTTCCTGGGCCAAACTTCTACCTGTACTGCCTTTATAGTGAACTAGTAGGGCAAAAAGCAACGCCCCACGTGCTGTCAACTAAGGATCGCCCGAAATCATTTTTTTTAGGGCCGATACCGATTTTCCGGCCACCCTTCAGGCCGATAGTCTCTACATTTAAAAGTTTAAAGTTTATTTTTACACTGTCCTTTTATTTTTCCTATTACTTTTATTGCTGTCAAAATAAATTTAAACATCCCTGGTGACAGTAATAAGCAGTGACAGGTGCTCTTTATGGAGAGATCTGGGGTCTATAAGACCCCAAACCTCTCCTCTGCACTTAAAAGCATTCAAAACGCCAAGTTCAAAAATCTGGTGCCTTGAAGGCTCCAGTAACCAGAAGTGATGTCATGACAGTTTCTGGGTTACTACATCAGAGACCCAATCTGAGCCAATTTTGGCTTTGTTCAGGTCTTTGGCCAGCCGGCGGATGTGTCGGCTGGTCACTCTGGCCTCTCAGTGAGAAGGGAGACATGGGCAGAGCGGCGGATGGGGGACGTCCGATTAGCCGCATCAGTTGTTACTACATCGGAGACCCAATCAGAGCCAATTTCGGCTTTGTTCAGGTCTTCAGCCAGCCGGCGGATGTGTTGGCTGGTCGCTTAGGCCTCCCGGTGGGATGAGAGACACGGGCAGATCGGCAGGAGGGGGGGGGGGGGGACGTCTGATTAGCCGCATCCTTTGGTGTTACAAGAAAGCCGACCATGGGCTCAAAAAACGGTATCGGGATGATGCCTCTAGCTACAGGCATCACTCCAGTACAACCACTTGAAGCAATAAAATCGGCAAGTTTGTGACGGATATTTTTTTTAAAAAAGTGAATATCGGCCCCACCGATAAGCAGTCGATCCCTACTGTCAATCTCAGCACCCAATCAGACGTGCTTTTTTACTCACCACACAAAGAAAAAAAAAGTGTTACAAAATTGGCTGTCTCAAGCGAATATACTTTTGTCAATGCTGGCTGAGCTGCCTTACAAGATAAAATGGGAAAGCGCAAAAAAACAGGAAAAAAAATTTGACTCAACTTTTTAGCCCCAGGACACAGACCATAGAGGTCGACTGCCCCAGATTTGTCAGGATAGTCCCATATCCATGTCCTGGCCATGCCGTGTCCTAGAATTACAGTGCCTCCCATATATTTGATTAACTGATAATGTGCACTAACTCAAGAAAGCCTAGGATTTCACAACCAGGGTTCCTCCAGAGGTTGCTAGGGGGTTCCTTGGGCAGTGAAAAATGTCTGCCTCCCAGAGAAGTTACCAGTGATATTTTTAGCTATCTGTAAGGGGGTAATTCTTTCCAAAGACCACAAGTGTAAGGAGAGTTCTTTCTTCTGTGGTCTTCCTAAAAATGTCCAGTACTCCCAGTTATGGAGGGACATGCGACTTCTTGGAGTGCTAAGAAATGGCAGCCAAACACTGGGCCCAATCACTGTTCCATACTGGAGGTGTTGCTAGTTCTGAGCACCAAGGTTGGCCACCAACAGGTTATTTTTGGTGGTGGCTGCAGTGGAACAAAAAGGTGTCAAGAAAGTGCTGAGGAGAGGAGTAAGGTGGTTAAAGGTTGGGCATTACAGACTTTTCCTTGAGTAGGCAAGGTAAAAATGTCTTACACCAGACTTCCATAGAATCCTAGGGTTCCTTGGGCAGCGAGACATTTCTCCCTTTCATAAAGTTCCCACTGACACCATTGAACTTTTTAGCTAGATAGGGGATAATTCTTCCCAATGACCACGAGTGTAAAGGAGCATTCTTCCTACTGACCATCACACTAACGTATCATGAGTTATAGATCTAGTAATTAGCAGGGGTTCCCTAAAACTGGAAAGTTATTTTAAGGGTCCCTCTGTTGAAAAAGTTATGAAAGGCTGGTTTAGAGTACCATGCCTGAAAGTGGATGCTTCCCATATGATTTAGAGGTGGGGCCACCCAGAAAGTAGGCATGTCGTCCGTAAAACTGCCCAGAAGAAGGGCATTTCAAGTGTGGTCCCTCTGGTATTAAGAGGTTGGCAAATACAAATACTACGGTTAATATTCAAAGTACGAAAGGTTCTACTTGAACTACACCAAGTCTTGCACCTCATTACAGCGGTCTACATAACCCCATCCTCTTAATTCTTTGCCGGTGGCCAGACAAGGTACACAAAAGTATGCAAGTGCTAAATGGAGGTGCTGCCCCAGAAATTAGCCCAAAGACTTTGGAAGAGCCTTATCACATTCAGGGTACCAAAAAAGGATCTTGCTAGCCCACCCCCATACCAGTTATAAATACCTTCACAGTCCACCTTCCACCATTTCAGCCACCATGAAATAACCAGTGCTTCCACATACTGGGGAGCATATGGTGACCAACCATTAAGCAGTGCCTTTCCAATCCCAGGCCCAACACGGTGGAGGATCATCAACTATGTAATCTCTGGAACCTACCAACATGAAGCCAACACAGTGTAAAGTAGGAAAGCAGGAATGTAGGAAACAGAAGTAGGTCAGGGGGGGGGGGGGGTAAGCGTCGGAGACGTAAAAGTGGGTCAGGGGGGTAAGCTTCAGAGACGTAAAAGTGGGTCATGGGGGTAAGCTTCAGAGACGTAAAAGTAGGTCAGGGGGGTAAGCTTCAGAGACGAAGAAGTGGGTCAGGGGGGTAAGCTTTGGAGACGTAAAAGTGGGTCAGGGGGGTAAGCTTTGGAGACGTAAAAGTGGGTCAGGGGGGTAAGCTTTGGAGACGTAAAAGTGGGTCATGGGGGTAAGCTTTGGAGACGTAAAAGTGGGTCAGGGGGGTAAGCTTTGGAGACGTAAAAGTGGGTCAGGGGGGTAAGCTTTGGAGACGTAAAAGTGGGTCAGGGGGGTAAGCTTTGGAGACGTAAAAGTGGGTCAGGGGGGCAAGCTTTGGAGACGTAAAAGTGGGTCAGGGGGGCAAGCTTTGGAGACGTAAAAGTGGGTCAGTGGGGTAAGCTTTGGAGACGTAAAAGTGGGTCAGGGGGGTAAGCTTTGGAGACGTAAAAGTGGGTCAGTGGGGTAAGCTTTGGAGACGTAAAAGTGGGTCAGGGGGGTAAGCTTTGGAGACGTAAAAGTGGGTCGGGGGGTAAGCTTTGGAGACGTAAAAGTGGGTCAGGGGGGAAGCTTTGGAGACGTAGAAGTGGATCGGGGGGGGGGGGAAGCTTTGGAGTCTGAGATATTTCTGCAGTAGACATCGGGGTCACGACTGTGTACACTAAAATGAAAAAACCTTACAACGTAACAAAATGGACAGATAACGCCACCTTCAAGGATGATATCCAGGCACACAAAATGGAAAATGGAGGCAATGCTTAAACAAAGAAAGGACATTTTAAGTCAACACGGCGAGAACTGGGGGAGGAAAAGATGGAAATTGCTCTTTAGGCAAGGTAGTCAAATGACATGAAATCTGTAACCTCAAATCAATACCTGCTAGACATAAAAGCTTGTTACAATGCTCTACTTACGTAAATACAAGACAGCCAAGTTCACAATTAGGAGAAACAGGATAAAAAAATAAATTGGTACAAAAGTTCCTGGGGAAAGATCATTTTCAACGGAAAACAAATGCATGGAAAAAAAAAAAAAAAAAAAAGAAAAAAAAAGGGGAGGACCGTATCGTCTATGAAATCCATTTATAAAGCAGTGAATTTGATTCGCCAAACTCTCACTAGTCCAAATTTTGAGTTCTTAAATGATGGCCTTCATAATCTTCATCCTTCGACACTTCCTGGTTTGTCGGCTCCCCTTGTTTGTGCTGTGGTTCCATCCACGAGTACCCAAATCCCTATAGGCTGGTGGAAGAAACCACAGCATGCAGTGGGGGACTCTGGGATATGGCCCAACCAGGAAGAGTCAAATTCCGAAGAATTTTCAGGAGGCCATGGCTCTTGGTCTTTTGTAGGGGGCCCTTTAAGAGCTTTAGTAGTCCCTTTAATTGTATTAAAAAAGAAAAAATTAAATTTTCTGGCTTGGGAAACTCTCGTTCAATTCAGCATACACAGCTTGTAGAGAATGAAAAAAAATTATGATATAATCGTCCATTTGGCTCATTCTATAGCAAAGGGATTAAGTGTACAATCCCTAACCGGGGCTCAATGATGAGGTTTTAACAGGATTACCGAAGGCAGAACATAATCTACAACCAAATTGCCGTGAACAATCAAGGACATTTCAGGAAAACAAATCTGAATGCCGCTACGGAATATCATCATCATTATGGCAATCATACCACCGTTTGCGTAACGGGGGAACAGAACGAAAACCGAAAACCTAGTGAAGGTGTTTATTCCCCCCTCCCCTTTATGACCCAAAGCTATCATATCCCGCTAGTCATGAATAACCCTACAAGAGGGAATATAAAACATATGTGCTACAGACACGACAAGAAGCCTACGGCAGGACAGCGTTCCGTCAATCCGCTTGAGGACAGGCGTCGTTCCCATAGTCGCATGAGACGTGAGCAAAAAAAAAAAGCATGTGATCTGGGTATACGGCTTTACAGCCGTTGGTTTCTGCATAGACGGCTTCTAAGCACATGTGGGACACCATTTAAGGGCCTGCTCATACCACCAAGAGCGTAAAACATTACTCCACCACAATATACATGTATTGGTGCACCTTCCTTGTGAATGGCCTGCCCCATTTTGAATGGGTCGTAACTCACATCAAACGAGCGACATTTCATGTAGTTCTCAGCCTTAAGGTTTCAAAGGGCCCTAGAGGTCTCCATCCACTTTCCTAAAGGACAGCTGCACCTGTATCAGAGATGTCTTTCAATAATCCTTCCAGGCTCAAGTGTAGCCCACCTGTTAAAATACTTACTCGGCAATCTTGGGTCTCAAAGCCTTTGTAACCAATGAGCCCCCATCGTGTCCACTTATTGCACATACATGCCAAGGCCCCAATCATTCCTATGTGTAAGCCATACTCATGGTGGCCTCCAACCAAATAGCTCTCACGTGAAGGATTTGGGCCCATGGCATTGAGTTTTCAGTGTCAGGCCCATAAAAAAAAAAATACACCACACACACTATGGATGTGGTAGGACACATGACCAGGCCACTTACAGTGAGCAACCGCTGCAAATATTGGAGTTCAGGTGTCTCCAGTGAAAGGCCTTGGTAATACTGCATCATACAAAGATTGTAGACAATTGTGCGCTTCCAAACTTGTAACAGTTTGGTGAAGACCCTTTTCTATTCCAGCATGACTGTGCCCCCCGTGTACAAAGCCAGCTCCATAAAGATATGGTTTGACCAGTTTGGTGTGGATAACTCACGTGTCCTGCACAGAGCCCCGACTTCAACCCTACTTTTGAAAGGCCTTTGGTATTGACTTCAACCCTACTTTTGAAAGGCCTTTGGAATGGACTTTAACCCTACTTTTGAAAGGCCTTTGGTATGGACTTTAACCCTACTTTTGGAAGGCCTTTGGTATGGACTTCAACCCTACTTTTGGAAGGCCTTTGGTATAACGTCTTCTCATACATCAGTACCTGTCCTTAATCGTATAGAACACCTTTGAGATGAAGTCTTCTCATCCCAAAGGTGTTTAGTAGGTTGGAGGTCATGGAGGAACTCCAGTGTCCTGCACAGAGCCCTGACCTCAACCCTACTGAACACCTTTGAGATGAATTGGAGATCTATTTTTAAAGCTAGCTCCATAAAGACATGGCTTGACCAGGACACTGGAGTTCCTCCACACCAAACTGGCCAAGCCATGTCTTTATGGAGCTAGCTTTAAAATTAGATCTCCAATTCATCTCAAAGGTGTTCAGTAGGGTTGAGGTCAGGGCTCTGTGCAGGACACTGGAGTTCCTCCACACCAAACTGAACAGAGCCCTGACCTCAACCCTAACAATTTGCTAACAATAGAAAGCTTTTAGATTAAATCTGTCACAGGGGGAAAGAATGGCCGACCTTGAAGGACTTGTTAAACAACAAGCAGCCCGGGAAAACAAATGTAACCAAGTTGCAGGAATTACCTGGTAACCACAAGGGTGTGCAGTCATGGAAAATTTAAAAAAGACAACTTCATTTTTGCTTCCATGCAGTGGAAAAGCGCCTTTACTGTGCATGCGCGCCAAGGCCTCATTCAATCCTAGGGCTGGCCTATACTCTACAGAGAACGATTGAGGTAGCGTCACACATGCATAGTAGGCAGAGGGTTGCACAATGAAGATCTCCAGAGATGGGTGAAGGTCGGGGGTGTAAGCTAGTTGGCTGACTAGTTGTCCTTTAAATAGCTGTAGCAAGATCAAGCTTGAAACACAAAAACGGACCTATACATGTGCAGACTGAATGGGTTAAAATATCAGTAGAAAGTCAGAAGAATACAGGCACAGGCATAGACAAGCAACATTTGTTCCCTCCGAGTCAGAGCTTGGCCTAGTGTCTTCATCTTGAGGAGACGCTCTCACCTCCTCGGGAGGAAAAGAATTCACCAACAGCCCATGAACAAATCCAAGCCACGTAGAACATCAAACCCGGCAGGGAAAAAAAAAAAAAAGTTCGAACAGGCAACGGGTAAGAAAAAGCTACAAGCGGCTTACTGAAAATGCCACGGTGGATAATCCCCGTTTTCAGCTCTGGCTTTATAAAGACGGATTTGTAACTTTACAAATGGCGACTAGAAAACAGCAAATGGAGCAGGAGGACTGCACAGCGAGCCCCTCGACCACGTGTCTGCAAAACAGACGTCTTCAAAAACATTGGCCAGAACAAAGTAGGTTAGTTAGCGTGATCTCAAGACGTTTCCCGATTGTCTGCCTGTTAAACACCGTGTGTGTAATTGACTGATAAACAGATGTTCTACATTACGCAGATCTCCAATTTTTACTTCCAAATGGAAAGCTTTATTTTTAGGATTATAAACTTGTAGAGGTGGGGGGAAGGGGAGGGCCATTTGGTGTCTATCCCCATTTAAAGAACGTTACTGTGGCCCTAAACCAACTGATAAGCAGAATACGGAACCCAGGCATGAAGGTACAATTTATACGTGAACCTAAACCATCCATGGTCCAGGGTGATAAGATCTAATCCTAGGTCAGAGGCCACCGGAGCCAACTTACGGAAAATTGTGTTCTCTCTAAGGCAGACCAAATCTCTATTTAGGAGTACAAAGGCCACTCCTAGAGACCTCAAGATAAAAAGTCCAGAGACGGCAACAATGGTAAAAGGTCCAAGACTGAAGAAACCCAAGACGTAAAGTGTAGACAAAAGGACCTGAAACCATTATTATTAATTATTATTATTCTACATGAAGTGTATGATTAGGTTCAGAAGGGCGGGATTTTCTGTAGGAAGCCAAGATCAAGAACAAAGATGAGACCTCCAACTAGCAGAAGGAAAGTTCAAGAGTAAAGCCTCGTACACACGCGTCGAAATTCGGCAGGGAATTTTCGTCCGACGACCAATCTGCCGATTTTCGGCTTGTTAGTATGATGCTTCAGACAACCGACTGACTTTTCGGCCGAAAAAAATCTGGTGTGCAGGCTATAAAATTTGTCGGCCGATTTCGCAGTCAGTACAGATTTTGACAGGGAAAAATCTAATGAGCAAGACTGGGCATGCTCAGAGAAGAAAGAAGACAAAGAAAGCAACCCAACACATGACATCACTTCTAAAGTAGAATTCTGTCGGGCGAGAAAATTTGTGTGCAGTCTAGGCACATTCCAACCAACAAAACACTCTGGACAAAAGACGGACGATCGGTCGGCCGATAATCGTTGCGTGTGTACTAGGCTTAAGTCCCGGTTCACACTACCGCGACTTGTCAGGCGACCTGGTTGCCTGACAAGTCGCGGCCCATACAGTGATACAGGGAAAAATCTAATGAGCAAGACTGGGCATGCTCAGAGAAGAAAGAAGACAAAGAAAGCAACCCAACACATGACATCACTTCTAAAGTAGAATTCTGTCGGGCGAGAAAATTTGTGTGCAGTCTAGGCACATTCCAACCAACAAAACACTCTGGACAAAAGACGGACGATCGGTCGGCCGATAATCTTTGCGTGTGTACTAGGCTTAAGTCCCGGTTCACACTACCGCGACTTGTCAGGCGACCTGGTTGCCTGACAAGTCGCGGCCCATACAGTGATACGGGAACAGTTCTAATAGGAGCGACTAAAGTCGCTCCGACTTAGAAAATAGTTCCTGCACTACTTCGGGGCGACATCGGAGCGACTTGCTTGACTTCCCTTATGTGAATTCCGTGTAAGTCGCGCCGAAGTCACGGTACACGGCGACTTCACTAGTCGCCCCCGAAGTCGGATCGCCATAGTGTGAACCGACACTAAACGTTAGAAGGAATTTTACCTAAAGTAGTAGATGGTTGGCACAGACTTCCACCAGAGATAAGAAGTGCAACAGTAAGTGAATTTAAACATGCTTGGGACAAACCGGAAGAGCATCCCTTAGTTCCTGTCCTTTAGACACAGCAAGAAGTGAAGGAAAATCTCTCCAAAGTGAAGGCCATCCCCCATAGTCACCAGCATCATTGGGGGACTTCCTCTCTCCCCCTTTCTGATGACATCTCAAAATTGTAGATTGTTCCTTGCTTTCAGCCTCAAGGACAATGATCCGTGACAAATATAGGGGGCTAAACTTCCCAGTAGAGAAACCGCAATAAAAAAAAAAAACAAAAAAAAAAAAAACACCAGAGCCAACTACCCACGCCTAAAATTTCTGCAGAATCTTAAGAACGGAAAAGGATTGATCATGTGTGGCCACCATAAGGTACCATTATACAGGTTCTCTTTGAAAGAACCTAAAATGGCCAAGGTCCCATGCGCAGGGACGGGTGATGGGCCCACATCCCGCATCGTCCTACAGCCTTGGAACGTTGTAGCACCACCCTCACTGCACGCTGCCCTGACTCAGGAAAACGACGCCATTGCAGGGATTCTGACCCGAACCGGACGCACGCTCTAAACAAAGAACGCTTTTAATGCTTTTGATTTTGTTTAAGTGCTTACCTTTAACTCATTATCAATACTGCAAGCCTAATGTACAAAAAATAAACTGCTGCTAATGGTTCTAAACTCCTGAACGCAGCATAAAGGCTGCATTAATATTTATTCAGCTTTGTAGCATGGGTCGAACCTTCTATAGGCTTTATATTACTGTGCCCATAACTGAGCAGTGTTATCAGGTCGATGAGAATGTACTATCTGGCCGAAATTCAAAGAGATGAATGAAGTGCAGATAGGACCGCTTTCTGCACAAATACTGACCAGCTATCAAGTTAGGACAGCCACAGCAGAGTGCCTGCATATACTGGGTCCAGGCCACCATAGCAGAGCACCTACATGGGCTCGTGGGTGGAGGTTCGGGTCGCCACAGCAGCAGAGCGCCTACATGGACGGGGGGGGTTCGGGCCGCCACCCAGCAGAGGGCCTACATGGACGGAGGGGTTCGAACCACCACAGCAGCAGAGCGCCTACATGGACAGGGGGTTCGGGCCGCCATAACATAGTACTTACCCAGAATGGTTTGGTAAGGAGTGGTGATAGAGCTAAAGGACAACTTTAAGGGTACACCTCTTGAGTTCCAGCATACGTCAATGCATGTACACAGACAGACATTGATAAGGGGGTCTATTGACAAAGTCAGCAAAGGAAATTGCATGATTTTTGAGAAGGTACGTAGAAACACATGAAAACCCACAGAAATATGTAAATCTGACTTCAGGAGTCCTTATGGTAAGACTACCAGTGAGGGCCATGGGTGAAAAATCTTAAGATGCATTGGCTGTTCATAATCACCTGAGCTTGGCAATTCATTTCATTCTATACTTCCAACATGATATCATGACAGGCCAATGCCTCTGTAAGAAGGATCTATTTAAGACCTCTACCTTTCCTCCATCAGCATGAAAATCTGGCTCCCAATCAAAACTGATGCTTCCCAATTAGCTGGGAAGCCCCTTTACAATGAAGGAAACCTGGTAGTTGGAAGTGCTTTTCATCCCCCAACTCGTATTGAAGCCATGACAGTCAAACCATCACACAGTCTGAAATGACTATGCAAGGTGACCAAACTTTAATGTGGATGTACAACGAGTAGGCCATTGCCGAAGGACAGCGAGTAGGCCATTGCCGAAGGACAGCGAGTAGGCCATTGCCGAAGGACAGCGAGTAGGCCATTGCCGAAGGACAGCGAGTAGGCCATTGCCGAAGGACAGCGAGTAGGCCATTGCCGAAGGACAGCGAGTAGGCCAACAAGGCCCCGAATTTCATCATGAAGTCCAAATGTTTTGAGCTCAGCATGAAGGCATCTCAGATACTTAAAAGGCTCCTATAACACAATACTGACCAAATTTACATCATCCAAACGCAATTCAAGAAGAACCCAACCTTTGAGTCTTGGGGTCGAGTTAAAACACGAGAAAGAATTTAAGAAATGCAAAGATCACAGATCCTTTTAAACAGTCTATGGCCTGGGTCCATCTCCTGACCACCAACGATCAGGAAATGTTGCAAAGACGGAGGACATCGACAAATACCACACCTGCTGACCCAAGCCATTGATGAGGTAAATCAAGAGAACCCTCAGATACTTCCAGGCATGCCAAATCCTCAGTCCAACACTACGCCCAGTGGTTCATCCACTGACCCCTACGGCAGATTCTTGTATCCACCTCATTCTGAATACCAAATCCATTTCTGGAGACCTAAAGATAAAAATGAGTCCAGGATTGGGCAACAACAGTGAAACGTCAGACTGGAGAAACCCAATATGTAGGGTCTCGAAAGGAGGATGACTGAAACCTGTATATAGATGAATGGTGTGAATGAGGTTCAGGACGACATGTTTTAGCTTAAGAAGCCAAGATCAAAAATATGGAGACCTCAAACCAGCAGGTCACGACGTATGAACCGGTGGGAGGAACCACTAAGCACAGTGAGGGAACAGAAAGCCCACATCTGAAGTTGGACTCTGAAGACTTCTGAGTCCCGGGGTAAGGGTGAGGAGCAAGCATGTACCATCTTCTGCGGGGGGGGGGTCACTTATTTTAGATTGCTTTACAGATAAACAGGCACAAACAAAAATTATTCCAACCACTTGGCATTCAAACAAACCCACCGGCTTCGGCGATTTTTAATTGGTCAAATTTAGAATTTTAGGAGCTCAATCATTAGGAGCATTTGGCCTAGAATAATTCTAGGGTAAAAAAGCTGAAAATTGTAAAATTTGGAAGCGGTTTTCAGTGGGGAACGGAAGGGTATTCGAGGGCAAAGCCAGCTCCATTCATGCGTCTACAATCCCGCCATGACAAACGCCGGACTGCGGGGGTTGCTCTCGTCCCCGGGGCGATGGAGATGCACAAATGGACTTTTAAGTGCCATTTCCCCGAGGAGCGGCTTTAACCGTTTCAGGGGCCCCGGAGCTCCCCGACGCCTTTAAGCCGGCACTCTTCAGGAAAGTTCATTATCTGCGGCGGTGCAGCTTGCCGGGTCCCAGGACTAATTAACACGTTTACAAGTCGCTGCTTTTGTTTTATTTCCCTTCTTTTCTTGGCAGAAGCCGCGTCCTGCTAATGGATTTTTCGAATGGCGTCGAGGGCTTCGGAGGCGATGTTCCTGCACGTCAGGTATGGAAGTTCCAGCAGGGACGGCGGTATAAATGGTGAGCGGATTATTCATGGGGGGAGGGGATCCTCCGATTTGATGTTCTCACACAATGTTACATCAATTCTACATTTCTCATAGTAGCCAAGGGTCCTACAAGACATCTACAAAACCTGGAATGGTTGAATTAGGTTTCTCTGTGCACAGAGTTATCTTTGTTAAAATGTCAGTGTTGCCGGTTTACTGCATCCTCTTTGCAGCCACTTCCTGCCTACGATGGCTGCAAAGCATTTCTCAGCATGCGTTTCCTGATGGTGGCAAAAGTAGCAGTGGAGTAACTACAGTACAGACCCCCCCCCCCTCTCCACCAAGTATAGACCCCGCCTCCCTTAGCACAGACCCTCCCCTCTCCACCAAGCGCAGACCTCTCCTCCCTCAGTACAGACCCCCCCTCTCACACCAAGTATAGACCCCGCCTTCCTCAGCACAGACCCCCACCCTCCACCAAGTGCAGACCTCTCCTCTCCACAAAGTATAGACCCCACCTCTGGCAAGTATGTACCCCGCCTTCCTCAATACAGACCCCGCCTCCCTCAGTACAGACCCCCCCCCCTCTACCAAGTATAGACCCCACCTACCTCAGTACAGACACCCCCCGCCTCTCTACCAAGTATAGACCCCGCCTCCCTCAGTACAGAGACGAGGAGGTTAGGTGAACAGAGTGGGGGGGTAAACAATTTTGGGGAGGGGGGTGGAGAAGAGGCGAGAGGAGCAGAATTGAGGGGGGGCGGAGGGGGAAGAAGATGAGGAGGGATGGTGAACAGAGTTGGGGGGTAAACAATTTTGGGGAGGGGGGCGGAGAAGAGGCAAGGAGGGAAGATGAGCAGAATTGAGGGGGGGAATGGAAAAAAGAGGAATGGTGAAAAGAGTTGGGGTAAACAATTCTGGGGTGGGGGTAAAGAGTTTGGGGGGGTGGGAGAAATGGAGAAGAGGAGAGGAAGAGAGATGAGCAGAGGGGGGTGGGGGGGGTGATTAGTCATAGCAGGCACCCAGCCCCTCAGCTGATCCCACCAATCACAAGCTGAGCCGAGACCAGGACTGGAGACTGAAAGGCGCCGTATGGTGGGTGTGTCACCTTTGTGACCCTTTAGCTACGCCCGTAACGTCAGCCCTCTGGTGGGTGTCAACCGGGTGCGACAGTGATGCCACTGATCAGCAGACTCATGTGGCAACACAAGAGGCACCGACCGAGCGTTGTCACCCTATAACAGAAAGGATCCTCATGGCGGGATCACCGGGATATATTTTATGGAGAAGATTTAAAGCCCAACCTCAGGAATGGAGCACAATCCACCCTTGGTGGCGCACCCACTTGCACTGCATGAGTTAAATGCTCATTTCCTTAACTTCCTGTTGTGTCTCCAGGACAGGAAGAGAAGAAAAATCTCCCCAATGGGACAAAGCATCAAAAAAAAAAAAAAAAAAAAAAAAAACCAACACTCCTGGATTTTTAACCTTTCCTACAGGATCTAAAACAAAACAAAAAGTTTAGATTTTTAGATAACCCCTCAGCGGGAGGTCTGTCTCAGATTCCAAAAAATATTGATTTTAATACATAAAGGATTCCAGATAAGAAGCCGCGGACACACACAGGCCAATGGAAGCAGAACGAGGAGCGGCGCGGCGTGCGAGTGTTTGGACGCGTACTTCACAGCCGATAAGACTGTTATTCTTAGAAGATAAATCTCTGTTTAGAAAAACGTTACTATCGCGTTAGGTTAACTGGGGTGAAAATGCCTCCAACTGAGAGAAAAAAAAAAAGTAAAATAAAAATTAAAAAAATCGCCAGAGGATTTTAAGCGGCCAAGTCCAGGGTAAAAAAAAAAAAAAAAAAAAAAAAAGCCACTATGAGGCGTACCAAGCGGCGAAACTAGGAAAATCACGAGATTAGAGAGTACAACAGAAAACGATTGAAAAAAAAAAAAAAAAACACAGACTTTCCAATAAGAAGAAGAGGATTACTGCGCACGCCAGAATGAGCCAAAAATAACACGGGGACGGTAAAGAAAAAAAAAATAAATAAAACCGCACACAACACGCCTGACCGAACGCAGTGCAGGGTTAAAAAAAAAAAAAAAAGTAAAATGAAATTAAAAATAAAATTAAAAAAAAATTGCCAGAGGATTTTAAGTGGCCAAGTCCGGGGAAAAAAAAACAAAAAAAACATGGACATTGCTGAGAAATCAGAAGTTGGCGGACATCGAATGTAAGACCCGCGGACGCATTCCAGAGCGCAGAGCCCAGAAATCAGATAACGGGCGGTTCTGTGCGCTTCACTGGAGAGATCATATAAAGGAGCCGGGAAAATGGCCGCTACGGCGCAGCATAAAGGAGCTTCCCGAAAATCGCCCTTAGGGGACTTTATAAGAGGAAAACTGTGGGGGGGGGGGGGTAAAATATCGTATCCTGGTGCCTGTATGGGACTCATCCTACGAGTATTCCGTATATGAACTCTCAATTTATTTTCAGAATTCTATAATAAAATATTTTTTGAATATTACATTTTAAATTTAAAAAAATAAAAAAACCACCTTTAGGCCAGACTGGTTCCTTCCTCCTGGTGTCCCCACCATGTGCTCAGGCTCCTTCCTCCTGGTGTCCCCACCATGTGCTCAGGCTCCTTCCTCCTGGTGTCCCCACCATGTGCTCAGGCTCCTTCCTCCTGGTGTCCCCACCATGTGCTCAGGCTCCTTCCTCCTGGTGTCCCCACCATGTGCTCAGGCTCCTTCCTCCTGGTGTCCCCACCATGTGCTCAGGCTCCTTCCTCCTGGTGTCCCCACCATGTGCTCAGGCTCCTTCCTCCTGGTGTCCCCACCATGTGCTCAGGCTCCTTCCTCCTGGTGTCCCCACCATGTGCTCAGGCTCCTTCCTCCTGGTGTCCCCACCATGTGCTCAGGCTCCTTCCTCCTGGTGTCCCCACCATGTGCTCAGGCTCCTTCCTCCTGGTGTCCCCACCATGTGCTCAGGTTCCTTCCTCCTGGTGTCCCCACCATGTGCTCAGGTTCCTTTCTCAGGTGTCCCCCCCCCCTCACCACTCCCCGCTGCGGTTCCTATCTCAGTGTCCCTCTCTCTCACCCCCCCCCCCCCATGTAGGGATCAGAGGAAAGGACCACAGTACATCATGTCCTATAGTGGTGGAAGGATGAAACCATAGCACACACGGGGGGACTCAGACTTCCAGCACCCCCACAAGTGTTGGCCACTGAAAAACCAATGGAGGCGGCAGCACTAACCGGGGGGAGGGGGGGGGATCTGATTACAAGTTTTATTTCTTTCCCTGACATTTTTAATTTAAAGTCCCTCCAACGATCCTTATGGAGTCCATGCAATATGCACTGTCTGTGTCCCGGCCTCCCCAAGTCTTCTTCCGGGACTCTCCACCGGTTATAGAAACTCCTGACTTCTATTCCCGTCTCCCCGGCACGGAGGGGATGAGACGTGGTGGGAAAGGAGTGAAAGACGAGGAGTGAGGAGCGAGCGCTGCCAGGAGAATAACGACTGACTCAGCACTGCGAAAACCTAAAACAGAACGCCGGGAGGCAAAAATAGAACCCGGGAACGCCAAAAAGACCAAAAAAACATTACGTGGCGTCACCGGCGGGGCCGTGTCCTCGGTGACGTAACACTGGCCGGTATCCTGCCAATAATAATTATTAGTATTATTATAATAATATTATTCTAATAATTAAAATTATTATTCTGATATTGTTCTAAGATTATTATTATTATAATAATAATAATAATAATAATAATAATAGTTCTAATATTCTAGTTATTATTATAATATATAAAATATAAAAGAGAAGCAGCAAAAAAGTGGTGTCAGCGGCTTTAATAGTTTAGCTCGCGGGAAGTGACAGTGGCGCTGGATTTCTGGCAGGATCGACAACACGTGCTTTGCTGAAGACCTTAATAGCCTGAAAAAAAGGGAAGACGAATGCGGCCACCGCATGCACACTACAGCATTTCAGGAGTGCGCATAATTACGCCGCGCATAATCGCGCTACACACATAGGGCGGCCCATTTAATGTATTGGGCTGTCTAGGCTGCTGGTGGGCAAGTGCAACCATTCAGCTGTTGAGGAACTACATGGCCCATGAGGCACTGCAAGACCGACAGTTACCCCCTCCCCGAGCCATAACAGGAAGACCAACAGCTAACCCCTCCCCGAGCCATGATGGCAAGACTGACAGTTACTCCCTCCCCGAGCCATAACAAGAAGACCAACAGTTACCCCCTCCCGAAGCCATGACAGGAAGAACAGTTACCCCCTCCCCGAGCCATGATGGCAAGACTGACATTTACTCCCTCCCCAAGCCATAACAAGAAGACCAACAGTTACCCCCTCCCGAAGCCATGACAGGAAGACCGACAGTTACCCCTCCCCGAGCCATGACAGGAAGACCGACAGTTACCCCCTCCCCGAGCCATGATGGCAAGACAAACAGTTACCCCCAGTGACAGTGAGGCACAATGGGACTTGTAGTTCAACAAGTGGAGGGCTGTAATATGCCCCACCCCCTGGCACATCTTATTAGCCTACGCACCTCGCAGAGCGCCGCATATTTCTTCATGCAACGCAGCAGAGCGTAAATTGCCAGGCGACTATCGGCTTATTTACCTCGAGAAAAAAAAAAAAAAAGGCAAAGGCAGCAAAAAATGTCACCACTTCCCAAAACCCACGTTCTGCATCGCACCGAACTCGCAACTTGTCAGCTAATTACTAAGACTGACGCAAAAGGCGAGCCAGGCAGGGTGTGAAGGGTTAAACGCCACGCCTAGAACTTAAGGAGAAGGAAAAAAAAAAAATTAAAAAATTAGGAAAAAATAAAAAAAAAAAAAAATGTAAAAAATTCTCATGGGGTGTAAAAAAGGGTTTCAAACAAAGGGTTTGTTCTACTGAACCGCACTACGAAAACCGCACGTTAGGCCGATAGGACTCAAAACAGCTGCAGCCCGGGGCATGAAAAAGCTGGGGGGGTCAAAATGGGGCTGATAGGAGTTTTACAGGGGAAAAAAATAAAAAATAATAATTTAAATACTACAAAAAAAATAAAATAATAATAATAATAATAATAATAATAATAATAATAATAATATTTTTTAGTATCATTAATACTAAACAATTATTATTAGTATTAGTATTATTAGTATTAGTATTAACACAAAAATACTATTACTACTAAACAACATATTAAACATCAATAATAATAATAATAAATAATAATGTTTAATATATTATTATTTATTATTATCATTATCATCATTATTTTTAGTAGTAATCGTATTTTTGTGGTGTTAATGCTAATAATAATAATAATAATAATAATAATAATTAATTGTTTAGTATGATGCTAAAAAATACTAATACTATTAATAATACACATTATGATTATTAGTACTATTATTACTAATAAATAATAAATAAAAAATACTAAAAATAATAATCCCAACATTCTCAACTTTCAAACAATATTTTATCATCAAAATTATCTACTAAAAATATATTTTATACAAATTTAAATATTAATGATCAGAGGAAAAAAATGTAAAAAAAAAAAAAACAAACAAACCTCACATTTACAGCATTTTTTTTTGTTTTTTTATTTTTACATTTCTGTACACGGCTCTGTTTCAGCTACGTGTCTTTGTGGCATTTTAGATCTATACTTTAGGAGCAGGGATATGCAAACTAGTGGCCCCTCCTCCAGATGCTGCAGAACTACAAGTCCCATCATGCCTCTGGGTGTCATGCTTGCGGCTGTCAGCCTTGCTGAGGACTTTTAGTTCTGCAACATCTGGAGGGGCCACCAGTTTGCATATCCTTACTTTAGGCTCCGTTCACATCTAGGCGTTTTGGGGCGTTTTTGGGGCGTTTTTCTGCTCTAGGATCAGCTCTCAAAACGCCCAACAAGACAAATCCTATTAATTTCAATGGCCCCTGTTCACATCTGAGCGTTTTGAAGCTGTATACAAAACGCCCAACGCTCAAAAAAGTACATGAGCTTCTTTTTGGGCAGATTACAGGCGTTTTCCATTGATCTCTATTCAATCTAAAAACGCCTGCACAAAAATCGCGGTAAAAATCGCGGTAAAATCGCGGTAAAAAACGCCGCAAAAATTGCGGTAAAATACGCGCGAAAAACGCTACGCTCAGGTGTGAATGTAGCCTTAGACCAGGGATCCTCAAACTACGGCCCTTCCAACTGTTGCAGAACTACAAGTCCCATGAGGCCTTGTAATACTCTGACATTCACGAGGCCTTGTAATACTCTGACATTCACAGGCATGGCTAAGAATGATGGGAATTGCAGTTCCTGATTTGGAGGGCCATAGTTTGAAGACCCCTGTATTAGAGTATATATATATATATATATATATATATATATTTATTTTTTTTTTAATATATGTGAATTTATAAATATTTTTAAATATATGGGTATCTATATTAAAAAAAAAATTATATTATATATATATATATATAAAAAATTCAAAATAAAAATAACACACAAACTATGTAGGTTATTTTTAAAACAGAACGTTAATGTGCCTCAATGAGTCTCTTTACACCACTGCAGTGCTTTTAAAAAATGAACTATAGCATGCTTTTTTTTTTGCATGTAACCACAACAAAAGGAAAAAAAAAAAAAGAAAAGTCACACCCCCACCACACACAACACTGCAGGCACATTACATATATACACACATTAAACAGACAGGGATTATGGTGCAAACGAGCCCCAAGATTTTACTTGTATGCTATAAAAAAGGAAACCCTTAAAAGCAACAAAAAAAAATAAAAATAAAAAATAATAACTTCTCAAAAATGCCAGGTCTAGTCTGAACAGGCTTCAGGTTTAGCCCCCCCAGGTTTTTTTTTTTTTACGTCAAGCACTAAAAGTTTCCTCTTACACACTGATGAAGATAAGGTCGAATTCCCTTCACTCCCAGCGTTGGGAAAAAGGGGCCCAGTGTTTTTTCAAAGGACCAATAAAGTCATTATTGCAGATCCTCCCGCTGTCAGAACCCTTCACTTTAATTAGGTGTAATGAAACTTCATTGCAGAGATTAAATACCCGTATAGGCCCTGCTGATGATATTACAGTGTTATTGTCCTTCCAAAACGCTGGAGATTTCCAGATAATGAACCGGGAAGGAGGAATTGCAGGGGTAAAAAAAAAGTTAAAAAAAAAAAAATTATATATATATATATATATATATATATATATATATATATATATATATATATATATATATATATATATATATATATATATATATATATATATATATATATATATATATATATATATATATATATATATATATATATATATATATATATATATATATATTAAAATTGTAAAGGTCAGCTAGATCCTTCATGAAGGGAAGGAAGAACTTTTGCTACAAAATTAGGACATCTGCTAGGAAATGGGATTGTCTTCGATATTATAAGAAATCCCATCACCCTCTATATTATTGCAGGAGAAGTCTACATTTTTTTTTCTTTTTTTTTTTAAAAACGTAACACCCAGAACTGATACCACTTAAGGAAGGGTTCTACATTTGTTGGGTTCTAGTCAAGCCCAGCAATGCTTTTGGGTTCTACATCTACTGCGGGTCTAGTGAAGCCCAGCAATGCTTTTGGGTTCTACATCTACTGGGGGTCTAGTGAAGCCCAGCAATGCTTTTGGGTTCTACATCTACTGGGGTTCTAGTGAAGCTCAGCAATGCTTTTGGGTTCTACATCTACTGGGTTCTAGTGAAGCTCAGCAATGCTTTTGGGTTCTACATCTACTGGGGGTCTAGTGAAGCCCAGCAATGCTTTTGGGTTCTACATCTACTGGGGGTCTAGTGAAGCCCAGCAATGCTTTTGGGTTCTACATCTACTAGATTCTAGTGAAGCCCAGCAATGCTTTTGGGTTCTACATCTACTGGGTTTTAGTGAAGCCCAGCAATGCTTTTGGGTTCTACATCTACTGGGATCCAGTGAACCCCAGCAATGCTTTTGGATTCCACAACTATCGGGGTCTAATAAAACCCAATAATGCTTTTGGATTCCACATTCATTGGAGTCGAGTGAAGCTCAGCAATGTTTTTGGGTTCTATAGCCACTGGTGTCCAGTGAAGCCCAGTATGCTTTTGGATCTCACTTCTAGTGGGGCCTAGTTAAGCCCAGTATGCTTTTGGATTCCACATCTGTTGGGGTCCAGTCAAACCCAGCAATGCTTTTGGATTCCACAACTGAGGGTCTAGTGAAGCCCAGCAATCTTTGGCCTCCTCCCGTTAAATGATGGGAGAAGCAACATTTCATATCACACTTTAACACCCTCTGAACAAGGTAAAGAAAGAAAGTCTTCATCAGTCTTGGGACACCCAAAGATGGCAAGGTATTAACACATGTCACATTTTGGCCTTGATGCCTCACAGCTGCTCTTCAGACGCACTCTTCTGGTGGCCCGACTAAACCGTAACAAGAACATGTTCAAAAA
Organism: Pelophylax lessonae; assembly: GCF_965119305.1. Classification (NCBI taxonomy): domain Eukaryota; kingdom Metazoa; phylum Chordata; class Amphibia; order Anura; family Ranidae; genus Pelophylax; species Pelophylax lessonae. Next base: position 298,590,922 of record NC_138774.1, read on the forward strand.
CCGTGACCCGACTAAACCGGAACAAGAACATGTTCAAAAACCAAAAGTAAACAATGTTCTCGTACTAAACCAGGATAATCTGTCAATTAAAAAGTTATAAGTTATGTATTAATCTAACCACCCAGTGAGGGTCATGGCTCAAAGGTTGAGCCTTACTGGTCTCTGTAGCCCCACAAGGCGCCACTTGACAGGAGAACCAGCAAAAAAAAAAAAAAAAAAAAAAAAAAAAACCCATACGTTTTTCTCCCTCCTACATCAAAAACAGCTTAAAAAACCGAGGAGAGGGGGGCTGGTTTAATCCAGGACTTGGCAATATGAAAACCTGTGGGCTTCTCACCTAGAACGAAAGAGGAAAATCACCAACTTCTCCCACACATCCATCAAAGAGCTATAATCACTTTCACCACTCACGCAGCTTTTAGTGCATAAAAGTACTTACAAAAAAAATAAATAAATGGTTCGCTTCTTAGGACAAAAACGCAAAACGTAGACGTATGAGTGGGTCTACAGATAAAAAAAATCTTGAAAATGTAAGAATTAGAACTTCAGATCCTTCTATCGTACGATCAGTGTTAGAGATGGGATAGGAACGTTCTAACCGGTTACAGCTCCCTCTGGCAGCACATACAGTAGAGTTTATTTTCAAGCCGGCTAATTACAAAGACCCTTTCAAGGCAAAGCTCCCAGCCGCACCCAACACGTTCACATTCTGAGTGGCCTTTTTTTTCGTAAGAATTTGGAGAAAAGAAAAAAAAAAAAAAAAAAAAAAAACACAAACACGTCCATAAGGGTTAGTGGAAAGCTTTATAAACTATCTTTAGATACTTGTAACTCAGTCCGGAGACCGCTTTGTACGATACACCAGCATGCAATCTACTGGATGCTAAACAGCCAGGACAGTAGACAAACCAGCTGCCTAAATGTCAACAAGAGGAGCCTTTCCCTTCACAGCAGATCACCCGTCTCCCGTAGAAGAGTAGACTGTTGTCTCTCCAGTAGAAGAGTAGACGGTTGTCTCTCCTGTAGAAGAGTATTCAATTCAAATAAGCTTTATTGGCAGGACCAAATACAGTTGAGTTCGGGGCGGCCCATGTAAAGAGTAGACCGTTTTCTACCCGTAGAAGAGTAGACCGTTTTCTACCTGTAGAAGAGTATTCAATTCAAATAAGCTTTATTGGCAGGATCAAATACGTTGAGTTTTGGGGGGGTTAATGGGTAATATGAATGGGGAGTGGGTCCAAGTAAAGAGTAGACAGTTGTCTCCCGTTGTCTCTCCCGTAGAAGAGTAGACGGTTTGTCTGGCGTGGTTAAGACCGCTACTGGATTGTGAAGGTCAGCAAAACACCAAAAGCAGCAAATGGCGCATTTCCTCAAAACGATGGGACAAGGAGCACAGTGGTTAAAAGTTCCTAATTATGAAAACATTGACTTTGAAATGCTCCCGAGTCTCAGAGTGGCCTAAAAGAACCAACCAAGAGCCATAAAAACCCAACAAATGTCATCCAAAAAAAAAACAATTTACAAATATCAAAACCCAAAGGCTATTCGGAAAGCACGCTCGGCCTGTCACGGGGTCTTCGAGAAAACGATCCATCTTTGTATTATTCTGTGTCAGGCATTGATGTCAATGAACTGCCTTCATGAAAGCACATTTTTAAGTAGGCCCTCTTTGTATTAAGAGAGACAAGAGACCTTATCTCCCGTCCCCCGCAATAAAACCCATCACACCCTCCCTGCAACTACAAAGCATGCCCATTAAAAGTTGAAGTAGCCAAAAAAAAAACTAAAAACACTTTCAACAGGAATGACTTTAGAAGGCCTGTTTTAATCGAAGAGCTGAACGTTCTACAGACATCGCCAACAAGGCATTCACAATACCGACTATAAGATTGTTACATTCAGGGAAATACTCATACATCACATATCTGCATAGTGCACTAAAACACGCAGAGATTTCCGTTTGTGAAACATTCGCCCGGAATGTGTGTATGGTGCAAAGTGCTGACTTTGCCTACCACAACATGGACTTCCAATGACGAGATGGGGGATCTGTGCATTTACCTACAGACAGTAAATATACGTTTCAGAAACTCCCGTTAGCAAAGTGGTGCCAAGTCGAAGAATTCTACTCTCTTTTGCATTTTGTGTAAGATCTCTCAGGATCTAGATGTGTATGGGTGCGGTGCATGCTACTACAATGATTGGGGTGTATGCACATTTACACATAATGGCAACAATCCCCTTGGACATGGTGCTCCGATTTTGTAGGGGTGCATATATGAAAGTCCTATTTTCTGTCTGTAGGGGTACCCATATGAAAGCCCCATTATCTGTCTGTAGGGGTGCCCATATGAAAGGCCTATTTTCATATGTAGGGGTGCACATATGAAATCCCCACGTTGTCTTTAGGGGGTGTTCATATGAAAGCCCCATTTTCAATTTGTAGGGGCACCCAAATGGAAGCCTTATTTTCCATCCGTAGGGGGTGTCCATATGAGAGCCCAATTTTCCATCTGTAGGGGTGCCCATGTAAAAGCCCTGTTTTCGGTCTGTAGGGGTGCACATATAAAACCCCTATGTTCTGTCTGTAGGGGCACCCATATGAAAGCCCCATTTTCTGTCTGTAGGGGTGCCCATAAAAGAGACCTATTTTCCGTCTGTAGGGGTACCCATAATAAAGACCCATTATCTGTCTGTAGGGGGTGCCCATATGAAAAGCCCATTTTCAGTCTGTAGGGATGCCCAAATGAAATCTCCACGTTGTCTTTAGGGGTGTTAATATGAAAGCCCTATTTTCAATTTGTAGGGGCACCCATATGGAAGCCTTATTTTCCGTATGTAGGGGGTGCCCATATGAAAGGCCTATTTTCCATCCGTAGGGGGTGCCCATATGAAAGCCCTATTTTCCATCTGTAGGGGTGCCCATATAAAACCCCTATATTCTGTCTGTAGGGGCACCCACATGAAAGCCCCATTTTTTGTCTGTAGGGGTGCCCATTAAAGAGACCTATTTTCTGTCTGTAGGGGCGGGCATATGAAAGCCCTATTTGCCATCTGTAGGAGTGCCCAAGTGAACACCCCATTTTGGGTCGTAGGGGTGCCCATATGAAAGCCCCATTATCTGTCTGTAGGGGTGCCCATGGAAAAGCCCTATTTTGGGTCAGTAGCCCTATTTTCCATCTGTAGGGGTGCCCATATGAAAGCCCTATTTTCCCATCTGTAGGGGTGCCCATATGAAAGCCCTATTTTTCCCATCTGTAGGGGTGCCCATATGAAAGCCCTATTTTTCCATCTGTAGGGGTACCCATATGAAAGCCCTATTTTTCCATCTGTAGGGGTGCCCATATGAAAGCCCCATTTTTCCATCTGTAGGGGTGCCCATATGAAAGCCCTATTTTCCCATCTGTAGGGGTGCCCATATGAAAGCCCTATTTTTCCATCTGTAGGGGTGCTTATATGAAAGCCCTATTATCCGTCTGTAGGGCAGCACATTAAACACAAGCACACGCAGACAACATCAAAAGCAGATTGGGACTCTTAAGAGTCTTCAACTCATTCCCCAGGATGAAAGCAATAAAATGGGGGAGGGAGGGGGGGATAAAAAGGTAATTGTAAAGCTGTAAATCTCGTCCTGAAAGGCTAAAACTGGTCCCAGACTTCATAATGAAGTTCCAGGACACAAAGCTGGTCTGCTTGGTAAGAATGGGACTTGTTGCCTTTAAGGAGGGAATCAGAAGGCCAGGAGAACCTTAACAGAGGCCCACAAATACAAAGATTACTGGGAAGAGTCAACTGAACAGCCTCATCCGATTTCCCCACTGTTATACAACATGGGGAGGCCGGTTCTGAAACTCAGCAAAGGACTGCACCCCAATCACACCGGGATGGACCTACCACTTGTGTACACCAGGGCCCTCTCTGGGACTTGGAGGGGGCCCATTTCTATCGGTCAGGTGGGTGCTGGGTCCTCCTATTGACAATTAAACCAGGATATAGTTCGTTTTGGGAGCAGGTGAGAAGCGGAGACATTCCTAACAATGTCCTGAAGGTTCCACCGGTTTGTAATACCCAAATAGACTCCTTGCTGGACCAGCATAGAGAACCATTACTCCTCTGGACACCATCAAAAAAATAAATGCTCAGGGGGAGGTAAAATATTCCTTAACCAATATCCACGTACAATCAGAACAAGACAGTATTTGAATGGAGGAGGCTCAAAAATGGTTGTTGACCATATCCACCCAAAAGTAGAATGCCGTCACATTGACTCCTGGTAACATCATGGATTGGTGTTCCTCCAGAAGGATTGGCCTTCTCTTTGGGTCTTCAGACTCCCAGCGCTATATTCACACTTACTAGGACTGTATCCAGCCGCCTTAGTGCTGGTATCTTTCTGAACCCTCAACACATGGAGGCAGATCCTTACACTCAGGGACTGGTTCCACCAGGGACCCCATCATATAGAAGAGGGGAACAGTGAAGGACGGGGTTACCAAAGGGCTTCCTAGTATGAGGACAATTTATTTGCTTTTATTTAACTACAGCCCAAGAGGTGAGAAAGATACATACATAAAGAGTGAGAGAAACAAAAAAGAAAGATAACGAAGGAGAACCATCAGATCGCTGGAAGAGAGGGCCCCGGTGTGTCCTCTATAACTACTGGCCAAGTACAGAATGTGTGTGAGGGGCATATGAAGGATACAAAGATTATAAAAAGTAGAACCATGAGATGAGTAGAGGAGAGAGTCCCTGAAGAGGCCCAGGAGGTGAGGGCATTCTCTGTGCCTTCTACTCTACTACTGGCAGGGGAGAAGGGGGACAGAGGCAGAGGAGAAGCAAGGCAGGGGAGAAGCGGGGCAGAAGCAGAAGAGAAGCGGGGCAGAAGCAGAAGAGAAGCGGGGCAGAAGCAGAAGAGAAGCGGGGCAGAAGCGAGGACAGAGGCAGAGGAGACGCGAGGCTGGGGAGAAGGGGGGACAGAGGCTGGGGAGAAGGGGGGACAGAGGCTGGGGAGAAGGGGGGACAGAGGCTGGGGAGAAGGGGGGACAGAGGCAGAGGAGAAGGGGGGACAGAGGCAGAGGAGAAGGGGGGACAGAGGCAGAGGAGAAGGGGGGACAGAGGCAGAGGAGAAGGGGGGACAGAGGCAGAGGAGAAGGGGGGACAGAGGCAGAGGAGAAGGGGGGACAGAGGCAGAGGAGAAGGGGGGACAGAGGCAGAGGAGAAGGGACAGTAAGAGAAATAGGGAGTAAGATGTGCATAAAAGATACAAACATACAGAGAGATTATGAAGAACCATCAGATCAGTAGAGGATGGAATTACTGAAGGACCCCCAGTGTGAAGACAAAACTTGGGGCCCCCCCATTCAACTGCTGTGCAAGTAGAGCGAGAAACTAAATAGATACAGAGAGAAAGAGCGAGAGATACATAAAAAGGAGGGATAGATGAGATGATTACTAAAGAGATCCATCAGATCAGTGAAGGACGGAGGTCACCAAAGGGGCCCCCGGTGTAAAGACAGACAAATTCTGTGCCCTCCATTTAGCTACAGTTCAAATAGAGATAGAAAAAGCAAGATATATAAAAAGGAGAGATAAAAGAGAATGGGGTACAAAGAGAAGGGTAGACCGTCTACAAAGAGGAACCATCAAGTCGGAGGAGGACAGAAGCAAAGATAAAAGAGTGAAGTGTATATATAGAGAGGGAGAGAGTTTACAAAGAACCATCAGATCAGAGGAGGAGAAAGTCCATGAAGGGCCCCAGGGGTGAGGACAAATTTCTGAGTTCTCTGCCCGACTACTGACTGAGTATGGAGAGAGAAAGTACTACATAGAGAAAGAGCAAGAGGTATATAAAAGACACAAAGAAGGAGAGAGTATGAAGAACCATCATGTCGAAGGGAGGAGAAAGTCTATAAAGGGCCCTGGGGTGAGGAGAATTTCTGAGCCCTTTACCTAAATACTAACCAAGTATGGAGGGAGAAAGTGCTACATAGATATAGAAAGAGTGAGAGATAAATCAGATATACTTAAAGTGGTAGAGATAATGAAGAAGAAAGTCTATGAAGTGCCCCGGGGGTGAGGACAATCTCTGACCCTTTACCCAACTTTTGACCAAGAGAGAAAAAGTGTTACAAAAAGATATAGAAAAAGAGCGAGAGGTATATAAAAGACACAAAGGAGGGAGAGATTACAAAGGAGAACCACGATAACAGAGGAGGAGAAGAAAGTCTATGAAAGGCCCCAGGGGTGAGGACAATCTGACCATTTACCCAACTAATAACAAAAAGGTGTATATAAAAGATACATAAAGAGTGAGAGATTACGAAGAAGAAGAAAGTCCATGAAAGGCCCCAAAGGGTGAGGACAATCTCCGATCCTTTACCCAACTACTGACCAAGAAGAGAAAGAAAAGAGGGATAGACCATCGAAAAGAGGGAATAGACCATTTACTGAGAGTATGAAAAATACAGGAGTTACATAAAGAGAAATTATAAAGGAGGCTTTATTGAATTATAATTATAAAGGAGGCTCAGATTGAACGAGGAAGAAGTTTGAAAAGGGCCCCAACATGAGGACAATTTCTGAGCCTTCTACCCACGGAGAAAGACAGACAGAAGAGTTAAAGAGAAATTAGAAATAACCATCAGATCAGATGAGGTCTGAGCCACTGAGGGGCCTCGGCATGAGGACAATTTCTAAACCCTCTACCCAACGAGAGAGAGAGACAGAGACAGACAGAGAGACAGACAGAGAGACAGACAGAGAGACAGACAGAGAGACAGACAGAGAGACAGACAGAGAGACAGACAGAGAGACAGACAGAGAGACAGACAGAGAGACAGACAGAGAGACAGACAGAGAGACAGACAGAAAGAAACGGACGAGAGAGAGAGAGAGAGAGATCTAAAAAAAAACACTAAGTACGAAAGAGGAGAACCGTCAGATCAAAAAGGAGGAATAAAGTATAGGAAAAGCCCCAGGGTGAAGACAATAACTAAGCCCTCTACCCAACTACTGACCATCGAGAGAGAAAAACCGAGAGAGAAGAGAGGAAGAGTGAGGGGGAAGGATAGAATGTCCAAGAAAGGAGAACCATCAGATCGAAGGATAAATAAAGGAAAACCATCAGATCGAAGGAGAAATAAAGGAAAACCATCAGATCGAAGGAGAAATAAAGTCCAGAGGGGCCCCTGTGGTGAGGACAAGATCTGAGCCCTCTACCCAACTACTGGCCAAGAGTGAGCAACCGAGAGAAAGGGATACATAAAGATAAATAATAAAAGAGTTCTATTAAAAAGATAGAGATAATGGAGGAAAACCATCAGATTAGAGGATTGAAGTCAATGAGGGGCTCCGAGTAGAGGACAAATATCTGAGCCCTCTACCCAACTACTGACCATCGAGAGAGAAAAACAGAGAGAGACGAGAGGAAGAGTGAGGGGGATACATAGGGAGGAGAAGGCTAGAATGTCTAAGAAAGGAGAACCATCAGATCTCGAAGGAGAAATAAAGTCCAGAGGGGCCCCCGTGGTGAGGACAAGATCTGAGCCCTCTACCCAACTACTGGCCAAGAGCTAGCCACCAAGAGAAAAGTGATACATAAAGATAAATAATAACAAAGAGTTCTATAAGATAGAGGCGACTATGAAGGAGGAAAACCATGAGATGGACGGAGGAATGAAGTCAATGAGGGGCTCCGAGGAGAAGACAAATATCCGAGCCCCTCTACCAAACTACTGACAGAAGAGAGAAAAAGCGAGAGGAGAAGAAGGAGAGAGTGCAATAAAGGAGAGAGGAAGAGAGGAAAGGGGGGGGGGGTATTCATACGAGAGAAGGGTAGATGAGAGGGAGAAGGAGGATGAGAGTCACTAAAGAGCCCTGAGGTGACAGCAGGTTTTGGGCCCCTCAAACTTCTATACATGGAGAGAGAGAAAAAAAGAAAGAGGGAAGGAAAAAAAAAAAAAAGGATCCATAAAGGAGAGAGGAGATAAAGGAGAGTGGTGGGGAACAGAGGGACTGACTGTCCTGGAAGGGGAACCATCAGATCAGGGGAGGACGAAGCCACTGGAGGGCCCTAGGGTGAGGACAGGTTTTGGGCCCCTTGTTTAACTACTGTGCAAGAAGAGAGAGACAGAAGAAGATGAGGGAGAGAGAGAATAGAAACACTGGACACATATTGATAGATAAAGGAAGGAGATCAGAGAAGAAACAATCACAAAGTCACTGCAGGGCCCCAGTAGAAAAACTATTTTCGGGTCCCCCCAATGAGGAAATCTTTCACTAGGGGCTCCAGTGAGGGCCATTTCTGGAAGGTTGTGACCATTTTTTGGGGTCCTGGGTGAGGATTATTTCTAGGGGCGAAGACATTTGTGGGGCCACCAGTGGGGACAATTTCTGAGGGGCTTGTTAGGGATATTTATGGATCCCCCCCAAGTAAGGAAAATTTTAGGGCCCCCGTTGAGGTTGATTTTTAGGTCCCCAGGAGAGGACAATTTTTGAGGGCCCTGATGGTCATTTTCTGGGGCCCCTGGTTTGGGCAATTATTGAAATCTAGTAAGGACTATTTTTGGGGCCACCAGTCAGGTTTGTTATGAACAATTTTTGGAGCCCCCTCGGGTGAGAATAATTATTAGGGCTCCTGATGGGGGGTGAATTTTTTAAATCCCTAGGAGAGGACTACATTTGAAACCCACTGGATGACAATTTTTGGGGCCCCTAGTAAGGACTATCCTTGGGGTCCCCAATGAGGACAATTTCCTGGGGCTTTAGAGCAATTGTTGGGGCACCCAATGACCGTTTCTAGGGGCTCGGTTATGGCGATTCTCGGGGCCTCCAAGGACAATTTCTGGGGGTTTGTTTAATGCAATTCTCGCGGCCAACATGGAGGGCAATTTCCAGTGGCATGTTAAGGGCGATTATCGGGGCCCCCAATGAGGGCAAATTCTGAGGGCTTGTTTATGGCAATTCTTGGGGCCTCCATCAAGGACAATTTGTGAGAGCTCGTTTAGGGCAATTCTTGGAACCCCTAATTGGGGGGACAATTTTGGGTGGGGGAGGCTTGTTTAGGGCAATTTCTGGGGGCATGTTTATGGCAATTCTTGGAACCCCTGATTGTGAAAATTTTGAGGGGCTTGTTTAGGGCAATTCTTAGGACCCCCATCAAGGACAAATTTCTGGGGGCTTGTTTATGGCAATTCCTGGGACACCCATCAAGGACAGAGTGTGGGGGCTTGGTTAGGGCAATCCTTGGGGTGCCCAAGAAAGGGAATTTCTGGGGGGCTTGTTTATGGAAATTCTTGGAACCCCTGATGACAATTTATGGGGGGCTTGTGTAGGGCAATTCTTGGAACCCCTGATGACAATTTATGGGGGGCTTGTGTAGAGCAATTCTTGGAACCCCTGATGAGGACAATTTATGGGGGGCTTGTGTAGGGCAATTCTTGGAACCTCTGATGAGGACAATTTATGAGGGGCTTGTGTAGGGCAATTCTTCGAACCCCTGATGAGGACAATTTATGAGGGGCTTATGTAGGGCAATTCTCAGGACACTCATCAAGGACAATTTTCAGGGGCTTGTTTAGGGCAATTACTGGGACCCTCAGTGAGGACAATTTTTGGGGGCTTGTTTAGAGCAATTCTTGGGGCCCATGAGGAGGACAATTTGTGGATTTGTGGGAGCTTGTCTATCTATGGCAATTCTTGGGGCCCCTATCGAGGACAATTTCTGGGGGCTTGTTTAAGGCAATTCTTGGGAACCCTGGTGAGGACAATTTGAGGGCCTGTGTAGGGCAATTCTCGGGAGATCCATCAAGGACAATTTTCAGGGGCTTGTTTAGGGCAATTCTTGGGACCCCCGGTGAGGACAATTTTCGGGGGCTTTAGGGCAATTCTTGTAATCACTGATGAGGACAATTTTCGGGGGGCTTGTTTAGGGCAATTCTTGGGGCCCTCAGTGGAGGACAATTTTCAGGGGATTGTTTAGGGCAATTTTTGGGGCAACCATCAAGGACAATTTTCGGGGGCCTGTGTAGGGCAATTCTCAAGGACAATTTCTAGGGGATTTTTTAGGGCAATTCTTAGGGCCCCCAGTGAAGACAATTTTCGAGGGCTTGTTTAGGGCAATTCTTGGGGCCCCCCCATCGGGGGACAATTTTTCAGGGGCTTGTTTAGGGCAATTCTTGGGGCCCCCCAGTGAGGACATTTTTCAGGGGCTTGTTTAGGGCAATTCTTGGAACCCCTGATGAGGACAATTTTTCGAGGGCTTGTTTAGGGCAATTCTTGGGGCCCCCCCATCGGGGGACAATTTTTCAGGGGCTTGTTTAGGGCAATTCTTGGGGCCCCCCAGTGAGGACATTTTTCGGGGGCTTGTTTAGGGCAATACTTGGGGCCCCCCCCAGTGAGGACAATTTTTGAAACCCTGTAAGAACATTTTTCGGGGGCCCCGTTAAGGACAAATTTCGGGACCCCGTAATTCTGTAGAAGTAGGACGCCTCGTTCCCGGTGTACAGATCGGATTCCATCCCCCGGTCGGGTCGGTGACCCCCAGAAAAAAAAAAAAAGTCCAGGCGCCCCCCCAATCCAGCAGATAATCCAATCGGAATATTCCATCCCGGATCCCATTGGTTGGGAAAGTCTCCACTTCTCACCGATCCCAGCACTCATCCAATGACCCCACACACCATCCAATGAAGATCGGCCACATCCATAGATATCCTGAGATCGGACGATCTCCTTACCGGGAGTTCTGGGAGTTCCAGGTGACCGGCTCCAGGTTCTTCCCGACACACACCCGGCACAGGGCGATGAGGAGCCCGATCAGCCCCCGCACAGCCTCCATCCCAGCAATCCGATCAGGTATCCAGGCTTCCCATCACCGATCCTATCGTACGATCCGTCCCCGCTCCATGGACTCTCCGCTCACCACCTCCTCTACCGATCCCTCTCCTCCGAGATCTCCGAGCGTACTGAGCCACCGCCGGCCCGGCCTCTCCATCACCCCCCGCCCCCGGGAGGCGTGTCCTACATAATACACACACCGGCCAATGGAGGGGAAGGACACACCCACCCGTGTCATCGGGAGGGGCGGGGTGCCAATGGGCAGAAACGCCTTTTAAAGAGACCGGAGCCGCCACAAGGAGATCTGTGAGTGCGAGCGACGGGTCGGTGCGATACAGATACAGATCGTGTATGGGGGGGGGGGATCTATATACAGATCATATATGGGGGGGGCATCTATATACAGATCATATATGGGGGGGCCATCTATATACAGATCATATATGGGGGGGCATCTATATACAGATCATATATGGGGGGGCATCTATATACAGATCATATATGGGGGGATCTATATACAGATCATATATGGGGGGGGGGCATCTATATACAGATCATGTATGGGGGGGGCATCTATATACAGATCATGTATGGGGGGCCATCTATATATACATTCTGTATGGGGGGCCATCTATATATACATCATGTATGGGGGGGCCATCTATATATACATCATGTATGGGGGGCATCTATATATACATCATGTATGGGGGGGCATCTATATATACATCCTCTATGGGGGGGCCATCTATATATACATCATGTATGGGGGGGCATCTATATATACATCCTGTATGGGGGGCCATATATGGGGGGGCATCTATATATACATCCTGTATGGGGGGCCATCTATATATACATCATGTATGGGGGGGGCATCTATATATACATCCTGTATGGGGGGCATCTATATATACATCATGTATGGGGGGGGCATGTATGGGGGGGCATCTATATATACATCATGTATGGGGGGGCCATGTATGGGGGGGCATCTATATATACATCATGTATGGGGGGCATCTATATATACATCATGTATGGGGGGGCATCTATATATACATCCTCTATGGGGGGGCCATCTATATATACATCATGTATGGGGGGGCATCTATATATACATCCTGTATGGGGGGCCATATATGGGGGGGCATCTATATATACATCCTGTATGGGGGGCCATCTATATATACATCATGTATGGGGGGGGCATCTATATATACATCCTGTATGGGGGGCATCTATATATACATCATGTATGGGGGGGGCATGTATGGGGGGGCATCTATATATACATCATGTATGGGGGGGCCATGTATGGGGGGGCATCTATATATACATCATGTATGGGGGGCATCTATATATACATCATGTATGGGGGGGCATCTATATATACATCCTCTATGGGGGGCCATCTATATATACATCATGTATGGGGGGGGGCATCTATATATACATCCTCTATGGGGGGCCATCTATATATACATCATGTATGGGGGGGGCATCTATATATACATCCTCTATGGGGGGCCATCTATATATACATCATGTATGGGGGGGGCATCTATATATACATCCTCTATGGGGGGCCATCTATATATACATCATGTATGGGGGGGGCATCTATATATACATCATGTATGGGGGGCATCTATATATACATCATGTATGGGGGGGGCATTTATATATACATCATGTATGGGGGGGGCATCTATATATACATCATGTATGGGGGGGGCATCTATATATACATCCTGTATGGGGGGCATCTATATATACATCCTCTATGGGGGGCCATCTATATATACATCATGTATGGGGGGCATCTATATATACATCATGTATGGGGGGGCATCTATATATACATCCTCTATGGGGGGGCCATCTATATATACATCATGTATGGGGGGGCATCTATATATACATCCTGTATGGGGGGCCATATATGGGGGGGCATCTATATATACATCATGTATGGGGGGCCATGTATGGGGGGCATCTATATATACATCATGTATGGGGGGCCATGTATGGGGGGGGCATCTATATATACATCATGTATGGGGGGGTCATCCATATATACATCATGTATGGGGGGGGGCCATGTATGGGGGGGCATCTATATATACATCATGTATGGGGGGGCCATGTATGGGGGGCATCTATATATACATCATGTATGGGGGGGGTCATCCATATATACATCATGTACGGGGGGGCATCTATATATACATCATGTATGGGGGGGCATCTATATATACATCACGTATGGGGGGTCATCCATATATACATCATGTATGGGGGGTCATCTATATATACATCCTGTATGGGGGGGCCATGTATGGGGGGGCATCTATATATACATCATGTATGGGGGGCATCTATATATACATCATGTATGGGGGGCATCTATATATACATCATGTATGGGGGGGCCATGTATGGGGGGGCATCTATATATACATCATGTATGGGGGGCCATGTATGGGGGGACATCTATATATACATCATGTATGGGGGATCATCCATATATACATCATGTATGGGGGGGCCATGTATGGGGGGCCATCTATATATACATCATGTATGGGGGGGCATCTATATATACATCATGTATGGGGGGGCCATGTATGGGGGGCCATCTATATATACATCATGTATGGGGGGGCATCTATATATACATCATGTATGGGGGGGCCATGTATGGGGGGGCATCTATATATACATCATGTATGGGGGGGCCATGTATGGGGGGGGTATCTATATATTGTGAGGGATTAGCTCGGTGGCGGGTGTGGATGACCCCTTGGGGGGTGTTTTTTCCCAGAGAGGTAGCCGACAAGTGCTTGCAAACAAACAGTGTGGTTTATTAAATGGTGTTTTCTTCACCAGGCTGTATGCAGCAAAACATCCAAAATAAAATAAAACAGAAAATAAATCCTTGCCTCTGTGGGCGGCTACCTTCTCACAACTGGAACCTGCCTAAGTGTCTGTCTCCAACCTACCGTCGGGCAGACTTCCTTGTCCTACAGTGGACACTCAATAGTCCTTTTATAATAGTTTCACAGGGCAACACAGTCCTTTTGTTTCTTTCACACAGAAACACTTCGTCTTCTCACCTTTGAGACGTATTCACCCTTGGTTACCGTCCCGGGCACACATCACTCCGGGGGGTCTTCTCCCAGGCCCACACATCCTGTCGGGAGGCACACGCTGACTGTCCTCCTGCTCCCAGCCCACATGGCTTCAGGATGCAGCTTCTGGAGGCAGCAAACAACAGGAATTTCTCTGAACAAATTATAGAGCCTTAACTCCCTCATTCTGAACAGGTGAAGGCCTTTCAACTTCCTGCTGGCTAGCTCTGTAGCCAACACCCTAAATTAATTAATGGACTTCTCAATCAGGTGGAAAATGTATCTCCTTCCTGTGACTACATTCCCAGATTTAGCTGACTTCCTGTCACAATATAAATCATGTATGGGGGGGCATCTATATATACATCATGTATGGGGGGCATCTATGTATAGATCATGTATGGGGGGGCATCCATATATACATCATGTATGGGGGGCCATCTATATATACATCATGTATGGGGGGCCATCTATATATACATCATGTATGGGGGGCCATGTATGGGGGGCATCTATATATACATCATGTATGGGGGGCATCTATATATAGATCATGTATGGGGGGGCATCCATATATACATCGTGTATGGGGGGGACATCTATATATACATTATGTATGGGGGGGCCATGTATGGGGGGGCATCTATATATAAATCATGTATGGGGGGGCATGTATGGGGGGGCATCTATATATACATCATGTATGGGGGGCCATGTATGGGGGGGCATCTATATATACATCATGTATGGGGGTCATCTATATATACATCATGTATGGGGGGGGCATCTATATATACATCCTCTATGGGGGGGGCCATCTATATATACATCATGTATGGGGGGGCATCTATATATACATCATGTATGGGGGGGCATCTATATATACATCATGTATGGGGGGCATCTATGTATACATCCTCTATGGGGGGGCCATCTATATATACATCATGTATGGGGGGGCATCTATATATACATCATGTATGGGGGGCATCTATATATACATCCTCTATGGGGGGGCCATCTATATATACATCATGTATGGGGGGGGCATCTATATATACATCATGTATGGGGGGGCATCTATATATACATCATGTATGGGGGGGCATCTATATATACATCCTCTATGGGGGGGCCATCTATATATACATCATGTATGGGGGGGTCATCCATATATACATCATGTATGGGGGCCATCTATATATACATCGTGTATGGGGGGGGTCATCTATATATACATCCTGTATGGGGGGGCCATGTATGGGGGGCATCTATATATACATCATGTATGGGGGGGCCATGTATGGGGGGCATCTATATATACATCATGTATGGGGGGGGTCATCTATATATACATCATGTATGGGGGGTCATCTATATATACATCATGTATGGGGGGACATCTATATATACATCATGTATGGGGGGGCCATGTATGGGGGGGGCATCTATATATACAACATGTATGGGGGGCCATGTATGGGGGGGGCATCTATATATACATCATGTATGGGGGGGCCATGTATGGGGGGGGCATCTATATATACATCATGTATGGGGGGGCATCTATATATATACATCGTGTATGGGGGGGCCATGTATGGGGGGTCTATATATACATCATGTATGGGGGGGCCATGTATGGGGGGGACATCTATATATACATCATGTATGGGGGGGCATCTATATATACATCGTGTATGGGGGGGGCCATGTATGGGGGGGGCATCTATATATACATCATGTATGGGGGGGCCATGTATGGGGGGGCCATGTATGGGGGGGATCTATATATACATCATGTATGGGGGTCTCTGATCTATCTATAGATTGGTCTGATGATGTATGGGGGGGGGGGGGCAAACAGGTGTGCGATTATTGGATGTGCGATTATTTTCTGAAACCACGCTTAATCAATTACTGCGAACAAGATCGATCGGTCGCCTGTATTTGCTGTATATAAATCAATCGATCTGTGTAAGAAATCTGTACAATTTCTAGTAACAATGTAACTCTGCAATCTCTATGTGACTCTGTGCAGTAACAATGTATCTAGTGATGGATTTCTGTGCAATCTCAGTGCAGACAATCTGTGGTGTGTTGGTGTCTCCTATACATTCTATATACTGTCTATTGTCCCATGCCCCCCCCCCCCCGCTGTCCCCCCCCCCCTGCTGTCCCCCCTCCCCCTCCACACACAATGGAACGCTCTTTTCAGCGCTGTGTAAACTTGTTGGTTTAGCTTCTTGTCATTCTACACCATAAACCTGCCGGCAGCCGCCTCTCCCATGTCCTCCGATCGTCCCGGGAAACCACAATTCTCACATTTTATATCAACACTCCAATCGCCCCCGCCGTCCTCCCATCGCCCCCGCCGTCCTCCAATCGCACCCGCCGTCCTCCAATCGCACCCGCCGTCCTCCAATCGCCCCCGCCGTGCTCCAATTGCACCCACCGTCCTCCCATCGCCCCCGCCGTCCTCCAATCGCACCGGCCGTGCTCCAATTGCACCCACCATCCTCCCATCGCCCCCGCCGTCCTCCAATCGCACCCGCCGTCCTCCAATCGCACCCGCCGTCCTCAAATCGCACCCGCCGTCCTCCAATCGCACCCGCCGTCCTCCAATCACCCCTGCCGTGCTCCAATCGCACCCACCGTCCTCCCATCGCCCCCGCCGTGCTCCAATCGCACCCACCGTCCTCCCATCGCCCCCGCCGTGCTCCAATCGCACCCACCGTCCTCCCATCGCCCCCGCCGTCCTCCAATCGCACCCGCCGTGCTCCAATTGCACCCACCATCCTCCCATCGCCCCCGCCGGGCTCCAATCACACCCACCATTCTCCCATCGCCCCCGCCGTCCTCCAATCGCACCCGCCGTCCTCAAATCGCACCCGCCGTCCTCCAATCGCACCCGCCGTCCTCCAATCGCCCCTGCCGTGCTCCAATCGCACCCACCGTCCTCCCATCGCCCCCGCCGTGCTCCAATCGCACCCACCGTCCTCCCATCGCCCCTGCCGTCCTCCAATCGCACCCACTGTCCTCCAATCTCCCCCACTGTCCTCCCATCACCCCGCCGTCCTTCCATCGCCCCTGCTGTGCTCCAATCGCACCAACTGTCCTCCCATCGCCCCCGCCGTCCTCCAATCGCACCCACCATGCTCCAATCGCATCCACTGTCCTCCCATCACCCCCGCCGTCCTCCAATCTCCCCCACCGTCCTCCCATCGCCCCCAACGTCCTCCAATCACACCCGCCGTCCTCCAATCACACCCGCCGTCCTCCAATCGCACCCACCATCCTCCCATCGCCCCCGCCAGGCTCTAATCGCCCCTGCCAGGCTCTAATCGCCCCCGCCATCCTCCCATCACCCCCGCCAGGCTCTAATCGCCCCCGCCATCCTCCCATCGCCCCCGCCAGGCTCTAATCACCCCCACCATCCTCCCATCGCACCCAACGTCCTCCAATCTCCCCTCTAATGTGCGCCACGACACCGCAATCCGGAAACCTCCACCGAGGGCGCAACTCCTCCAACGTGCATTTATGGTACGATCAGACTCGGGTCACACTCGCCATCAACGGTGACGCTTCTCTCTGCGTCTTTGCTGCCGGAAACACCGCGGGATCTTCACCATTTCAGCATTTCGTAAACGTGCAAAAAAAATTGCACGATTTCACGCACGATTTTCTGAACCACACAAAAAATGGCGGCTCGCTTCCTTGTTAGTGACACCCCAAATGTGGCAAAAAAGTGCGTTTGTCACGTAAAAAAAAAAAAAGCGGGACGAGACACACGGATAAAAAAAACGCACAAAGCTCGACGCTCAAAAACGTACATTCACTTCTTTGTGCTGCCGTACGCAATATTGCTGTGCGTTCTGTGAATGCGCATTTTCAAGTGATTGGATAATCAATCCCCTCCCCCTTCATTCCGATTCATTGATCTCCATTTATAGATTGATTTCCATCCACAACATTTTGGTGAAATAATCCGGATTTTCCTCCCCGGAGAGGCGAACGCGGAGACGTCTCCATGTGCAGCGACACGTTTTACGCGAGGTGAGGTCGGCGTTTTGCCGGTTAATGATGACAATTTTATGGGCGTATTAAAGGCTTCCTTTATTTTCCGTCATATTAGGGGGATTAAAAGATGGCCGCCTGACGGTTTTATGCCGCTGATTTATACCGCCGCATCCGGGTGCCTGACGGGTTCAGGGAATGTTTGTGTGGTTGGCTTGGAGTGAAAGTATTTTTATTACAAACAGACCGGCGTCCTACGCCAGGAACCTTCCCTTCTTCCCTGTCCTGGAAGACCCGGAAGATTCCCTTCTCCCCTGTCCTGGAAGATTTCCTTCTCCCCTGTCCTGGAAGATTTCCTTCTCCCCTGTCCTGGAAGATTTCCTTCTCCCCTGTCCTGGTAGATTTCCTTCTCCCCTGTCCTGGAAGATTTCCTTCTCCCCTGTCCTGGAAGATTTCCTTCTCCCCTGTCCTGGAAGATTTCCTTCTCCCCTGTCCTGGAAGATTTCCTTCTCCCCTGTCCTGGAAGACCCAGAAGATTTCCATCTCCCCTGCCCTAAATGACCCGGAGGATTTCCTTCTCTACTGTTCTTAAATACCCGGAAGATTTCCTTCTCCCCTGTCCTGAAAGATTTCCTTCTTTCCTGTCATGGAAGACCAAGAATATTTCCTTCTCCCCCTGCACTGAAATACCTGGAAGATTTCCTTCTCCCCTGTCCTGGAAGATTTCCTTCTTTCCTGTCCTGGAAGACCCAGAAGATTTCCCTCTCCCCCTGCCCTAAATGACCCAGAAGATTTCCTTCACCCCTGTCCTGGAAGATTTCCTTCTCCCCTGTCCTGGAAGATTTCCTTCTTCCCTGTCCTGGAAGATTTCCTTCTTCCCTGTCCTGGAAGATTTCCTTCTTTCCTGTCATGGAAGACCAAGAATATTTCCTTCTCCCCCTGCCCTGAAATACCTGGAAGATTTCCTTCTCCCCTGTCCTGGAAGATTTCCTTCTTTCCTGTCCTGGAAGACCCAGAAGATTTCCCTCTCCCCCTGCCCTAAATGACCCGGAAGATTTCCTTCTCCCCTGTCCTGGATAATTTCCTTCACCCCTGTCCTTGAAGATTTCCTTCTCCCCTGTCCTGGAAGATTTCCTTCTCCCCTGTCCTGGAAGATTTCCTTCTCCCCTGTCCTGGAAGATTTCCTTCTTCCCTGTCCTGGAAGATTTCCTTCTTCCCTGTCCTGGAAGATTTCCTTCTTTCCTGTCCTGGAAGACCCAGAAGATTTCCATCTCCCCTGCCCTAAATGACCCGGAAGATTTCCTTCTCCCCTGTCCTGGATAATTTCCTTCACCCCTGTCCTTGAAGATTTCCTTCTCCCCTGTCCTGGAAGATTTCCTTCTCCCCTGTCCTGGAAGATTTCCTTCTTTCCTGTCCTGGAAGATTTCCTTCTCCCCTGTCCTGGAAGATTTCCTTCTTTCCTGTCCTGGAAGACCCAGAAGATTTCCATCTCCCCTGCCCTAAATGACCCGGAGGATTTCCTTCTCTACTGTTCTTAAATACCTGGAAGATTTCCTTCTCCCCTGTCCTGGAAGATTTCCTTCTCCCCTGTCCTGGATAATTTCCTTCTCCCCTGTCCTGGAAGATTTCCTTCTTTCCTATCCTCGAAGACCCGGAAGATTTCCTTCTTATATCTATATTAGTACTTTTTGAAAAATTATAAATGTAATGAAGTTCTTATTTGCGTATGGCATTTCCTATACAAGGTGTCACCAAACTGGAAGGTCAGCAGCCAAAACTATTTTACAAATTTTATTTAATTTTTTTAAATATAAAATAGCTAACGGTACTTTCCAGATTGAATTTATATTTACAATTTATACACGAATTTACAAAGCCGATTTTTTTTTTTTTTTTTTGCTATTAATAAAGATAGATATATATATATTTGAATCTGGAATGTACCGTTGGCTATTTTGTATTTTAAAAAATTTAAAAAAATAAAATAAAATTTGTAAAATAGTTTTGGCTGCTGACCGTCCAGCCTGGTGACACTTTTGTATTTGTAATAATATAATATTAACTTAAATACAGTTCTATATATTTTTTTTTTAAAGAACTAAAAAATAAAAAATAGGAAAAAAAAAAAAAAAACCCTTAAGGCCGGGTTCACATGTATGTGGCAGCGGGTTTCACCCTCGGGTCCAGTGCGTTTCTGTTCACCGGTTCAGGTGTGATTCAGATCCGAATTCTTGCCTAAATTTGCACCCGAGCCGGACCCAAAAACGCACAGGACCTTTTTGGAATCCGCACCCCTAATATGTGTGAACCCTCTCCATTGAGAGACGGTAACACTCGCATGTCATGCGAATCGGATGTGGAAAAAAAACACATCCAATTCACACATATGTAAACCTGGCCTGAATCTGGAATGTTTTACATTTTAAAAATAAAAAAAAATAAAAAAATAGTTTTAGGCTGCTGGCCGTCCAGCCTGGTGACACTTTGTATAGGTAATACCACATGCAAATAAGAACCTAAAAACATTTATATTTTTTTTTAAAGCACTAAATATTTATATATATATAAAAAAAAAAAACATTCTGGAAAGTATTGATGGCCATTTTGTTTAATGTTTAATAAATTATAAAAATATATATTAAAAAAAATCAAATTTTTTAAAATAGTTTTGCCACCTGGTCATTGCAAATAAATTGTCCACAAAGCAATTTTTGAGCCCAATTCACACATGTGACCCTGGCCTGAATCTAGAATGTTTTACATTAAAAAAAAAAATAAATAAATAGTTTTAGGCTGCTGGCCGTCCAGCCTGGTGACCCGTGTTGTATAGGTAATACCACATGCAAATAAGAACCTTAATACATTTATATATTTTTTTTTAATTACTAAATATTTTTATATTTTAAAAAAAAAACTTATTCTGGAAATTATTGATGGCCCTTTTTTTTAATTTTTAAAAAATATATTTAAAAAAAATCAAATTTTTAAAATAGTTTTGCCACCTGGTCATTGCAAATAAATTGTCTATAAAGAAATTTTTGAGTCCAATTCGCACATATGTGACCCTGGCCTGAATCTGAAATGTTTTACATTAAAAAAAAAAATAGTTTTAGGCTTTAAGAACCTTAATACATTTATATATTTTTTTAAAAAGTACTAAATATTTATATAGTAAAGAAAAATGTATTCTGGAAAGTATTGATGGCCGTTTTTTTAATTTTTAAAAAATTATAAAAGTATATTTTAAAAAAATCCAATTTTTAAAATAGTTTTGCCACCTGGTCATCGCAAATAAATTGTCCACAAGGCAATTTTTAAATCAAATTCGCACATATGTGAACCTGGCCTGAATCTGGAATGTTTTACATTTTAAAATTAATTTAATAAAAAAAAAAAATAGTTTTAGGCTGACTGGCTGTCCAGCCTGGTGACACATTTTTTTATAGGTAATACCCTATCCAAATTAGAACCTTAATACATTTATATATTTTTAAAAAGTACTAAATATTTATATATTTAAAAAAAAAAAAACTTATTCTAGAAAGTATTGATGGCCATTTTTTTAATTTTTAAAAAATTATAAAAGTATATTTTAAAAAATCCAATTTTTAAAATAGTTTTTGCCACCTGGTCATCGCAAATAAATTGTCCACAGGGCAATTTTTAAATCAAATTGGCACATATGTGAACCTGGCCTGAATCTACAATGTTTTACATTTTAAAAATAATTTAATTAAAAATAGTTTTAGGCTGCTTTTTGTCCAGCCTGGTGACCCGTTTTGTATAGGTAATACCATATGCAAATAAGAACCTAAATAAATGTATATATTTTTTTTTAAAACCACTAAATATTTCTATATTAAAAAAAAAACCCGGAAAGTTTTGATGGCCATTTTTTTTTTTTAATTATAAAAATATTAAAAAAAAAAATCCAATATGTAAAATAGTTTTGCCATCTGGTGATTGCAAATAAATTGTCCACATCAATTTTTGAGTCAAATCAATTTTTGAGTCAAATTCGCACATATGTGAACCTGGCCCGAATCTGGAATGTTTTACATTTTAAAAATAATTCAATAAAACAAAATAGTTTTAGGCTGCTGGCCGTCCAGCCTGGTGACACATTTTGTATAGGTAATACCACATGCAAATAAGAACCTAAATACATTTATATATATTTTTTTAAAAAGCACAAAATATTTCTATATTAAAAAAAAAAAAACGTTCTGGAAAGTATTGATGGCCATTTTTTTTTTAAAAAATTATAAAAATACTTTAAAAAAAAAATCCAATATTTAAAATGGTTTTGCCACCTGGTCATTGCAAATAATAATTTTGTAATAAATATTATTGTAATAATAATATTGTCCATAAAGCAATTTTTGAGCCCAATTCACACATATGAACCTGGCCTGAATCTAGAATGTTTTACATTTTAAAAATAATTGAATAAAATATAGTTTTAGGCTGCTTTCCGTCCAGCCTGGTGACCCGTTTTGTATAGGAAATACCACATGCAAATAAGAACCTTAATACATTTATATATATTTTTTTAATTACTAAATATTTATATATTTAAAAAAAAAAAAACTTATTCTGGAAATTATTAATAGTTTTAGGCTGCTTTCTGTCCAGCCTGGTGACACGTTTTGTATAGGTAAAATAAGAACCTAAATACATTTATATATTTTTTAAAAAGCACAAAATATTTTTATATTAAAAAAAACTTATTCTAGAAAGTATTGATATCCATTTTTTTTAATTTTTAAAAAGTTCTAAAAATATATTTAAAAATAATCCAATTTTTTAAAATAGTTTTGCCACCTGGTCATTGCAAATAAATTGTCCATAAAGCCATTTTTGAGTCCAATTCGCACATATGTGAACCTGGCTTGAATCTGGAATGTTTTACATTTTAAAAATAATTTAAAAAAAAAATAGTTTTGGCTGCTGGCTGTCCAGCCTGGTGACACATTTTGGATAGGTAATACCATATGAAAAAAAAAAAAAATCTAAATACATTTATATATTTTTTAAAAAGTACTAAATATTTATATATTAAAAAAATAAAAACTTATTCTGGAAAGTATTGATGGCCATTTTTTTTTTTTTTTTACAAATTATAAAAAAAAATATTTAGAATAGTTTTGCCACCTGGTCATTGCAAATAAATTGTCCACAAGGCCATTTTTGAGTCCAATTGGCACATATGTGACCCTGGCCTGAATCTGGAATGTTTTACATTTTAAAAATAATTTAATAAAAAATAGTTTTAGGCTGCTTTCCGTCCAGCCTGGTGACACATTTTGGATAGGTAATACCATATGCAAATAAGAACCTTAATACATTTATATATTTTTATAAAAGTACTAAATATTTATATAGTAAAAAAAAACTATTCTGGAAAGTATTGATGGCCATTTTTTTTAATTTTTAAAAAATATATTTAAAAAAAATCCAATATTTAAAATAGTTTTGCCACCTGGTCATTGCAAATAAATTGTCCACAAAGCAATTTTTGAGTCCAGCGTTCCCTGCAGGCTGTAAATACTTGGAGGAGGAATGTGGATGGAATGGGGAATTGGTTGGGGGTGTTTGTCAGTCGTTGAGTATTGAGGACATTCGAGCCATGGAAAGAGATGTCCACAAAAAACAGGTTCCCCTCCTGGAGGGGGGAAAGAAAGAAAAGTACTTAAAACTTTGAATAAACAGATTATCTGAGAAGTCCCCCCAGGCATGGAAGGGAATGACTCCAGGCCTTCATCAGACAAGAGGATGGAAGTGCTGATTGAAGGAACTCCTCTACAAGCCTTCTGACCATTAGTGGTCCTGATAAGGATCTCCTCACTCATTGTTAGGTGTTAAGGTAACGGCTCAATAAAGGATCCTCTTTTATTCCCTCGTAATGCCACCGGGATTAGGAGCTCTCATCCGTGACCACATGAACGCCTCTAATAAAGAACCACAAAGCTGCAGACAGCAATAATAAATCTCCTCTTCCACCTCTCACTGGGTGCGAAACCAGCAGGAACTGGGAGCCAGGGGGAGCGAAACTCAGGGGTTTTATTGCACCAAATTTGGCTAAAATTGGTGCAAAATTTTACCAAAATTTACTGAAGTCAATGTAGAAGGAGAAAATAAAATACAACTAAAGGCAAAACGTTTTTTTTTTGTGTTGGAGAGATTGGAGATGGATTTGAACCCCTGTCAGATGTTATGGAGATTCCCTCTCTATTAGTCCTGTTTACTATTAGCATTGAAAGCCAAAAAATAAAAGGAAATCCAAAATTTTGGGTTGTCCCCAGAAAAGTAATAGTGAGGAAATCTTCCAATGGGGACACTATTTCTGGTGATCTGGGGGGTCCCCAAGGAATTTGCTTAACTTGCAGGGGTTTCTTCTCACTTCCTGTTTGGCTGTGGGACAGGAAGTGAAGGGAAATCTCCGCAGTGGGACACAGATGAAGAAAAAAAAATCTGACAGGGGCTATAACCCTCCCTTTGCCTTATCCAAAAACAAATAAAAAGTTTGTGCCTATAATTCCACTTTAAGAAGGTTTTTGGTTTACCTTTTAGGGAGCAAAGGGGCCATAGGTGGCTCCCAGGGGTTAGGAAAGCTTGTTACTTTTTTTAAAAAAAAATTAAGAATTTTACATTTTTCAAAAACATTTTTTTTTCTTTAACCAACATAGCCAGGCAGCTAGCATGTCCAGAAGGTTATTGATGGCAGCATACATGTTTCTCTAGGTACAGGGTTCCCTTATATTTTTTATATTGGTATTAATAATAATTTAATATTTCTTTTTATATTATTATCAATAATATTTTAGTATATTTTTAATGCGATGATGATCATTATTATTAATAATACTAATAATAATAATATTAATAATAATAACATATATATATATATATATATATATATATATATATATATATATATATATATATATATATGTATATATATATATATATATATATATATATATATATATGTATATATATATATATGTAGATTTATATATATATATATATATATATATATATTTATATATTTATATATAAATCATTAATAATAAAAATAATATTGATTAAAAAAGAATATATATATACACACATCATCACATTATATCATTACAAATAAAAATAACATTAATAAATATTATATATATATATATATATAAATATATATATATATACCTATCTATCATATATATATATATATATATATATATATATATATATATATATATATATATATATATATATATATCATATTTATTAATATTATTTTTATTTGTAATGATATAATGTGATGATGTGTGTATATATATATTCTTTTTTAATCAATATTATTTTATTATCAATGATTTATAAACAATATATGTATTCTTATAATACATATAAAATAAATAAGCTATATACATATATCATTTTTTAATCAATATTTTTATTTGTAATGATATAATATAATGATGATGATGATCAATAATAAAAAGAAGAATGCAAAATGTTCTATATATATATATTATTTTTTAATCAATATTATTTTTATTATTAATGATATATATATATATATATATATATATATATATACAATATATTTATTCCAGTGATACATATAAATAAATAAGACTGCCTGCCCTCATGTAAAACGCTGTGCAAACTGTTGGTGCTATATAAATCCTGTATAATAATAATAATAATAATAATAATAATAATGAGAAGAAGAAAAAATATCAACACCAGAAAAAGAGGAAAGTTTCTTTCAAGAAGGAAAAGAGGGACTTTTAAGCTTTAAAAGTCCTTTTTTTTCCTTTTGAAAAGAAACTTTCCTTTTTTTTCTGGTGTTGATATATATCAGGATGTGGCATTATACTTCCATCCCCTGAGGTATGGTAATATTTCTGATTGTTTTATATATTTAAAAAAAACAAACAAAAAAAAAACATTTTTATATATATATAATTTTTTTTAATCATTATAAATAAAAAAAGAAATACCATATATATATATATATATATATATATATATATATATATATATATACATTTATATATATGTACACAGTGCATATATATTTTATTTGATATATATATATATATATATGTATATATATATATATATATATATATATATATGTATATATATATATATATATATATATATATATGTGTGTGTATATATATATATATATATATATATATATATATATGTGTGTGTGTGTGTGTATATATATATATATATATATATGTGTGTGTGTATATATATATATATATAGAGAGAGAGAGAGAGAGAGAGAGAGAGAGAGAGATTGATTCTCTCTCTCTATATTTATATATAGAGAATTTTATATATTTTAATGATATTATAAAATTATAATTCAATATATTTGTAATGATTTTAAACCTTTTGATTATGATTAAAAATAGTAATAATATTGATAAAAAATATATATATATATATATTTTATTTCTCTCTGTCTCTCTCTCTCTCTCTCTCTATATATATATATATAATTTTTTTAATCATTATTAATAAAAATATAAAATACCATATATATATATATATATATATATATATATATATATATAGTAATAATAATAATAATATATACGTGTTTCCGTAGCAGCTAATTGGCTGTTATCAGTGATTGGTTGAAAACGACCCCTTAGGGTGGGCACACATGTATCAAAATACCCATCAATATCAATAAATCAAACGGCAGACCAATTGATGACCTGAAAGCACCCGGTGACCAATATCTATAGGAATTGATGACCCATGCAGACATTGATCGGTATTGATCGGTAATATGTAGAGTCTGATGTCAATGTTGGAGAATTGATTGTAGGGATCGGTTGCATGAAATAGTGTCATGATCGATCTTTTGATATTGGAGATCGATTGTTAGCGCTGGGGGGGGCGGGGGGGTGTTAAGAGTTTTAGGATATTTCAAACATTTTGGCGATCGGTTGTATAAATTGCATCGAAGTCAATTAGGTCCAATGCTCTCCGATCACCCAATCAGGATAGAGAGAGTATATATATATATAATCCTGAACATTTTTTGCAGGCTGGAGTCTATTAGGTGACTACTTAGTGATCACCCAATCAGGATAGAGAGAGTATATATATATATACAATACTGAACATTTTTTGCAGCCTGGAGTCTATTAGGTGACTACTTAGTGGTCAGCCAATCAGGGTGTGTACAGTATATACAGTATATATATATATATTGAGTCTGGTTGCGGTCCTCCGGTCGCTGTGGGTAGCACTGCGCGGGTCCAGGCGTGCAGGTAAGAAGTACGTGAGAAGGAAGATTTCCATGTCTGCTGTTGTGAGAAGCAATTAGTATATAATAAGGCTTGGATGGATTTCTTTCTTCCCAGTCACGCACTGGAGACATGGTGGAGCCCCACCGCTGTGCCATCCCTGGAACTCTCCCCAGCAATTCCTGAATATCTCAACCATGGAACAACAGCACCCCCAGCTGGTGGATTCTGGAACTCCACACCCAGAGACCAGCCGCAGATCATCTGCTGAGGGATCAGCAAAGGGTTTGCCTTGTGGGCCGAGAGCTCAAAAAGCCTTTAAAAGGTCCCCTTAGCCGGTCCAGGTTATAGTGGGGTCTTCTGTACAACTAGAATGCTCTGCAGGGGGCGGCGAGCAACCGGCGCAATAGTCTGCAGGCTGAGCTGTCTCATACCTGGGCCAGGAATGTCAGTACCTCCCTGGAAGGGATGGTTGGGCTCCACCTGATAAGATCTGAGACAGGACACAACAAGACACGAAGGCAGCCATCGCATGGAAGGCGAGATGAGACAGCGGGCTGCATGCGTTCCTGGGAGACCCCCCCCCCCCAGACTGGCCAATGGGGGCCCTCCAAGCATCGACCATCAGAGGCAGCTCTTTATTAAGGAAAATCAGTCGCCCACAGGGGCCTAATTTGTGTAAGGGCTCCGTTCATATTTAGGGCGAATTGGGAGGCGTTTGAACCCCCATTAAAAAAAAAATAATAATAAAAAATAGCCTGGGTCACCCTCCCCCCCCCCCTGGAGTATTCACCCCCCCCCCCCCCCTGAAATCCATACCAGACCCTGAGGTTTGGTATGGATTTTAAGGGAGACGCCATGCCAGAATCTAAGAAAAATTCAGTCTGCTGCAGGCAGGAGTAAACATTTCCTCAGTCTCCCCTTCTCCAATGACTTTGCCTAAGCTCAGATATTGTAACCAGTCTGCTGCAGGCAGGAGGAAACATTTCTTTTGTCTCCACTTCCCGAGTGACTTTGCCTAAGCTCAGATGATGTCATCAGTCTGCTGCAGGCAGGAGGAAGCATTTCCTCAGTCTCCTCTCCCCCAGTGATCAGACTGCAACATTGTATCTTTGTAGTAAAGTTGAAGGTGAAAAGTTGCAATGTTCAGATGTAACAACATAAAGGTATATCTGCTGCCAAGTCCACTTTAAGGCCCCGTTCACACCTAAAAATCGCGGGTTTTTCGTGTGCGTTTTCACGCCGCACGCATGGGGCGGTCAGATCATCACAATGGGCCGCTCTACCTGGCAGCAAACACACCAAAGCGGCTCACGTAGCTTTTCTGAGCTGTACGCCTCATCAGCTGTTCTATTTCCCACTCATCTATCTGCTGGTGATTGATAAGACTGACACATCGATCGTCTGTGATTCGGTTACATCAAGGCCAGCGGTGCCTGGATTCCAGCTAGGTCTGTGTCTGCTGCATTATACTCCAGGTGCAATCAGTCGATCGTCTGATATTGCTAATTTTTTGTTTCAATTGCACATTGACGGTTTTGGTTGCCTCCTTATGTGAGTTCCGCTAATTGGCTATCGATCGGAATTTGTAGCTCCGCAATAGTTATTGGACTGTGAATTGATCTTGTAAGGTGATTGGTGTTATACCGGCCCTATACTCCAGTCCTGTATTGATGTTATTTTTGGAGCGATCTCCCAATTAGCTCCGCCCATTTACTTATTGGGTTGAGTGGGATGAGTGATTGATGCGTGATTGGTGTCCGGCGCACCGATTTGCAACATTGTCTCTTTTATTAGTGATGGTGGGCGGTTCCTGTTTTTGTATTACAAAATAGGGGACATGAGGTCCCCTATCAAAGTCCTATATGCATCGAGGTCCACTTACATCAGAATCCCCATCACAGTCCTCAATACATTAGGGTTTCTATCAGAGTCCCTCCATACATCAGGGTCTCCATCAGAGCCCCCCCCCCCCCCCCCGCCCTTTAAATTAGGGTCCCCATCAAAGTCCCTCCCTACATGAGGCTCTTTATCAAAGTCTTATATACATCAAGGTCCAAATCTGAGTCCACTTACATCAGAATCCCCATCACAGTCCTCGATACATTAGGGTCCCTATCAGAGTCCCTCCCTACATCAGGGTCTCCATCAGAGCCCGCCCTTACATGAGGTTCCTTATCAAAGTCCTATATGCGTCAAGGTCCAAATATGAGTCCACTTACATCAGAATCCCTATCAGAGTCCTCCATACATCAGGGTCCCTATCTGAGTCTCTTCTTACATCAGAGTCCCTATTCAGAGTTCTCCATTCATCGCATTTCCTATTAGAGTCCTCTATACATCAGGGTCCCCATCAGGGTCCCTATCAGAGTCTCTCCTTACATCAGAGTCCCTATTCAGAGACCACCATTCATCACATTTTCTATCAGAGCCTCCCCCCCCCCTCCAAACCCTTTTTACCCTGCTCACACTCTATGTATTATCAGGCAGGAAAAGAGGACCTGTCATTGCTGTGCCCTGTTATCCAAGAGTGGCAAACTCACCTCTACCACCTGCCCCACCTCTACCACCTGCTCCCCCCTCCACCGCCTGCCCCACCTCTACCACCTGCCCCACCTCCACCCCCTGCCCCACCTCTACCACCTGCTCCCCCCTCCACTGCCTGCCCCACCTATACCACCTGCCCCACCTCCACCCCCTGCCCCACCTCTACCAACTGCTCCCTCCTCCACCACCTGCCCCAGCTCTACCACCTGCTCCCCCCTCTGCCATCTGATCACTGCATTTGTTCTGATTAACTGGCTGGACATGAATTGGACAGCGCCAAGCCCTCATTTGAAGTCCTTGCTCCCATCTTCCTCTCATGAGGGGTGGCAAGCCATGCACCTCCAGAATCACCATTGGCCACTGCACATATGTTCCACTCTCAAGCTCTCATTAAGGGGGGGTACGCCATGAAACTGCCCACTTGATGCTAGCTCCTGTAGAGTGGCATCCCCATAACTGGGCAACTAGTCTCCATGGAGTCACAAAACCGACCCTAACCGGCGGGGTACCTGACCTAAGTCTACCAACTCGCAACATGTATGCCAAACCTGGTTGCCAGGGCCTTAAATAGGCTCTGCCTGACCCAAGATGGCTGCTAGAGTCCTAAGACTTCCCCAGTAACCTAGGAAACCATAGAGGAACCCTGTTGCATTACATTTCTCTCCAACAGCAGTGTCACTGCAGAAGAGCGCCACCTGCAGTGGAGACAGTAGACTGCACCTGCCTACACACTGGTGTCACAGGGACAGGAAAAAAAGCCAATATCCCCCCCATTGGGGGGTTACAAATTGGAATTAAAGCATACCATACATTTTAAGCCTTCCCCTTTATCCAAAACTAAAACCAAAAATTCTAACTGAATTTGTTCTTTAAATGTTGGCCGTAAATCTGCCTTTTGAATAAATTGAGTTTCGGCATCAGGTTGTGGCAGAGACCTTCCTTTCATTCCTCTGTCAGCCCATCCTTCCTATATAGCCCACTCTCTCTCTCTGTAGATAACATCAGCACATTCCTTTCTAATGCCGGTAGATGTGTAAACCCCTATCACAACCGGCGAGCTCCGAGGGGGGCCCCCGCATGACATCACCGGACCCCCAAAGTCGATTCGGCAACATCTCAGCTTGGAAGAATCCTCAGCCATCCATATTCTTCCTCTTCTCTATTATGGAACGCTCAGCTCTGGAATGTCAGGCATTCAGGAGGCAGTTTCATTGTGAGGAACGTCTCCTGCAATTTGTCATTATTTAGATTGTTTGAGATTTTCTCCTTTGTTAGACTGATGGGTTCCCCGCACGAGTACGGTGCAATGAAGAGCAGTGTGAGGAACCATCCAAACATTCGATCTTTGGTTCCTTCGCTTCAGAATGTGGCATTGGACACTTTTTTAATGTACTCTAAATGCCAATCAAAGCTCCTGTCACTAAATAAAATGGTCACCTTACAGTCCTGGTCACACGTGGCATTTGCTTCGCTTCACAAATTATCATTTGGAGGTTGGTCCACAGACTTTTTTCCATGTAAACAAACGTGATGGTCAGGAGTCCAAATACATGTAGCTATGTGGTAGGTGGGATGGACAGGTTTCTACAATTGTTGCCTATTTAGGTAGCTGTGATGGCTGGGTGTCCACCAATATCTGGCTTCCAAGGTTGGTAGAGCGCCATTGTTCGCAATGTCTTTGTATGATGGAGTATTACCAGGACCCTTCACTGGAGATTCCTGAACTCCACCATTTGGAGGTTGGTTCACAGACTTTTTTCCATATATAGACAGACGTGATGGTCAGGAGTCCACATACATGTAGCTATGTGGTAGGTGGGATGGACAGGTTTCTACAATTGTTGCCCATTTAGGTAGCTGTGATGGCTGGGTGTCCACAAAAATCTGGCTTCCAAGGTTGGTAGAGCGCCATTGTTCGCAATGTCTTTGTAAGATGGAGTATTATCAGGACCCTTCACTGGAGATGTGATAGTCAGGAGTCCACAAACATGTAGCTATGTGGTAGGTGGGATGGACAGGTTTCTACAATTGTTGCCCATTTAGGTAGCTGTGATGGCTGGGTGTCCACAAAAATCTGGCTTCCAAGGTACGTAGAGCGCCATTGTTCACAATGTCTTTGTATGATGGAGTATTATCAGGACCCTTCACTGGAGACCCCAGAACTCCATCATTTGAAGGTTGGTTCACAGACTTTTTTCCTTATATAGACAGACGTGATGGTCAGGAGTCCAATAACATGCAGCTATGTGGTAGGTGGGATGGACAGGTTTCTACAATTGTTGCCCATTTAGTTAAATGTGATGGCTGGGTGTCCACCAATATCTGGCTTCCAAGGTTGGTAGAGCGCCATTGTTCGCAATGTCTTTGTATGATGGAGTATTACCAGGACCCTTCACTGGAGATGTGATAGTCAGGAGTCCACATACATGTAGCTATGTGGTAGGTGGGATGGACAGGTTTCTACAATTTTTGCCCATTTAGGTAGCTGTGATGGCTGGGTATCCACCAATATCTGGCTTCCAAGGTTGGTAGAGCGCCATTGTTCGCAATGTCTTTGTATGATAGAGTATTACCAGGACCCTTCACTGGAGACCCCAGAACTCCATCATTTGAAGGGGGGTCTACATAGTTTTTGTCAAATGGGTAGGTGTAATGGTCAGATGTCCATATGAGGTATAAATATGTGTGTTCCTAAACCGGCTACGTTCTTCCTGATACGTGGGGCAGTAAAATTCACCCAACGACCATTTCCCATGTAAGGCGCAGATTTTTTCGTGGCGTACCCTTATCTATTGTCCTAGTCCTGCCTAGTCACCTGTCTTTCTGCTGAACAATTGTGTTTAACCCTTTGATGTTGGTGCTGCCTGTTATTAGCCATCTACACCCCCGTCCCCCTACCATTAAGTATTCGGGACCCTTCTGTTGTCTGTTAACTCAGCCAAAACCACTTTTGTGAACATAAGTTGTTGGTTATGGTTAACTTAATGCTTGTCCCTAGCCTTGGGCCCAGACGTGTCTCATCCTGTGACCCGCCCCCCTCCCGAATGTCCAGGAGGAGGCCATCTGTCAGTGTCAATTCTGCCAGTTACTACCGCTCACTGAAAACTTCATTAATCACAGCCAATTAGAGAGGAGAAAGTCCCGCCGTTCCCAGCACTGATGGAGGGACGAAGTCCAGAGGTGCAATGCACGACATAAATGTGACCACCAATATTGGTCTTCAACTCTACGGGTTAGATTATCTTTGGACAGAAGACGAGATAGATACAAATATTTCATCAGTCATACGATATAGAGATATGCTGCGGAGGAATACTTTTTATTATTTTTTAATTCTTTATTTCTAAACACACAGGAGTTCGTACATACGAGAGTTCTTCCGAAGGTTTGCAGTGCGTAAACTTTTTGAAGTTCCCTCATATAAGCAGAAAAGGTCACCACTGAAAGTAAAGCATGGTCTATGTGTAAAGACAAAAATCCACATATTTTACAAGCATGCATAGTTGTCAACATCTTCCAATGGAAAAGAGGGACCTCTGAACATTTTTTAACCATATGTAACAATTTACACTATATTGTCAAAAGTATTGGGACGCCTGCCTTTACATACACATGAACTTTAATGGCATCCCAGTCTTAGTCCGTAGGGTTCAATATTGAGTTGGCCCACCCTTTGCAGCTATAACAGCTTCAACTCTTCTGGGAAGGCCGTCTACAAGGTTTAGGAGTGTCTATGGGAATGTTTCACCATTCTTCCAGAAGCCCATTTGTGAGGTCAGGCACTGATGTTGGATGAGAAGGCCTGGCTTGCAGTCTCTATTCTAATTCATCCCAAAGGTGTTGAGGTTTGGCCAGTCAAGTTCCTCCACCCAAAACTCGCTCATCCATGTCTTTATGGACCTTGCTTTGTGCACTGGTGCGCAGTCATGTTAGAACAGGAAGGGGCCATCCCCAAACTCCTCCCACAAAGTTGGGAGCATAAAATTGTCCGAAATGTCTTGGTATGCTGACGCCTTAAGAGTTCCCTTCACTGGAACTAAGGGGCCCAACCCCTGAAAAACACCCCCACACCATAATCCCCCCTCCACCAAATGATTTGGACCAGTGCATAAAGCAAGGTCCATAAAGACATGGATGAGCAAGTTTGGGGTGGAGGAACTTGACTGGCCTGCACAGAGTCCTGACCTCAACACCTTTGGGATAAATCAGAGCGGAGACTGCCTACTCGTCCAACATTAGTGCCTGACCTCAACCCGATAGAACACCTTTGGGATGAATTAGAGCAGGCAAGGGTCCACTGGTGTCACCATCGAGAAACCCGTCCTGAGAAATGCCGTTAAGCCATCACTGGAGTGTATGGGGAGAGGAAGTGGCTGCAAAGAGGCTGCAGGAGATCAGCAACACTGAGATGTAACAAGGGAAGAAAAAAGTGAAAACAATAAAAAAAATGGCAACTGGTAATGATAGACAGAGGAAACGAACCGTTATCCATTCTGGGTTTTTATAGTTGACGTTCCCTTTCCATGGGATACACATCGGACGGTTGGGGTTTCAGAGACGCATTCAGAAGCCGCAATAAAAATAACTTTGTGAGGTTTTCCATTTCAGGGTTGGAATGTTTTGGTGGCGAGAGAGGAAGGCCTGCCACACCTTAGGCATTGTAAAGCTTTCGGTGGGGGGTCGGAGGTCAGGGCCTGTGACTTCTTCAGCAGGACTTGATTAATGGTGTTGAAACCAGAGAGATGTTTGATGGATTTCAGAGTCTTCATGTCCCCAGGATTTGCTGCTTTTGAACAGAAAACAATCCATTAAGAGCAAAAGGGGGAGGGGTGGGGGGGGGCTACACAGGTTAGGACAGGAGGAGACCTTTCAGTGAAAGTGCCCGGAGAACCGGAACAAAGGAACTTCTGGAAGAACCTTCCTCAACCTCAACATGGAGGAAACCCTTCAGGTCCCGGGGAACCCCTGATATCAATGACTGTACCTACTACAATACTATGCCTACCTACAGTTCCCGGGACACCCCGGTGAAGGCATACAAGGATCGATCAAAGATGGTGGAAGGAAAAGGAAGTGGCGTATTTCATATCACAGGGTTGTCCTATACCCGCCATTCTCATAGAGTCCATGGAACCCCGGGGTTCCTCCAGAGGTTCCTAGGTTCCTTCAACAATTTCTTCTTCTCAGATAAGTTCCCACTGACCACCAATGTAAGGAGCATTCTTCCCACTGACCACCAATGTAAGGAGCATTCTTCCCACTGACCACCAATGTAAGGAACATTCTTCCCACTGACCATCAATGTAAGGAACATTCTTCTCACTGACCACCAATGTAAGGAGCATTCTTCCCACTGACCACCAATGTAAGGGACATTCTTCCCACTGACCACCAATGTAAGGGACATTCTTCCCACTGACCACCAATGTAAGGGACATTCTTCCCACTGACCACCAATGTAAGGAACATTCTTCCCACTGACCACCAATGTAAGGGACATTCTTCCCACTGACCACCAATGTAAGGAGCATTCTTCCCACTGACCACCAATGTAAGGGACATTCTTCCCAATTTTGTTTATTAAAAGTCTTGCAATCAATAAGCATAAAATCAATATACATAAATAAATATATACATATTTACATGAAAAGGGGGGAAAAAAAAATACATAGCAAATTCTGCTCTCAAATAAAGACTGCCTTTACAGCAAAAACAAAACTCACATCATGAAACACATCATTACCGGAAAAAATAATCTTAATAAGACTCACACCACCACACCAGACATCAAACCTGCGAGGTCAAGAAACAAAACCACTCCCATTATGCATGCAGCCCTTCTTCAAAAATGAAGATATTAACTAACAAAAGCTAAGGGCGTGAAAGAAATAGCATAGGAAAAAAGCTTTTCACCCAGAGATGGACAGTTCACCAAAAGCAGGTCTGATATTCCTCCACGCCCTTATCCAGACCGCTCGAGGCTCCCTGCCCTTCTCAAGACCCCGAATCTTCCCAACCTCACCCAGAATATCGTACACCACCACCTCGACAGGGAGGACTTTCTTCCGCAGGGTAATCTGGCACCGTGCATTCCACGTGAAGTAACGGACAACTATACTAACTAGAAAAAGTGTATCCAAATCAAAATCCCAGCGAGTCGGGAATGCCCCGTACACCCACTCCGCATAACTCATGCGATAGAGAAAGGGGATGCCTAGAGCCCTCCCCACCCTTTTATACACCTCTATGTTAAAGGGACACTGGAGCAAAAAGTGGTCCATAGACTCCACTTTACCAACACACTCCGCTCTAGGACAATCCCGATCATCCACAGGGCGATGCTTCAGGTTCCCTCTCACATAGAGCCTTCCATGGAAAGCGAGCCAGGCTTGATCCCTAAACTTCAAAGGGATTCTTCCTAAGTTAATTAAACGCAACCCCTCCCTCATTACGGGGCCTGGGCAATCCCTTAAGGTCAGCGACACACTGAAAGCAGAGCCCAAAATCCTCTTCTCCAGAAGCTTTCTGGGGAGGGACTTGATATCCCCCACTGTCACCTGCCACTGCCTAAGTATTTTCAGACACGGGGCAACATAAGCCGGAAGCTTGCCATGTCGGACTCTCAGACTTTTCACTGGCCCGCCATCTTCCCAGCATCGCAGAAAAGGCCTAAACCAAGATTGAAAAATACCCACCCATCCCGGCGGGGTCTCTGCTAACATATTACCAAGATTATACTTTAAAAAAAGCAGAGAAAAGAAAACTATAGGGTTGACCATTCCTAGACCACCCTCCCGCCTGGACAGGTAAGTTACATTGCGTTTGATCAGGTTCAGCCTATTTCCCCATAACAGTTGGAAAAAGCAGCTGTACACCCTTGCATAGAGAGATTCTGGCAAGATACAGACAAAGCTGACATATAAAAAGATTGGGATCAGGTAAGTTTTAATCAAGTCAACCCTTTCCCTCAAGGAAAGTTTCCATTTCTTCCAGCTTGCCACCTTGGCATTGGCATTCAACAACCTGCTTTCCCAATTTCGATGACCATAGTCACCAGGACCAAATTTGATGCCCAACACTTTAATTTCCTGCTGGGGCTCTGGGAAGGCATCCGGAAGTTCGAAGCTTTCACCCTCCTCACCCATCCAGAAAACTTCACTCTTTTCATGATTGATTTTAGAGCCAGAAGCCTCAGTGTACTGCTCTATCACAGAGACCACCTCCTGCGCCTCCTCCATCCCAGAGATAATAACAGACACATCATCGGCATAGGCCACGACCTTCAAAGGTGGCACACCAGCAATGCCCAAAGGCACCCCACACAACGATCCACTCTCTAACCTTCTTATGAAGGGGTCGATTGCGAATACATATAGCAGGGGGCTCAAAGGACACCCCTGGCGCACACCAGAGCCAACCTCAAAAGGCCGTCCAACCCAACCATTAACAAGTGGGAAGCTCTCAGCCCCTTTATACAATGTTTTCAGCCAATCAATAAACCTCCCCTGCAGGCCGTATCTACCAAGTAGCAAATACAGGTACTCATGATTGACTCGATCAAAAGCCTTCGCCTGATCCAATGCCAGCAAGTACTTTCTCCATTCAGCAGCCCTGCATCGCTCCAAAGCCTCCCGGACAGCTAAAATTGCTGAAAAGGTACTTCTGCCCTGGACCGAGCAGTGCTGATGATTGGACAACAAATCGCCTGCTACTGACGACAAGCGCCAAAAAAGAATCTTCGCCAAGATCTTTCTATCAACATTGAGAAGACTGATGGGGCGCCAGTTCTCAATTATTGAGGGGTCTTTACCTTTTGACAGAAGAATCACAGCGGATTGCCTCATGGAGGGAGGGAGAGAACCCTCTTCTAAACAGCTGTTATAAACCTCCGCTAAAAAGGGAGCCAGAATGGACTTAAAACACTTGTAAAATTCAGCTGTCAACCCATCTGGCCCAGGCGACTTTTTGGTAGCCAGCTTCTCTATAGCACGAACTACCTCATCCGCTGAAATTGGTTCCGTCAAATCCATCAAAGGCAATGTATCATTTCCCAATCCTGGAGTAGAATCCAGAAAGCTTTCCATCCTGTCCCGACTAAGGTCCTTTCTTCCCAGAAGGTCTGCGTAATATGACCTGAAGATCTCCAGGATCCCTGATCTGGACTTCACCAGGGAACCCGTACTATCCCTCAGACCTATGACCGTCTTAACTGCTATGCCTTGCTTACAGTTCTGGTAAGGATCAGGCGAGTGATATTTCCCATAATCTCTCTCCAGAACCAAAGAGGCATGCCGGTCGTATTGACACTTCCTAAGAAGAAGCTTTACCTCCGAGATCTCCCCTGGATCTCCTCCATACGAGACAAGACGATCAAGCTTCCTCCGCAAATGCTGGTAGGCAATATACATACCAAGCTGCTTCTTCTTACTTATGGCCTTGAAAAGTCCAATCGCCCTTTGTTTCACAAGCTCCCACCACTCTGACTTACTGCTGCAAAAGTCCAGAATAGAAACCTGTGCCTGAAAAAAATCCTCAAAGGATTGTCTTACCTCTACATCTTCCAGGAGAGCCGAATTCAGTTTCCAGGTACCCCTTCCCCTGGGTGGAGTGTCCGAGGCATTCAGAGTCACAGACAGCATACAGTGGTCAGAGAACTCCACCGCCCTCAACTCAGGAGCCGAGAAAGCAGAGTTCTCCTTTAAAAAAAACCTATCTATCCTACTCTGACTATTCCCTCTCTGAAATGTGAATCCCGTGCTGCCAGGGCAGTGCTTAATGTGCACATCTACCAGGCCTGCTTGTCTAACCATATCTCTAAGAAAAACGCTATCATAACCCAGCCTGTCTATGGAGACCCTCCTGTCTTCAGGCCTAATTATGGTGTTAAAGTCCCCTCCAAAGACAACCTGCTGGGATGTGAAAAGGAAGGGCTTGATCTTTGTGAGGAGGCATTTCCTGTCCCATTTTGACTGCGGTCCATAGATATTGATCAGGCGCAGGTCCTGCCCCCTAACAGAGACGTCTAAGACCATGCATCTCCCCATTTCTACCTCAATTATCCGCCGGCACGTTACCATATCGGTTTTAAAAAGAACCGCTACTCCGCTGCAAGGCTCAGCCGCAAGAGACCAAAAGGAGGGACCGCATCTCCACTCCCTTTTTGCTAGATGGACATCGGCCAAAGTATTGAGCCAGGTCTCTTGCAAAAATAAAATCTCAGCATCAAACTCACTGAGCAAAAATAAGGCAATATCACGAGCTCTTGCAGATTTCACGCTGGCGACATTAATGGTCGCCACCTTTATCAGAGCGGGCACTGCCATCAGGATGATTGGGGTAGTCGTTTCTTAACCTCCACCACACTCTCATCACCCGAGACAGCTCTCTTTACACTATGTGACTCCCCCTCATCCATAGATGATAAACAAATAGATAAATCCGACACCAACTCCTCCCCTGATAAAACCGAAAATGTGTTGCCAAGAGGAACCCCTCCTGGCTCTAACTGTAAGGAAGAAACGACCACTTTACTGGTCTTCCTCTTCTTCTTTTTCTTCCTCTTTGTCCTCTCCCACCCCTCCTCATCCGAATCCTCCACAACAGAGGGTGAGACATGGGACATGGACACCCCTCCCTCAACCCCATCGACCCCACCACCATCCAGCACCCCTGCACCCTCTTGGCCGCGTTTGCGGTGTCGAGAGACAGGGACTGGAGGTGGAGTAGGCCGAGGGGGAAGATCCACTATACCCGCCCCCCCAGCAGCTTCCGCTAGTCTGGAGGATCTACGCACAGTAGATGTAGGAACAACAGGAGGGACAGACTCAGGGACCACATCACTAGGGGAAACAAAATCTGACACAACAGACACAGGAAGGACAGACTCAGGGACCACCTCACTAGGGGAAACAGAATCTGACACAACAGACACAGGAGGGGCAACAACAATTTCCTCTCTAACTTCAGCTGCTTCATCTTCTTTATCAAGCCTCTGCAGCTCAGTCTCCAATCCTGGCAAGTTATGCAGTGCCTCTGGGCACTGGCTATATGGATGACCCAGCTGCTGGCACAAATTGCACCGAATCTGGGTGCATTCTCTGGCCAAATGGCCTAAATCCTGGCACAGTGAGCACTTCTTGTGGGTGCAGGACGATGCAAAGTGGCCTTTATCACCACATTTATTACACACCTTAGGCTGACCTTGGTAGAAAATGGTCAGCCTATCCCTACCCAGAAAGGCTGAGCAGGGAAGGTGCTGAACTACATCGCCCAGCACCCCCAATTTTAGTGACACTGTCCAGGCCCCTGTCCATATCCCATGCTCATCAAGGACCTTCCGCAGTGGAGTGAGGACCTCGCCATATCGGCGTAGCCATACTAATAAATCAGCCTCTGGTATGGATTCGTTGCGCACCAAAATGGTCACTGATTTTATCAGAGGCTGTCTTGAAATCACTTTTGGCACCAAACCACTCCACTGCTGAAGGCCCTTGCACCTCCTAAATCTCTCCCAGAAGAGATCCAAACTTTCAGGTTTTACAAACGACAAATCAAATTCATAACTCCCCACCGGGCAAATTAAAGCAAAAATATCACAGACTTTAAACCCCATTTCCAAAATCAACTCAGCCACCCTCCCCCTTACTGGTGGAGTTCCATCCCCCACCCACCTCAACTGTACCACATTCCTCCTCCTATACCCACCAAACCTCCCTGAATTTTGACCAATAACAGAATTCCCACCACCCACCCTGGTGTGACTCCCCAAAGCTGAAGCATAGCTTCCAACATTCCTCCCAGCAGAAAATCCATCAGTTTTTTTTAAATTATCTGACACACACTTAGCAGATAACGATTGCACAGATTCGGGATTGATCTGTGCAATCGAATCTTTCCTCTGCTGAGCAGGAGGAGAAATGTCATTTTTATTTTTCCCAGCATTACTAACCCCTTCACCACCACCCACCACATTCATTGCTTTAACATTAATGTCATTTTTTATACTTGCTGGGATATTTATTATTGCTGTTGTCTTCACAGCAGAATCCATAGCTGCTGCACTGGTAAAAACTCCAGCTGTCATCTCCTCTTCCACTAGGACAGGGTTTTCAGCTGTGGAAATAGCATTCTGTTTTAACACAGCAGCAGGTAAAGCATTGCAGGATATTTCCATTGCTACTTCAATTCCACTTCCAGAACCATGTTGATCCCCTCCCCCATCAACACTCAGCTGGTCAATCAGCACTGGAAGACTGGGAGGCTCAGGTGAACATGAAGCAGGCTCTTTGGAGCTGGCAGCCATTTTGCTTGCCGTGGGACTACTGGTCTCAGCCAGACCAGCAAAATCCATGCCTGGGGTGTTTAATGCAGGTCCATCCACATTCATCTGATGGTCCGGGGATTCCACGGTCAGGGATTTTCCTTGCATGTCTGTCGGTTTCTCCACAGCGGTAACTCCCATAGGTAGCTGTATGCAGAGCTCCTTCTCACCTGGGACACCATCCACTACAGCAGATGGGGCAGACATGTTGGATGGCAGCATGGTGTACTGGGACTTCTCCACCATTACTGGCTTTGCTGGCCTGTATCTCCTCTGCCCATCCTCAGGGATTTCTGATGGATCATCAGAAAAGACAAACTTGTCTGCTTTCAGGGGTGACTCCATCTGCTGGATGAATGTCAGGGATCCATGTCCACTCTCAACCCCCTGGCTGGTTGCCGCTGGTGATTCCCAGTTCTGGCATGGGGGGAGAGGTGCAGAGGCAGATGGAGCCTGGTCATCCATTAACTGAGCCTGCTGATCCACAGAACTTGCTGATGCTTGGCTGGTAAAACGCCTCTCATTGTCAAACTTTTCTTTAAATGCTCCACTTCTATCTTTCAGCCTTTCCAATAATAAAGATTGTTCCTTTACCTTTTCTTCCAATTCCTGTAACTCAGGCTTCATGGCTGTGCGATTTTTACTCCAGGCCTGGAAATACTTGGTTTTGAAGGATTTGTGTTCAGCCTTCAAAACTTTAAGTTTTTCTTCCGCTCTCCCAATCGCCCTAAAACGATTGATAACCTTCTGGCTGAAGACATCCGCATTCTCACCAGGGCCTGGACCCACAGACAGGTCCTCCACCTCCTCCTCACTAGGCCCTGTGTCATCAGGGGGATCCCTCCCAGGGCCTCCCCCAGGATCAGGCATTGTTCCTGGGCCAAGCTAGCAAGCAAGGCCCAGGCTTGAAAAAAGGCTGGATCTCACAGAGAGCTCCTTGGGTGTGTCCTCCTCCTTCTTCCCTCTGACCACCAATGTAAGGAGCATTCTTCCCACTGACCACCAATGTAAGGGACATTCTTCTCACTGACCACCAATGTAAGGGATATTCTTCCCACTGACCACCAATGTAAGGGACATTCTTCCCACTGACCACCAATGTAAGGGACATTCTTCCCACTGACCACCAATGTAAGGGACATTCTTCCCACTGACTACCAATGTAAGGAACATTCTTC
Organism: Pelophylax lessonae; assembly: GCF_965119305.1. Classification (NCBI taxonomy): domain Eukaryota; kingdom Metazoa; phylum Chordata; class Amphibia; order Anura; family Ranidae; genus Pelophylax; species Pelophylax lessonae. The sequence goes on from NC_138774.1 coordinate 298,633,226, forward strand.
CCACTGACCACCAATGTAAGGAACATTCTTCCCACTGACCACCAATGTAAGGGACATTCTTCCCACTGACCACCAATGTAAGGGACATTCTTCCCACTGACCACCAATGTAAGGAGCATTCTTCCCACTGCTCACCAATGTAAGGAACGTTCTTCTCACTGACCACTAATGAGGGGGTGCTTGAAAAATGTTTTGAAACGCGTTGCCTACTCTTTGGATCGTCCCCCTGACTGTTATTGGAATATAGTTGTATCTGGCCCTATTTGAGGTGATGTGGCGCTTCAATTTCCATACTTGTATTGGGCAATGGGGACTGTGGGGGGGGGGGGTTGTATTGGGTGGTGGGAACTGTGGGGGGGTTGTATTGGGTGGGGGGGTTGTATTGGGTAGTGGGGACTGTGGGGGGGGGGTTGTATTGGGTTGGGGACTGTGGGGGGGGGTTGTATTGGGCATTGGGGACTGTGGGGTGGTTGTATTGGGTGCTGGGGGGGGTTGCCTTTGGAAAAATCCAATTTTTTATTTCTACGAGGGTCGGACTGCTGATTTTTCAAATCATCATTGAAGTTGTGTGTTTGGCTTTTTAATTGCCCCCCCCCCCCCCGGGGGTAAGATCCGGTTCCGCCGCTCCCATTGGTTCATACATGACTACACAGGTATGTACAGATAATGCAGAAACATGGCAGATAAGATTGTGCAATGCTCTGCGTCTGCCAAGTCCTCACAATGCTCCGTAATCTGCACAGATGTGCAAACAAAGAGATCCATGATTATTGGAGAATGAATCACAGAGAACGCGACCAGATCCAGAAATTCCACTCCAAATCAGCACCCTGCCGGGGCGGAGGAATTGGAGGGATCACAAAGATAGGATCTGTGGGGTGGAGGGATCAGAGGTGATGGGACCTGCAGGGCACAGGGATCGTGATGATAGGATCTGTGGGGTTGAGGGATGGGGGGCAATAGGATGTGTAGGGAGGAGGTACTGATGAGGAGGCTGCACTAATATGGGGCACTGATAGGCAGCACTAATATGGGGCACTGATGGGCACTGATAGGCTTTACTGATATGGGGCACTGATGGGCACTGATGAGGAAGCGGAACTGATAGGCTGCACTGATTATCAGTGTGGATGTCCCCTGTGTAGATTTGCCAGTTATTGGCTCTCCTCTCCTCCTGCGCTATCAATGTGGGGGGTGAAACGCCGATACCCGGAAAACCCTGCCTACATTGTTATCAGCTGTGATTGGCCCTTTACCCCAATCTGTGATCAGCTGTGATTGGCCCTTTACCCCAATCTGTGATCAGCTGTGATTGGCCCTTTACCCCGATCTGTGATCAGCTGTGATTGGCCCCTTACCCCGATCTGTGATCAGCTGTGATTGGCCCCTTACCCCGATCTGTGATCAGCTGTGATTGGCCCTTTACCCCGATCTGTGATCAGCTGTGATTGGCCCTTTACCCCGATCTGTGATCAGCTGTGATAGGCTCTTTACCCCGATCTGTGATCAGCTGTGATTGGCCCTTTACCCCGATCTGTGATCAGCTGTGATTGGCCCTTTACCCCGATCTGTGATCAGCTGTGATTGGCCCTTTACCCCGATCTGTGATCAGCTGTGATTGGCCCCTTACCCCGATCTGTGATCAGCTGTGATTGGCCCTTTACCCCGATCTGTGATCAGCTGTGATTGGCCCTTTACCCCGATCTGTGATCAGCTGTGATTGGCTCTTTACCCCGATCTGTGATCAGCTGTGATTGGCCCCTTACCCCGATCTGTGATCAGCTGTGATTGGCCCTTTACCCCGATCTGTGATCAGCTGTGATAGGCTCTTTACCCTGATCTGTGATCAGCTGTGATTGGCCCTTTACCCCGATCTGTGATCAGCTGCGATTGGCCCTTTACCCTGATCTGTGATCAGCTGTGATTGGCTCTTTACCCCGATCTGTGATCAGCTGTGATTGGCCCTTTACCCCGAATTGTGATCAGCTGTGATAGGCTCTTTACCCCGATCTGTGATCAGCTGTGATTGGCTCTTTACCCCGATCTGTGATCAGCTGTGATTGGCCCTTTACCCCGGATTGTGATCAGCTGTGATTGGCTCTTTACCCCGATCTGTGATCAGCTGTGATTGGCCCTTTACCCCGATCTGTGATCAGCTGTGATTGGCCCTTTACCCCGAATTGTGATCAGCTGTGATTGGCCCTTTACCCCGGATTGTGATCAGCTGTGATAGGCTCTTTACCCCGATCTGTGATCAGCTGTGATTGGCTCTTTACCCCGATCTGTGATCAGCTGTGATTGGCCCTTTACCCCGGATTGTGATCAGCTGTGATTGGCTCTTTACCCCGATCTGTGATCAGCTGTGATTGGCTCGTTACCCCGATCTGTGATCAGCTGTGATTGGCCCTTTACCCCGATCTGTGATCAGCTGTGATTGGCCCTTTACCCCGAATTGTGATCAGCTGTGATTGGCCCTTTACCCCGATCTGTGATCAGCTGTGATTGGCTCGTTCCCCCGATCTGTGTTCAGCTGTGATTGGCTCTTTACCCCGAATTGTGATCAGCTGTGATTGGCTCTTTACCCCGATCTGTGATCAGCTGTGATTGGCTCTTTACCCCGATCTGTGATTAGCTGTGATTGGCCCTTTACCCCGATCTGTGATCAGCTGTGATTGGCTCTTTACCCCGATCTGTGATCAGCTGTGATTGGCTCTTTTCCCCCCGATCTGTGATCAGCTGTGATTGGCCCTTTACCCCGATCTGTGATCAGCTGTGATTGGCCCTTTACCCCGAATTGTGATCAGCTGCGATTGGCTCTTTACCCCGATCTGTGATTGGCTCTTTACCCCAATCTGTGATCAGCTGTGATTGGCTCTTTACCCCGATCTGTGATCAGCTGTGATTGGCCCTTTACCCCGAATTGTGATCAGCTGTGATAGGCTCTTTACCCCGATCTGTGATCAGCTGTGATTGGCTCGTTACCCCGATCTGTGATCAGCTGTGATTGGCCCTTTACCCCGATCTGTGATCAGCTGTGATTGGCTCTTTACCCCGATCTGTGATCAGCTGTGATTGGCCCTTTACCCCGAATTGTGATCAGCTGTGATAGGCTCTTTACCCCGATCTGTGATCAGCTGTGATTGGCTCTTTACCCCGATCTGTGATCAGCTGTGATTGGCTCTTTACCCCGATCTGTGATCAGCTGTGATTGGCTCGTTACCCCGATCTGTGATCAGCTGTGATTGGCCCTTTACCCCTATCTGTGATCAGCTGTGATTGGCCCTTTACCCCGAATTGTAATCAGCTGTGATTGGCTCTTTACCCCGATCTGTGATCAGCTGTGATTGGCCCTTTACCCCGAATTGTAATCAGCTGTGATTGGCTCTTTACCCCGATCTGTAATCAGCTGTGATTGGCTCGTTACCCCGATCTGTGTTCAGCTGTGATTGGCTCTTTACCCTGAATTGTGATCAGCTGTGATTGGCTCTTTATCCCGATCTGTGATCAGCTGTGATTGGCTCTTTACCCCGATCTGTGATTAGCTGTGATTGGCCCTTTACCCCGATCTGTGATCAGCTGTGATTGGCTCTTTACCCCGATCTGTGTTCAGCTGTGATTGGCTCTTTACCCCGAATTGTGATCAGCTGTGATTGTCCCTTTACCCCGATCTGTGATCAGCTGTTATTGGCCCTTTACCCCGAATTGTGATCAGCTGTGATTGGCTCTTTACCCCGATCTGTGATCAGCTGTGATTTGCTCTTTACCCCGATCTGTGATCAGCTGTGATTGGCTCTGTACCCCGATCTGTGATCAGCTGGTCGGAAGGACACAGTGATCACAGATCTGTGCCTCAGGGGGTGTGCGGGAAGCGTGAGCCCGGGAGGACGTCAAATGACAACTTCCCGCCAAACTGCGACCGTGTTGTAGCCATCATTCGCCGATCGCACATACGTGAAGAGGTTCGGGACCTTCGATTGTAAGCTCTTGAGGCCAGGGACTGAGATGAATGTACAAAGTAATGAGCGAAGCGATCCGCCAGTCGGTGGCGCTGTATAAATACCTGAAATAAATCAATAAAAATAAATGGATCTCAGCGTCCAAACCGCCATCGGGAGTCTTGTTGCCCCGCCCATATTCGATTTCGCGCCAAGACCTTTGTGTATATGCCCCCCCCGGGCTTTATCTGCCCCCCACAAGGCATTGTCTGTCGTTCTGTGCCCCCCCCCCCCCGGGCTTTGCCTGCCACCCCAATTTCCATGCCACCCCCCTTCCTCAGGTTTCCGGCACCTATTGACGCCTCGATTAAAATGTTTTCCTTTTTTATTTTATTTTTTGAATGTAAATCCCTCCGGAGGGAAGAGAATAGCCGGGCAGAAGTGATGGGGGATGGGGGGGAGGGGGGAAACCTAAAACCCTGTGATTTGGTGGAATAAAAGGACACCTGAAGCGGGGGAGGGGAGGAAGCGGAGTCCTCTGATATTCCATCCCCCGTCTGCCTGGGACGCTTCCTTCTACCGAGACAAAACCGACATCTTCCCATAGAGAATCGATCCGATCAACGCAGAACAAATCCTGAGACCGGGGGAGGGGTCACACCATAGGAGCCCCCCCCTTCGCCAATCATCTTCCTTCCCCTAGAAAATAAAAACTGGGTCTCTGTGCTTCTCTATGTATTCCATCATCATCTCATCACTGGGTCCCCCCAATTCTGCTCCTGCATTGTCACCCTGTCACATGGGCTTCTCATCCTGTTATAGGGTGACAACGCTCTGTCCCCGCCTCCAATTCTGCTCCTGTGTTGTCACCCTGTCACATGGGCTTCTCATTCTGTTATAGGGTGACAACACTCTGTCCCCGTCCCCCAATTCTGCTCCTGCGTTGTCACCCCGTCACATGAACTTCTTATCCTGTTAAAGGGTGACAACGCTCTGTCCCTGTCCCCCAATTCTGCTCCTGCGTTGTCACCCCGTCACATGAACCTCTTACCCTGTTATAGGGTGACAACACTCTGTCCCCACCTCCAATTCTGCTCCTGCGTTGTCACCCTGTCACATGAACTTCTTATTCTGTTATGGGGTGACAACGCTCTGTCCCTGTCCCCCAATTCTGCTCCTGCGTTGTCACCCTGTCACATGGGCTTCTCATTCTGTTATAGGGTGACAAAACTCTGTCCCCGTCCCCCAATTCTGCTCCTGCGTTGTCACCCCGTCACATGAACCTCTTACCCTGTTATAGGGTGACAACACTCTGTCCCCACCTCCAATTCTGCTCCTGTGTTGTCACCCTGTCACATGGGCTTCTATTGGAGACTACAAGTGGCCATGTCAGCACACATTGCACAGCTATGGATCTGTGTTGTCACCATCAGGAAACCCGCCCTGAGAAATGTCATGAAGCGGCTGCAAAGAGGCTGCAGGAGATGGAATAAAAAGATGGAAAAGAAAAGTATTTGATATAAAAGTATCGGAAGATTCCGATACACAGAGAAGGTTACAAAGTATTCCCTTTACTGTTTATTTATTTTTTATTATTATTCATTCTTTTTCTGTTGGAAAAAAGAGTTAAAGTTAGGCATTAGGGTTATTTATTTATTATTTTTGCTATGGTTATGATGTGTAGCTACTGCTATTACTACTTATAATAATAATAAAAATAATAATATTAACAATAATAATAATAATAATAAAAAAAATGAATAAATACATGTAAAATAAATACAAATAAATAAAAAGAATCATTAATAAATAATAAATAAATACAATAAATGAATACTATGTAATAATATAAAAAATATTTAACCCCTAACCTTAATCCCTAACCCTTTGAAAAATAATAATATTAAGAATAGTTATAATATAAATATCTAAACACCCTAACCCTAATACAAAAAACTAAACAAAAAAAAAAACATTATTACAATTATCACTATTATTATGTTTATTATTAATAAAAATCATAATAATAACAATATTATTAATAATAATAATATTTATTTATTTATTGTTAATGTTTGGTTGTTCATTTATTATTATCATTATTATTATTATTATAATTAATTTAATGTCTTTTTTTTATTTATTTATGTATTGTTTTGTTATTATTTAATTCATTTGATTTATTATTTATTTATGATTATTTTTAGTTATTTGTGTATGTATTTAACTTTTATTTATTTATACATTATTACAACTTTTTCTTACTTCTTTTTTTTATCTGAGCAGAAAATCGCGCAAAACTGTGTGACAAAACGTAGGAATGCGCACAAAACGCACAAATGGCGCATTTCCAATCATGTCTATGGGAATAAAAATGCACCAAAAATGTGCAAATCTGCCCAACTTAATAATAATATTACCAATAGTTACTACTACTACTACTACTACTATCACTTCTACTACTACTACTACTACTATTAATAATAATAATAAATTAATAAATACATGTAAAATAAATACAAATAAAAAAATTATAAATAAAAAATAAATAAATATAATAAATTAATAGTACATAATGATAATAAAAACAATTTAACAAAATAATAATATTAAGAATAGTTATAATCTAATAATAAACTAAACACCCTAACCCTAATACAAAATAAATAAATACATCATTAAAATTATCACTATTATTTTTATTATGATTTTTATTAATAATAATCATAATAAAAATAACAATATTAATAATAATTATTATTTTTTATTTATTTAGTTTTTTTTTTAGGTTTGGTTGTTTATTATTTATTTAATATCTTTTTTATGTATTATTTTGTTATTATTTAATTTATTTGATTAATTATTTATGATGATTTTTAGTTATTTGTGTATATATTTTACATTTATTTATTCAAACATTATTACAATTTTTTTTTTACATTAGAAAAATAATAATTCTAAGAATAGTTATAATATAATAATAAATAACTTAACACCCTTACCCTAATACAAAAGAAATAAATACTTTATTACAATTATCATTATTATTATCATTATTATTATTAATAATAATATTATTATTACTTAACAATAATAATAATATTTTTTTTTTTTTAGGTTTGGTTGTTTATTTATTATTATTTTTATTATTACTATTACTATTATTATTAATAGTCATAATTTATCTCATGTATTTTTATTTTATGTATCCATTATTATGTTATTATTTAATTAATTTGTTGACTTATTATTTATTTATGATGAGTTTTAGTTATTTGTGTATATATTTTAAATGTATTTATTCATCCATTATTACTATTTATTATTTTTTTTTTTTTTATTTGAGCAGAAAATCACGCAAAACCGTGCGACAAAACATGTGAATGCACACAAAAACGCAAAAATGGCGCATTTCCATTCATGTCCACGGGAATAAAAACGCGCAAATCTGCCCAATGTGAGCTACAATTAAAGCTCCAGAACATTTTGGAGCGTAGGGCGTTTTGCGTCAGGCGACTCGCAGCGCAGACGTGAACCGTCTCCATAGAGAATCATTGATTTTTATTCTGCTTCTTTTGGGGGCCAAACGCGCATAGGGCCGCCCATCGGAGTGAATGCGATGTCCTATGCGCGACACGCATTTCCACGTGTAAATTGCACTTTAAAAAAATGGTGACGCGAGGTGCGAGCAGGATCTGAGGTGTGACGCGAGGTATGGGCGGGGTCTTAGTGAAAGTATAAAAGTCTTGTCATGGGTCCTGATGAGAAGCTCCATAAATGCGATGGGTGACAGCGCCACCACTGGGGGCCTCTTTGAATGTCGCTGACACCTGCACCTTCGGTTACGGGAGACCCGTCTGCTCTGGTTGCGGTTGGTTGGTTGGGTCTCTGGATGGGAAGAAGGGGATGGGGCGCTCTGTACGGCAGGCTTTGTGTCCCCCCCCCCACCCCATATGGGGAGGTCAGAGAGCAGCCAGTGACCCGGGCGGTGAGATGGATAAAGAATGGATTGGGTTTCCGGTGAATGGAAGGTACAATGGATGGTATTCATGGTGAGGGAAGACCCATCTCCATCCAGAGCCACCAACAGATGGAAATGAAGGATGACATCATTATATGAGTGCCCCCACCCCGCCCCCTACGCTCCATCCACCAAAAAATTAATAACCATACCTACTGCAAAGCAGCTCTTCCTCAACTGGGATCCCCCCGGGGCACAGTGCCTCCTCTCCAACCTGCACTGTGACATCATCACCTCCTCTCCAACCTGCACTGTGACATCATCACCTCCTCTCCAACCTGCACTGTGACATCATCACCTACTCTCCAACCTGCACTGTGACATCATCACCTCCTCTCCAACCTGCTCTGTGACATCATCACCTCCTCTCCAACCTGCACTGTGACATCATCACCTCCTCTCCAACCTGCACTGTGACATCACGCCTCCTCTCCAACCTGCACTGTGACATCATCACCTCCTCTCCAACCTGCTCTGTGACATCATCACCTCCTCTCCAACCTGCGCCGTGACATCATCACCTCCTCTCCAACCTGCACTGTGACATCACGCCTCCTCTCCAACCTGCACTGTGACATCATCACCTCCTCTCCAACCTGCTCTGTGACATCATCACCTCCTCTCCAACCTGCGCCGTGACATCATCACCTCCTCTCCAACCTGCGCTGTGACATCATCACCTCCTCTCCGACCTGCGCTGTGACATCATCACCTCCTCTCTGACCTGCGCTGTGACATCATCACTTCCTCTCCGACCTGAACTGTGACATCATCACCTACTCTCCAACCTGCACTGTGACATCATCACCTCCTCTCCAACCTGCGCCGTGACATCATCACCTCCTCTCCAACCTGCGCTGTGACATCATCACCTCCTCTCCAACCTGCTCTGTGACATCATCACCTCCTCTCTGACCTGCACTGTGACATCGTCACTTCCTCTCCGACCTGAACTGTGACATCATCACCTACTCTCCAACCTGCACTGTGACATCATCACCTCCTCTCCAACCTGCTCTGTGACATCACGCCTCCTCTCCAACCTGCACTGTGACATCATCACCTCCTCTCCAACCTGCTCTGTGACATCATCACCTCCTCTCCAACCTGCGCCGTGACATCATCACCTCCTCTCCAACCTGCGCCGTGACATCATCACCTCCTCTCCAACCTGCGCCGTGACATCATCACCTCCTCTCCAACCTGCGCTGTGACATCATCACTTCCTCTCCGACCCGCACTGTGACATCATCACCTCCTCTCCAACCTGCACTGTGACATCATCACCTCCTCTCCAACCTGCACCGTGACATCATCACCTCCTCTCCAACCTGCACCGTGACATCATCACCTCCTCTCCAACCTGCACCGTGATATCATCACCTCCTCTCCAACCTGCACCGTGACATCACCACCTCCTCTCCAACCTGCACCGTGACATCATCGCCTCCTCTCCAACCTGCACCGTGACATCATCACCTCCTCTCCAACCTGCACCGTGACATCATCACCTCCTCTCCAACCTGCGCTGTGACATCATAGCCTCCTCTCCAACCTGCACTGTGACATCATCACCTCCTCTCCAACCTGCACCGTGACATCATCACCTCCTCTCCAACCTGCACTGTGACATCATAGCCTCCTCTCCAACCTGCACTGTGACATCATCACCTCCTCTCCAACCTGCACTGTGACATCATCACCTCCTCTCCAACCTGTGCTGTGACATCATCACCTCCTCTCCAACCTGCACTGTGACATCATCACCTCCTCTCCAACCTGCGCTGTGACATCATCACCTCCTCTCCAACCTGCACCGTGACATCATCACCTCCTCTCCAACCTGCGCTGTGACATCATCACCTCCTCTCCAACCTGCACCGTGACATCATCACCTCCTCTCCAACCTGCACTGTGACATCATAGCCTCCTCTCCAACCTGCGCTGTGACATCACCACCTCCTCTCCAACCTGTGCTGTGACATCACCACCTCCTCTCCGACCTGCGCTGTGACATCATCACTTCCTCTCCGACCTGCACCATGACATAATCACCTCCTCTCCAACCTGCTCTGTGACATCATCACCTCCTCTCCAACCTGCACTGTGACATCATCACCTCCTCTCCAACCTGCTCTATGACATCATCACCTCCTCTCCAACCTGCACTGTGACATCATCACCTCCTCTCCAACCTGCACTGTGACATCATCACCTCCTCTCCAACCTGCACTGTGACATCATCACCTCCTCTCCAACCTGCGCTGTGACATCACCTCCTGTAAAGTTTTCATTCCATAAATTATTTTGTACCTAGTGATGTCATCGCCGGGTCTCTGTGCTTCTCTATGCAATGGAGGCGTGGTTGGTGGGAGGGGCCAGCTGTACATGGCATTCTGATAACATCACACTCCTCTCCAGAGCCCTCAGCCCTGATGCAAGCAGTGGGAGGAGTTATGCCAATATCAATAATAGGTGGGTGTCACTCTGGAGGAATGGGTGTTCCTAGGCAGGTGAGGGTAACGCCCACATCTGATGGAGCTTCTAATGCACAAGGTGAGAAGCTCACAGTGTGCGGTGAAATTAGAGGAAGCCGTTCCAGTCCTGAAGAGGAGCCGCTACACCTGTGCAGGACTGACGGGGGAGGAGCCAGTACACCAGTGCAAGACTGACGGGGGAGGAGCTAGTACACCTGTGCAAGACTGACGAGGGAGGAGCCAGTACACCTGAGCAAGACTGATGGGGGAGGAGCTAGTACACCTGTGCAAGACTGATGGGGAGGAGCTAGTACATCTGTGCAAGACTGACGGGGGAGGAGCCAGTACACCTGTGCTAGACTGTTGGGGAGGAGCTAGTACACCTGAGCAAGACTGATGGGGGAGGAGCTAGTACACCTGAGCAAGACTGATGGGGAGGAGCTAGTACACCTGTGCAAGACTGACGGGGGAGGAGCTAGTACACCTGTGCAAGACTGACGGGGCAGGAGCTAGTATACCTGTGCAAGACTGACGGGGGAGGAGCTAGTACACCTGTGCAAGACTGACGGGGGAGGAGCTAGTACACCTGTGCAAGTCCTTCTCTAGATGTGCAAAGCTGGTAGAGAAATCCCCAAAAAGACTTGCAGCTGTAATTGCAGGGAAAGGCGCTTCTACAAAGTAGGGGGGGGGGGGGTGTGAATACTTTTTCGATGCACTGTATGTACTGCATATATAAACCACATAAAACAGAACAATACAAAAAAAATCACAAATACAATTTTTTTTTTTAAATGACATAAACTACACTATACCAAAAAAAAAAAAAAAATCACAAATACAAAAAATATATATATAATGACCTAAACTAAACTAAATATTCTAGTTAAAGAAATAAAGAAAAAAAATACATACAGTATACACACCACCAGCTCCCAATAAAATACATTTAAGTCTTTGGTTGTAACATGAGAAAATGTGGAAAATTTCAAGGGGTATGAATACTTTTTAAAGGCACTATATGTGCTGTATAAATAAACAACATAAAAAGCAGAAAAAAAAAAATTACAAAATCAGAAAAAAAAAATGATAATGACCTAAACTAGGCTATACCAAAAATAAATAAAATATTCTATTTAAAGAAATAAAGAAAATAATACATAATGTATACACATCTCCAGCTCCTAATAAAATATGTTTATATTTTTCGGTTGTAACAAGACAAAATGTGGAAACGTTAAGGGGTATGAATACTTTTTCAAGGCACTGTATGTACTGTATATATAAACAACATAAAACCGAAAAAAAAAAAAATCATAAATACAAAAAAATTAACATAATGACCTAAACTATATTATACCAAAAATACAAAAAAAATAAATAAATAAAATATTCTAGTTAAAGAAATAAAGACAAAAATACATACAGTATACACACCTCCAGCTCCCAATAAAATCCCAATAAAATATGTTTACGTTTTTGGTTGCAACATGCATCATTATATATATATAATAACCTAAGCTACGCTATACCAAATAAAAAATAAATAAATAAAATATTCTAGTTAAAGCAATAAAGAAAAAAAATGTAGATATAGTATACACACCTCCAGTTCCCAATAAAATACGTTTACGTTTTTGGTTGCAACATGACAAAATGTGGAAAATTTCAAGGGGTATGAATACTTTTTCAAGGTATTGTATGTACTATATATATATATATATATATATATATATACTGTATATACAACATAAGACAGAAAAATACAAAAAAAAATCACAAATACAATATATATATATATAATGACCTAAACTACGCTATAACAAATAAAATATAAATAAATAAATAAAATATTCTAGTTAAAGCAATAAAGAAAAAAAAATACATATAGTATACACACCTCCAGCTCCCAATAAAATACGTTTACGTTTTTGGCTACAATATGACAAAACGTGGAAAATTTCAAGGGGTATGAATACCTTTTCAAGGCACTGTATGTACTGTATATATAAATAACATAAAACTGAAAAATACAAAAAAAAAAACATAAATATAAAAAAAATTTACATAAACTACGCTATACCAAAAATACAAAAAAAAATAAAATTATAGTTAAAGAAAAAAATACATATAATATACACACGTCCAGCTCCCAATAAAATCCCAATAAAATATGTTTACGTTTTTGGTTGCAATATGACAAAATGTGGAAAATTTCAAGGGGTATGAATACTTTTCAAGTCACTGTGTGTACTGTATATATAAACAACATAAAACTGAAAAATACAAAAAAAAAAAAAAATCGCAAATATATATATATATATAATTACCTAAACTACGCTATACCAAAAACAAATAAAACATTCTAATAATAAAATATTCTAGTTAAAAAAAAATACATATAGTATACACACCCCCAGCTAAAGAAAAATAAAAAGGTATATAGAATACACTATATATTATCTCCAAACAAATTTCACCTAAGCAGTTTAATAACTAATCATTTAAAATAAATAAAGAAAGTAAAACAGGAAAAAACACAAGCGAAAAAAGAAAATAAAAAAAGGAAGTTAAAATAAAACCAAACTAAACTATGCTAAATACACCCAAAATTAAAAAAAAAAAAAAAACACCCACTAAATAAAAAAGGTATATATATATATATATATATATATATATACAAAAAAATAATAATAAAAAAAAAAAAAAAATATATATATATTATTATATTATTATTAAATTATTATTATATTTATATTATATTATTATTTTATTAATATATATTATATTATATATATTATAATAAGGTTAAGGTTAGTATTGGTATAATATAATATATAATAATAATAATAATAATAATTATTAATCTAAAATTCTGAATATATTACACTTTCATATTTCCTCAGTACAGACATGAGATTAGTCTCCGTTAATGCTGTTCACTTACTGAGAAATAAATAATAAAAATAAAATTTTATATATATATGTATTTTTTTTTTTAATTTATTTATTTCTCAGTAAGTGAACAGCAGCATGATTTTTAATTTGGTGGTGGAATCATTGGCATTAACATTCATATGACATTCACGAGGACTAATCTCATGTCTGTACTGAGGAAATATAAAATCGGTATATATTCAGAATTTCAGATAAATTAATTTTCTTTATGAGGTCGATTATTGGAGGGAAAGTCGCTGGGTGGACCGGCCGCTCGTCCTGTCTCACGCTCCCCTCGCCGCCCTTCCAGATGTGACGCTCCCCTCTCCAGCAGTTTATATAGAACACATGTAGGCGCTCATTATCTGTTTTGCACAGTCATAGATTTTATCTCCAACTCCATTTTTCCACTCAGCCACCTCATTACAGAACGAACCGTTGGTCATTTGCACTATAAAACATTTGATTTCGGCTGACCTCCTCCCGCGCGTTTTGCCAGAGCTCTTCTGAAGACACCACATTTACTTGCAAACAGGGAGCCTCTGCTGCAGATGTGGCCCTTTTATCTGCCAACAAGTCCCTCCGGAAACGTGTCTCTGGCTGGTTATAAACTGTCAGAAAGGAAAGTCATCATTACTGATCCTGGACATTCCTAATCGTCTGCATTGACATAGTCCAGCCGCAGATCTGATTTCATTAGCTAGGCCTGGACTGGTGTCAGGGGTGGTGGGACAGGCAGATCCCCGCTAATACACATATGGACACAACTCACATTTTAATCATTTTTGTTAGAATGTTTCACTTCAAGAAATCCTTTCATCATTTTTATTTCTCTGAAGACAGGTACTTTATTGTAATCCTGGATTAACGCGACTCCCTATGGAAGCTCTGACCGAACTCTGCCTCACCCCCTCTCCATCCACTCTCCCCCCTCCATCCACTCCCCCTCACCCCCCCCCCCCTCTCCATCCACTCCCCTCTCCCAGACAAGGATGAAGGAATCTGATGATTATTTCCAAATGATAGCATTGCTTTTATGGGCAACAATTGTCTAAACCTGTCCATTACACCTACCATACAGTACAGGTAAAGGTATGTGGACTCCTGACCATCACACCTACCTTAATGGGAAAAAATCTGTGGACCCTCCTCCAAATGATGGAGTTCAGGTGTCTCCAATGAAAGGTTCTGGCAATGCTCCATCATACAAAGACATTGTGGACAATTGTGCTCTTCCATCCTTGTGGTAACAGTTTGGTGAAGACCCCCCCGTGTACAAAGCCAGCTCCATAAAGACATGGTGTGACCAGTTTGGTGTGAAGGAACTCCAGTGTCCTGCACAGAGCCCTGACCTGAACCCTACTTTTGGAAGACCTTTTGTATAAGGTCTTCTCATCCAACATCAGTACCTGCTCCTAGAACTGAACACTCATTCCAAAGGTGTTCAGTAGGGTTGAGGTCATGGAGGAACTTTAGTGTCCTGCACAGAGCCCTGACCTCAACCCTACTGAACACCTTTGGGATGAATTGGAATGTTGACGGAGAGTTGGTCTTTTTTTGAGGCCCAACATGAGAACCAGGTCTTCTCGTCCAATATCAGTACCTAAACTCAAAAATTGATACAAATTCCCGAAGACACTCTCCAAAATCTTGTGGGAAGCCTTCCCAAAGGAGTGGAGCCAGCTCAATAAAGACATTTTGGTGTGGAGTAACTTGAGTGTCCTGACCTCAACCCTACTGAACATCTTTGGAATTAATTGGATCACAAATTTTGAGTCAGGTCTTTTTTTTTTTTGGTGCCCAATGTGTGACTCAACATGCAAGCTAGGTCTCACCAACTCTGATGGTGAGCCAAGTCTTGTTCTCCAGCATCACTATCTGACCTCACAAATGGCCATAAATTCCCGCAGACACCCTCCAAAATCTTGTGGAAAGCCATCCTAGAAGAGTGGAGGATGTCATAGTCACTAAGGGGGATGGGAGGCAACACCATAAAGACATGGTGTGACCAATTTGGTGTGAAAGAACTCAAGTGTGTTGCACAGAGCCCTGACCTAAACCCTAATGAACACCTTTGGGATAAATCGTAATGCCAGTTATGATCCAGGTCTTTTTTTGGTGCCCAACATAAGGCCCAAAATATGAGCCAGGTCTTCTTATCCAACATCAATACTTGAACTCCCAGTAGGCCCAAATTTCCACAGACACCCTCCAAAATCTTGTGGAAATTCTTCCTAAAGGGGTCGAGGATGTTATAGCCACAAACGTGGGGCAACTCCGTATTAATGGCCAAGGAGGTGGGGGGGGGGGGGGTAGTCCAATATTGAAAGCCAAGGTTTTGGAATGAGATGTCCAACAATCCAACAAGCTCATTTAGGTGCGATGGGTGAAAGAACTTGAGTGTCCTGCACAAAGCCCTTACCTTAACCTTAATGAACACCTTCGGGATGAGTTGGAATGTTGACTGCAAACTAGGTCTTTTTTTTTTTTTTTTTTGGTGCCCAATGTGAGGCCCAACATGTGAGCCAGGTCTTTTTTCTGGTGCCCAACCTGAGGCCCAACATGTGAGCCAAGTCTTTCTTCTGGTGCCCAAAGTGAGGCCCAACATGCGAGCGAGGCCTTTTTTCTGTTGCCCAACGTGAGGCCCAATATGTGAGCCAAGTCTTTTTTCTGGTGCCCAATGTGGGGCCCAACATGTGAGCCAGGTCTTTTTTCTGGTGCCCAACGTGAGGCCCAACATGTGAGGCAGGTCTTTTTTTGTGATGCCCAACATGAGGCCCAACATGTGAGCCATGTTTTTTTTTTTAGGTGCCCAAAATGAGGCCCAATATGTGAGCCAGGTCTTCTCATAAAACATCAGTACTTGACCTCCAAATGGGCCAAAATTCATAGACACCCTCCAAAATCTTGTGGATATTCTTCCTAAAGGGGTGGAGGATGTTATAGCCTCAAAGGGGTGGTAAGATTGTATTAATGGCCAAGGAGGGGGGAATCAAATATTGAAAGGCAAGGTTTTGGAATGAGATGTACAACAAGCTCATTTAGGTGTGATGGGTGCAGGAACTTGAGTGTCCCTTACCTAAACCCTACTGAACACCTTTGGGATGAGTTAAAACGTTGACTGCAAACCAGGTCGGTCTTTTTATTGGTGCGCCATGTGAGGCCCAATGTGTGAGCCAGGTCTTGTTTCTGGTACCCAACATGAGGCCCAACATGTGAGCCAGTTCTTTTTTCTGGAGCCCAACGTGAGGCCCAATATGTGAGCCAAGTCTTTTTTCTGGTGCCCAACATGGGGCCCAATGATGAGCCAGGTCTTCTCATCAAACATCAGTACTTGACCTCCAAATAGGCCCAAATTCCCACAGACACCCTCCAAAATCTTGTGGAACTTTTTCATAAAGGGGTGGAGGATATTATAGCCACAAACGTGGGGCAACCCAATATTAAAGGCCATGGTTTTTGAATGGGATGGCCAACAAGCTCATATAGGTTGTGGTAGTGGGGGTGTCCAGACTTTTGGCCATGTAATGTGCTATTAACTATAGAGTTTGGAAAGATTTAAACAATTATTTCTTAACTCCAATCACCTACAACCTTTTCCAGTAGCAGAAGTTGTACTTGAAGATCAGCGAAGGACATGTTGCAGCTCAGCTCCTTCGGCTTAAGTTGCTTTTGAATGAATAATTATTGACTACCTGTCATTGCAGAATTGACCTTTTAGCGGGTATTAACAATGATGCGCTTTGTTTTTGCTCCGCGTAAATGTGTATTGGATATTTTTGACAACAAAAGAGAAAGGAGACTCTGCAAACATTAACCCGAGTCAATGCCAAGGGTAGAAAAGAAAGAGATGTGTAAGGCCGGAGGTGACATGTTTTTAATGGTCAAACCAGAGAATGACAGGCATTGGAATATAATAGAATGACAAACTAATGGCAGATGTTGTTATTGGTGAGGCTGCATCTTACACAAGGGTTGGGAGGGTTATGCTTGAAACAAATGCAGTATCTTGCTAAATTGAAGCATAGCAGGAAAAAAAACCACTACCCCCTGCAATATATACTAATTAACACATGCTGCTAGTACAAAAAAAAAAAGAAAAAAAACCTACATACATTGATTTCTTTCCCAGCAACACAATGCTGCTGCATTGACTCCCAAGAGCCTGCCACTTTGTGTGCAAGGTAAGGGTTACTGGAAGATGTCGTTTTTGGGGTATGCCTACATCAAGGGGTTCTTGGAAGATGTAATTTTTGGGGTATACCTACATCAAGGGGTCTTGGAATTTGTAGTTTTTGGTGTATCATGTACTAATTAACACATGCTGCTATTACAAAAAAAAAACCTACATACATTGATTTCTTTCCCAGCAACACAATGCTGCTGCCTTGACTCACAGGAGCCTGTCACTTTGTGTGCAAGGTAAGGGTTCTAGGAAGATGTTGTTTTTGGGGTATGCCTACATCAAGGGGTTCTTGGAAGATGTAGTTTTGGGGGTATGCCTACATAAAGAAGTTCTTGGAAGATGTAGTTTTGGGGGTATGCCTACATAAAGAAGTTTTTGGATGATGTAGTTCTGGGTGTATGTCTACATCATGAGGATCTTGGAATATGTAGTTCTGGGGGTATGCCTACATCAAGAGGTTCTTGGAATTTGTAGTTTTCGGGGTATGCCTACATCAAGAAGTTCTTGGAAGATGTAGTTTTGGGGGTATGCCTACATCAAGGGTTTCTTGGAATATGTAGTTCTGGGGGTATGCCTATATCAAGAGGTTCTTGGAAGATGTAGTTCTGGGGGTATGCCTACATGAAAATGTTCTTGGAAGATGTAGTTCTGGGGGTATGCCTACATAAAGAAGTTTTTGGATGATGTAGTTCTGGGTGTATGTCTACATCAAGAGGTTCTTGGAAGAACCAGTTTTGGGGGTATGCCTACATCAATAGGTTCTTGGAAGATGTAGTTCTGGGGGTATGTCTACATCAAGGGGTTCTTGGAATATGTAGTTCTAGGGGTTTGCCTACATCAAGGTTCTTGGAAGATGTAGTTCTGGGGTATGCCTACATCATGAGGTTCTTGGAATATGTAGTTTTTGGGGTATGCCTACATCAGGAAGTTCTTGGAAGATGTAGTTTTGGGGTATGCCTACATCAAGAATTTCTTGAAAGATGTAGTTCTGGGGGTATGCCTGCATCAAGAGGTTCTTGGAAGATGTAGTTCTGGGGGTATGCCTACATCAAGAGGTTCTTGGATATATGTAGTTCTGGGGGTATGCCTACATCAAGAGGATCTTGGAATATGTAGTTCTGGGGGTATGCCTACATCAAGAGGATCTTGGAATATGTAGTTCTGGGGGTATGCCTACATCAAGAGGTTCTTGGAATATGTAGTTCTGGGGGTATGCCTACATCAAGAGGTTCTTGGAAGATGTAGTTTTGGGGGTATGCCTACATCAAGAGGATCTTGGAATATGTAGTCCTGGGGGTATGTCTACATCACGAGGTTCTTGGAAGATGTAGTTCTGGGGGTATGCCTACATCAAGAGGTTTTTTTTTTCATGGGTGCTTGGCACTTAGGGAAGCCCTCTCAACAAATCGGCCTCAGACCAGGTACATGATAGCTGTATTTAATGCTCTTAACCAGTGGTGGGATTCAGCCGGTTTGCACCGGTTCCACAAAACCGGTTACTAAACATTAGGAAGTTTGCAGAACCGCCTTACTGTGACCATCTGTATATCACCCGCTCTGGGCTCTGGCTATCTCTGTCCCTGCCTGTGGCTGCGGTGGCGGCGGCGCTCTCTCTCTCTGCGGGGAGGCGGCCGGAGCCCACGCACAGCACTGGTTGCTAGGCTAGAGCCGCTTAGCGTCCAGCAACCAGTGATGTCACCCCTTTCTCCTCCAGGCCTCCGCACCGCCGCCTCCCACACAGTCCCCGCCTATTACAATTTGGCTCTAGTAGGCTTCAGGAAAGGGTGGACCCGGAGCGCAGAGCAGTGCGCCCCGAGCCCACCCATTGTGTGACAATAGCAAATGAATATTGCTATTGTCACACGGATCCTCCTCCTGGCCAATCAGGAAGTGGGTCAAAGACCCGCTTTCTGATTGGCTGAAAGGCAAACCCCATGCCATTGGCCGAGGAGGAGGCGGGAGGAGAGGAGACGCTGGGACTGAAGAGAAGCTGCCGCTACAGCAGGTAAGTCAAGTGCACTGGTCTCGGGGGGGCTTGGCACGCTGTTGACTCTGCATTGAAAGCGGGCACGCTGGTCTCTGCATTGAAAGGGGGCACGATGATCTCTGCATTGAAAGGGGGCACGCTGATCTCTGCATTGAAGGGGGCACACTGGTCTCTGCATTGAAAGGGGGCACGATGATCTCTGCATTGAAGGCGGCACGCCACACGCTGGTCTCTGCATTAAAGGGGGCACGCTGGTCTCTGCATTGAAAGGGGGCATGCTGGTCTCTGCATTGAAAGGGGGCACGCTGGTCTCTGCATTGAAAGGGGGCACGATGATCTCTGCATTGACAGGGGACATGCTGGTCTCTGCATTGAAAGGGGGCATGCTGGTCTCTGCATTGAAAGGGGACACGATGATCTCTGCATTGACAGGGGGCATGCTGGTCTCTGCATTGAAAGGGGGCAAGCTGGTCTCTGCATTGAAAGGGGGCACGATGATCTCTGCATTGACAGGGGGCATGCTGGTCTCTGCATTGAAAGGGGGCATGCTGGTCTCTGCATTGAAAGGGGGCACGCTGGTCTCTGCATTGAAAGGGGGCACGATGATCTCTGCATTGACAGGGGACATGCTGGTCTCTGCATTGAAAGGGGGCACGCTGGTCACTGTGCATTGAAAGGGTTCACGCTGGCCACTGTGCATTGAAAGGGGGCACGCTGGTCACTGTGCATTGAATTGGGGCACGCTGGTCTCTGCATTGAAAGGGGGAACGCCGGTCTCTGCATTGAAGGGGGCACACTGGTCACTGCATTGAAGGGGGCACGCTGGTCACTGTGCATTGAAAGGGGGCACGCTGGTCACTGCATTGAAGGGGGCACGCTGGTCACTGTTTTGAAGGGGGCACGCTGGTCACTGTGCATTGAAAGGGGGCACGCTGCTCACTGTGTATTGAAAGGGAGCACGCTGGCCACTGTGCATTGAAAGGGGGCACGCTGGCCACTGTGCATTGAAAGGGGGCACGCTTGTCACTGCATTGAAAGGGGGCACGCTGGTCACTGCATTGAAGGGGGCACGCTGGTCACTGCATTGATGGGGGCACACACGCTGGTCACTGCATTGAAGGGGGCACGCTGGTCACTGTGCATTGAAAGGGGGCACGCTGGTCCCTGTGCATTAAATGGGGGCACACTGGTCATTCTGCATTAAAAGGGGGCACGCTGGTCACTGTGCATTAAATGGGGGCACGCTGGTCATTCTGCATTAAAAGGGGGCATGCTGGTCACTGTGCATTGAAAGTCGGAACTGGTTACTAAAATTTTTGAATCCCACCACTGCTCTTAACTAATGATTGACTGATATTGTTTTTAAAATGCTGATATTTTGGTCATCGGATATCGGTATCGGCCGATATTTTTCGGCATGTGAAAAAACATTTTTTTTTTATTTTATTTTTTTCCAGGTGCTCTTGAGGAAGGGTCTGGGGGTCTAAAAGACCCCAAACCCCTCCTCTGCACTGAAAAGCATTCAAAACGCCAAGTTTGGCTGTAGAAGTAGACACAGCTGAATATATATACATTGTTCTGGTGCACTCTACTATGTTTCCCCAAGCTCACCAACAGCTCCTGGTCTTAACATATTGGTTGAGAGCCAGTAAGACCTGCTCCTGATCATGTGATCAGTATAATAGCCAATCACAGTGGTCAGTAGTGTAAGAACCCGGGTCCAAACAGGTATATCACCTGGAGAGGGGGGGGGTCACAAATTTTGCATATTTTTAAAGAGTGCCAAGACTGAAAAAAGGTTGAGAAGCGATACACTAGACCAGAAGTAGAGGAGCAGCACAGGATCCCAAAGCCTGTGGGGGGACAGCTCCAGTCAGGCGGTGAAGATAGCTGCCAGAGCCGCACAATTGGTGGTCTATCTATTTATATGGAACAAAATCCAAAACTATTTTTCGACTTTATGACTTACTATATCCCGTATCAGGAACGGAGAACTTTCCTTTGGCATCAGTGGTTGAAGCGGCCATGATATAACGACCTGTAGAAGTAGACACAGCTGAATATATATGAATGTTCTGCTTAGTGTTGGTTTTGCTAAACATAAGTGTCCCCCTGAGCCTGTAAATTCTGTATCTTTTGGGAAAAAAAGAGCGATTTTATTCAGCCTTGTGGATTTTGGATTGCCCTCGCATACCATTGTCTGAGCCGTGGTTTTGTTTATCTGTTCTCGGCACCCCGCTGGGAACGTTCTCCCTTTGTGAAATACAAGAGCTCAAGAACAGAAGATGGATTAATACTTAATAATTAAATTCAAAGCTCTTCAGGAGGACAACCAAAAATGTATTGTACATAAAGAGCCTACGCCTAATATGATGTGAGAAATTCATACATTGGGAGAGGCGACTAATATAAATTTATTGTTTATGTATAGATTACAATATTCGTAAAATTCCCCTTCTCCATCTCCTATGGTTCCTGTGCCTAATATCCTATCTTGATATTCAACTGAGAATTATTTGTAACAATTTACAATAACAATTACTATTCATAGGTGAAAAATTGACAATAACTTCAGGAACTCTACAGTGGGGAAAATAATTATTTGATCCCTGCAGATTATGTAAGTTTGCCCACTTACAAAAAAATGGCGGGTGTATGATTTTTATCATAGGTGTATTTTATATGATAGAGACAGTGTCAGGTCACCTGTGGCCAGGTGACGACTGCACCCTGTTGGAGGCAGGGGTGCAGCGCAAGGTAGTGAACCTGATAGCAGACTGCTGCGGATGGATCGGAACGTGAGCCCAAGATTCCCCAGGGCATATAGTCTAAGACCTGTTCACCAGAGCCTCTAGTGGTGAGGATGGACTTGGCTGCAGCTGGGCCCAGGTCGCGGCCCTTGGGGTCCCCCGGGTCACGCTCCGTATGGAGAGAAGGGAAGCAGCCACTCAGGACACACGGAATAGTGATGGGTAAGCTGAGGTCGGGGTAACAGGCAGAGGAGGGTAACCAAGGGACAGGCCAAAGGTCAGGGTAACAGGCAAACAGGAATAGTCAGAGATAAGCCAAAGTCGGTACACAGAAAAGTAGATCAAGCTCATGGCAAACAGGAAACAAACACTGTTGAACAGCAAAGCAGACCTGCAGTGCACTGGTTAATATAGACTTCCTGTGATGACCTGGGGTGGGGCAAGAACAGGAAGGAGAGGTGATAAAAAGGAACCAGAAGTGAATTCTGACCTCTAATACAGACATGAAGGAACAGGTAAGCTTGCCAAACACTATTGCAAGTCCATGACAGACAGAATATCAACCAAAAATGATACAAATGTTATAAATGGAGTTGCAGTTCAGTGAGTAAAATAAGTATTTGATCCCCAAGCAACCAACAATAATTCTGCCTCCCACAGACTGGCTACAGTAGGTGCTCATGTGGTACACAGATTAGTCCTGTCAATGTAAGAAGGAGCTCCTAACGACAACTCGTTATGTGTATAGAAGACACCCGCCCACAGAATCTCTTTCCTCCAATCACAGCTCACCATCATGGGAAGACCAAAGAGCTGTCAGAGGAGGTCAGGGAGAAGATTGTAGACCTACACAAGGCTGGAATGGGCTACAAGACCATCAGCAAGAAGCTTTGTGAGAAGAGGACAACTGTTGGAGCGATTATTGGCAAATGGAAGAAATGCAAAATAACAATCAATGGCCCTCAGTCTGGAGCTCCATGGAAGATTTCTCCTCATGGGGTGAGGATGGTCATGAGAAAAGTGAGGGATCAGCCCAGGACTACACGGGAGAAGCTTGTGAATGATCTCAACGCAGTTGGGACCACAGTCACCAAACAAACCATTGGTATCAATACGCCCCCATGGATTGAAATCCTGCAGCACCCGCAAGGTCCCCCCTCTTCAGGAAAGAACATGTACAGGCACGTCCGAAGTTTGCCAATGAACATCTAAATGATTCAGAGAAGGCTTGGGAAAAAAGTGCTGTGGCCATATGAGACCAAAATGTATCTCTTTGACATAAACTCGATTTGCCATGTTTGGAGGAAGAAAAATGCTGACTATGAACGTAAGAACACCATCCCCACAGTCAAGCACGGAGGTGGAAACATGATGCTTTGGGGCTGTTTCTCTGCTAAAGGTACAGACCAACTTTGCCGCATTGAGGGGCCAATGGACGGGGCCATGTATTGTAAAATCTTGGATGAGAACCGTCTTCCCTCAGCCAGAACACTGAACACTGAAGATGGGTCATGGATGAGTCTTCCAGCATGACAATGACCCAAAACATACCGCCAAGGCAACAAAGGAGTGGCTTAAGAAGAATTACATTAAGGTCATGGAGTGGCCTAGCCAGTCTCCGGACCTTCATCCTATATAAAATTTATGGAGGGAGCTGAAACTTCGAGTTGCCAAGAAAAAGCCAAGAAACCTTAAGGATTTAGAGAAGATCTGTAAAGAAGAGAGGACCAAAATCCCTCCTGAGATGTGTGCAAACCTGGTCACCATCTACAATAAATGTCTTACTTCTGTGATTGCCAACAAGGGTTTCTCCACAAAGTACTAAGTCATGTTTTACTTGGGGATCAAATACTTATTTTACTCACTGAACTGCAACTCCATTTATAACATTTGTATCATGTGTTTTTTCTGGATTTTTGGTTTATATTCTGTCTCTATCTTATAAAATACACCTATCATAGAAATTATAGACCATTCATTTCTTTGTAAGTGGGCGAACTTACACAATCTGCAGGGATCAAAACATATTTTTCCCTACTGTATATAAGCAAAAATATATGCATCCAATAATAATATTAAGTTAAAGTTATAAAAATTAAGTTATAAATAAAAGCATCCAATCAATGCTTTAGAAATATACAAGGATTTCTCCTGTACTATTATACAGTTTTCTTTTTTTTTATTTAGAAAGAATTGAAATGCCAGCTATGCCAGCGTGGGCCCTCTTGCTACCCCACAAATAGAGCAGAGCACCATGGAACAGATAAAACCTGGGAGCTGGATCTGCAGAGGAAAAAACATGCTGGAGAACACTAGAGGAAGTAGGTCCTGAAAACTGGACTTTGATCACTCTGGAACAAATAAGAACTGGGAGCTGGATCTGTGGAGGAGGAACCATGCTGGAGAATGCTGGAAGAAGAAGGTCCTAGAAATTGGCCCTGGGTTACTCTAAAATAGATAAGACATGGAAGCTGGATCTGCGGAGGAGGAACCCCAACAGAGAACACTAGAAGAGGAAGGTCCTGGAAACTGAACTTGGATCACTCTGGAATGGATAATACTTGGGAACTGGTTCTGTGGAGGAGGAACCATGCTGGAGAACAATGGGAGAGGAAGGTCCTGGAAACCTGACTTGGGTTACTCTAGAACAAATAAGACCTGGGAGCTTGATCTGTGGAGGAGAAACCATGCTGGAGAACAATGGCAGTGGAAGGTTCTGGAAACTGGACTTGGATCACTTTGGAATGGATAAGACCTGGGAGCTGGCTCTGTGGAAGAGGAACCATGCTGGAGAACAATGGCAGAGGAAGGTCCTGGAAACTGGGCTTGGATCACTCTGGAATGGATAAGACCTGGGGGTTGGGTCTGTGGAGGAGGAACCATGCTGGAGAACAATGGCAGAGGAAGGTCCTGGAAACTGGGCTTGGATCACTCTGGAATGGATAAGAGTTGGGAACTGGCTCTGTGGAGGAGGAACCATGCTGGAGAACAATGGGAGAGGAAGGTCCTGGAAACCTGACTAGGGTTACTCTAGAACAAATAAGACCTGGGAGCTTGATCTGTGGAGGAGAAACCATTCTGGAGAACAATTGGAGAGGAAGGTCCTGGAAACTGGACTTAAATCACTCTGGAGCGAAAAAAGACCTATGAGATGGTTCTTTGAAAGGAGGAGGAACCATGTTGGAGAACACCGGAAAAAGATAGGTCCTGGAAATTGGACTTAAATCACTCTGTGGAGGAGGAACCATGCTGGAGAACACCAGAAAGAGAAAGGTCCTGGAAACTGGACTTAAATCACTCCTGAGCGAAAAAGACCTATGAGATGGTTCTTTGAAAGGAGGAGGAACCATGTTGGAGAACACCGGAAAAAGATAGGTCCTGGAAACAGGACTTGGGTCACTCTGGAATAGATAAGACCTATATGCTGCCTGTGCGGAGGATGAACCATGCCGGAGAATACTGGAAAGAGGAAGGTCCTGGAAACTCTGAAACTCGTTAAGGTAGGAGGATAGCCCTACATGAGAGCAGGTGATCCCCAGGGGCTTTCATAAGTGGCATAAGTGGACAGGTGGAGGGGATCTGTGAATGCAATAGTGGGTCTGAGGTGGAGTCTGTGGGTACATTAGGTGGTCTAGGGCTAAGGAGGGGGGGATAGGTCAATGCATGCATAAGTAAACAGGAGTAGGTGGGTCTAGGGCAGTGATGGCCAACCTTGGCACCCCAGATGTTTTGGAACTATATGATAGGCTAGGGCAGTGATGGCCAACCTTGGCGCCCCAGATGTTTTGGAACTATATGATAGGCTAGGCAGTGATGGCCAACCTTGGCACCCCAGATGTTTTGGAACTACATGATAGGCTAGGGCAGTGATGGCCAACCTTGGCGCCCCAGATGTTTTGGAACTATATTTCCCATGATGCTCAACTACACTGCAAAGTGCATGAGCATCATGGGAAATGTAGTTCCAAAACATCTGGGGGTGCCAAGGTTTGCCATCGCTGGTCTAGGGACACATTAGTGGATCTAGAGTTGGGTCCTGCCAGTGACATTGATGATGTCATCAGCCTCAAGAAGCATTTCCTTAGTCTTCCCTCCCCCAGTGATCATACTGTACATTATTACCTTGTAATAAGTCACAAGGGGACCCTGGATGATGCCTGAACAAAGAGAGCGCTGTCCGTCTGGAGAAAAAAAAACAGGTGCAGACATTACCAGGGGGTGTCCCGTGATCTCTGTGAGAGGTAATAAATGGGGGACAGGTACTCTTTAAATGTAATGGGTCTCATGTTCCCAAACCCTGCACATAAGGAAAGCGTTTGCTGTCTCGGCAGTGAACAGGTTACATTGTGTATGGTTCCTGGCAGTCACGGTGATACGGAGGAGGGGGGGAGCTGATGATGATCCAAGTACAATACGATGAGGTATTTTCCAGCGGATGATCCCTCTGTTGTCCTGTACAGCGGGGGTGCAGGATACAGGGGGATGAGGCTTCGTCTTCATCTTCAAGGGTGTGGAATTTATTTTGTCCATGGAGCTGCCAGTATACACAGCGAGGCGCAGCTGCGAGGAGGACGCTTTGAACGCTCTGAGATCTAATCTGTATTTGATTGGTGGCCAACCATTTTCTATTACAATGTATCAAAGCCGAGGTTCCGAAATGGCTCTTCTAAGTATAGGACATTGTAACCATTCCTCCTGTTCTCCATCGCTGAACAATACATAGAACCTGGTACCGGTGTTCTGCCGAAAAACTCCAACTTGACGAGCTCTCCAACAACGTTACTTCCGATGAGTGTACACCCGGAATAATTGGATATTTCGACCACTTGGTGTTTTCACACAACACCGGCAGCCTTTACAGTCCGGTAGACTAGCTGGCGGACTAACAATCTGGACTATTTATAGCATCTACCGGAGTGTCTAGGCTGCCAATGTTCTGTGAAAACAACAAGTGGTGGAAATCTCCAATAATTCCTGGTGTACACTCACCGGATATAACATTGTTGGAGAATTCGGCAAGTCTGAGTTTTCGGCAGAACACCGGGACTGGCATTGGTATTATTGGACTTGTCTGGAGTATAACTCTATCTAAAACATGTTCCTCCAGTTTAGGATGGGGTAGGGAGAGGTAGCGTAGCCACCCTGTCCTAAACAGGGGGTACTTGTTCAATTTCATTTTTGGTTGCGTGGTAGTTAGCCTAGACCAGAGGTGTCAAACTCAATTTTATTGCAGGTTGCATTAGCATCATGGCTTACCTCGAAAGGGCCAGTTGTATCTGTCAGACTAGATGTCCAGAGCACCCCACCCCTCCTTATGTCAAGAGCCCCCCATCCTCTCTTATATCACAGTGCTCCCCCTTTACCGTGGGCTGCTGCTGAGAAGATGCTAGGGGTGGAGCTTGAAAGCAGAAAGTGCAGGGTCTCGAGGAGGGGGACGAGACAAGGGTTGGAATCAGCTGCTGGAGTCTGCTAAATGCTGAGACCAGGGGAGGCTGAGATGAGAGGGTGCTGGGGCTGCACAGAGAGGTGCAGGATCTGTAGGATGAGTTATGTCCTCTCTGCTGCTGGCTGGTGAAACAGGCAGGGGCTGGAGAGTAGCCAGAGACAAGCCTCTCCGCGGCTACAGAAGTCAAGAGTTTTTCATCCTCCCTTAATCACAGTGTACCCCCCTTACCCTGTGCTTCTTCTGGGAGGAAGCTGGGGGTGGAACTGGGAAGCAGAAAGAGCAGGGTCTAGAGGAAAACCAGAGGAAGGCTGCTGGAGTCTAGAGAATGCTGAGACTAGGGGAGAGGGGTGCTTTGGCTAGACAGAGAAGCACAGGATCTGTCAGAGGTGTTCTGCAGAGGTTCTGCAGTTAGTACCAGGTTGCGGTCCTCGGGACTGCCCCAGCAGGAGGTGACAAGCTGGCGTCCAGTAGCAGATGTAGCAAGTAGGGATTAAGCCAATGTCTATTCAAGGAATAAGCCAAAGGTTGGTCACAAGTCATTGCAGGTTGGGATCAAGTGGAAGCGTAGTCAGTAAACAAGTCAAAGGTCGGTCACAAGTGATTGCGGGTTGGGATCAAGCGGAAGTGTAGTCAGTAAACAAGCCAAAGGTTGGTCACAAGTGGTTGCAGGTTGGGATCAAGCGGAAGTGTAGTCAGTAAACAAGCCAAAGGTCAGTCACAAGTAGTTGCAGGTTGGGTTTAAGTGGAAGCATAGTCAGTAAACAAGCCAAAGGCTGGTCCCAAGCTGGCGTCCAGTAGCAGATGTAGCAAGTAGGGATTAAGCCAATGTCTATTCAAGGAACAAGCCAAAGGTCAGTCACAAGTAGTTGCACGTTGGGATTAATTGGAAGCGTAGTCAGTAAACAAGCCAAAGGCTGGTCCCAAGTGGCTGCAGGTTGGGATCAAACAGAAGTGTAGTCAGTAAGCAAGCCAAAGGTCAGTCACAAGTAGTTGCAGGTTGGGATTAGGTGGAAGCGTAGTCAGTAAACAAGTCAAAGGTTGGTCACAAGTGGTTGCAGGTTAGGATCAAACAGAAGTGAAGTCAGTAAAGAAGCCAAAGGTTGGTCACAAGTGGTTGCAGGTTGGACTCAAACAGAAGTGTAGTCAGTAAGCAAGCCAAAGGTCAGTCACAAGTAGTTGCAGGTTGGGATTAGGTGGAAGCGTAGTCAGTAAGCAAGCCAAAGGTCAGTCACAAGTAGTTGCAGGTTGGGATTAGGTGGAAGCGTAGTCAGTAAACAAGTCAAAGGTTGGTCACAAGTGGTTGCAGGTTAGGATCAAACAGAAGTGAAGTCAGTAAACAAGCCAAAGGTTGGTCACAAGTGGTTGCGGGTAGGGATCAAGTGGAAATGTAGTCAGTAAACAAGCCAAAGGTTGGTCACAAGTGGTTGCAGGTTGGGATCAAACAGAAGCGTAGTCAGTAAACAAGCCAAAGGTCAGTCACAAGTAGTTGCAGGTTGGGATTAAGTGGAAGCATAGTCAGAAAACAAGCCAAAGGTCAGTGACGAGTGGTAGTGAAGATTTGGGCAGCAGCAGGAGTGAAAGGAGCAATATATTAGCTGGGGAGAGCCAAATAATCTGACAAACAGGAAGTACAAAGGCGTGACCTAAATTAGGAAGTGCATGGGAGGAGCATAGAGTTCAAGGTTCACCAGAAACAAGATAGAAATCACATTTATCTAAGGGTTCAGGGAAAGAACTAACCAATTTCTGAGGTGGCTCAGGCTCAGCAAAAAGATCTACTGCCAGATACAGCTGAGGTCATGGGTTCAGATTTTGGTCCTGACCTGGAATTAACCAGTCATGTGAGGGCTATGCTTAATCTGAAAGGGCAGCAGAAAGCGGTTTAGCGATCGTAGGATTACAGTATCACTTCCCAGTGTACCTGACCCATAGGAAGGAAACCATCACTCCTCAGGTGCAGCAGAGGTATCCACCTGACTACATGCCTCCTTGGTGGTTTCAAACATGAAGCCCACTATATCAGTAAAGTTGTCCACCGCTGATCTCCAGATTCATCATTATGGATGTTTTCTGTGTAGGTCGGGGAATTTTTGCATCTGTTGAGCCTCTAAAAAACAACAAAATACAAATAATGTCAAATCCCAGATTTGTGTCCTCGAAGGTCCATGCTGAACAAAGTGAGCATTGTACAATAAGATGACTTCCAGCTGTATAGTTATATAAAGGTGGGCGTGTGACGGGAGGGGGATCTGCACAGCCGCCAAAAACGCACAATATTTGTATTTATCCACTAACAAACTTTGCTGCAATGTAACCATTTTGTTTAAAGTGGAACACATATTTTGCTTGGGGTAGGAATTCACGAAATCGAGAGTTTTCATCTCTCAGAAACTTCAACAAATGTCTGAAAGGTACGAATAAATAAGAGCCACGCTCCAGGCTCTGCTCTTCCAGGTGTGTATTTAGCCACCAACAATATATAATTGCATCTATCATGTCCCCACCTAAAGGCCACCCCTCCAGAACACGTTTCACAAAAACTGGCTTGATCCTGGTGAGCAAACCCATTTTGGCAAAATGCGTCGGAACTTTTTTTATCACGGGTACAAAGCGAAGCAGGTGAACAATATTGTTGCCATTTGAACACAGACATCGACTTCCTGTCACATATACAGTGGGTACGGAAAGTATTCAGACCCCCTTAAATTTTTCACTCTTTGTTATATTGCAGCCATTTGCTAAAATCATTTAAGTTCATTCTTCTTCCTCATGAATGTACACATAGCACCCCATACTGACAGAAAAACACAGAATTGTTGACATTGTTGCAGATTTATTAAAAAAGAAAAACTGAAATATCACATGGTCCTAAGTATTCAGACCCTTTGCTGCGACACTCATATATTTAACTCAGGTGCTTTCCATTTCTTCTGATCATCCTTGAGATGGTTCTACACCTTCATTTGAGTCCAGCTGTGTTTGATTATACTGATTGGACTTGATTAGGAAAGCCACACACCTGTCTATATAAGACCTTCCAGATCACAATGCATGTCAGAGCAAATGAGAATCATGAGGTCAAAGGAACTGCCTGAAGAGCTCAGAGACAGAATTGTGGCAAGGCACAGATCTGGCCAAGGTTACAAAAAGATTTCTGCTGCACTTAAGGTTCCTAAGAGCACAGTGGCCTCCATAATCCTCAAATGGAAGACGTTTGGGATGACCAGAACCCTTCCTAGAGCTGGCCGTCCGGCCAAACTGAGCTATCGGGGGAGAAGAGCCTTGGTGAGAGAGGTAAAGAAGAACCCAAAGATCACTGTGGCTGAGCTCCAGAGATGCAGTCAGGAGATGGGAGAAAGTTGTAGAAAGTCAACCATCACTGCAGCCCTCCACCAGTCGGGGCTTTATGGCAGAGTGGCCCGACGGAAGCCTCTCCTCAGTGTAAGACACATGAAAGCCCGCATGGAGTTTGCTAAAAAACACCTGAAGGACTCCAAGATGGTGAGAAATAAGATTCTCTGGTCTGATGAGACCAAAATAGAACTTTTTGGCCTTAATTCTAAGCGGTATGTGTGGAGAAAACCAGGCACTGCTCATCACCTGTCCAATACAGTCCCAACAGTGAAGCATGGTGGTGGCAGCATCATGCTGTGGGGGTGTTTTTCAGCTGCAGGGACAGGACGACTGGTTGCAATCGAGGGAAAGATGAATGCGGCCAAGTACAGGGATATCCTGGACAAAAACCTTCTCCAGAGTGCTCTGGACCTCAGACTGGGCCGAAGGTTTACCTTCCAACAAGACGATGACCCTAAGCACACAGCTAAAATAACGAAGGAGTGGCTTCACAACAACTCCGTGACTGTTCTTGAATGGCTCAGCCAGAGCCCTGACTTAAACCCAATTGAGCATCTCTGGAGAGGCCTAAAAATGGCCGTCCACCAACGTTTACCATCCAACCTGACAGAACTGGAGAGGATCTGCAAGGAGGAATGGCAGAGGATCCCCAAATCCAGGTGTGAAAGACTTGTTGCATCTTTCCCAAAAAGACTCCTGGCTGTATTAGATCAAAAGGGGGCTTCTACTAAATACTGAGCAAAGGGTCTGAATACTTAGGACCATGTGATATTTCAGTTTTTCTTTTTTAATAAATCTGCAACAATGTCAACAATTCTGTGTTTTTCTGTCAGTATGGGGTGCTATGTGTACATTCATGAGGAAGAAGAATGGCTGCAATATAACAAAGAGTGAAAAATTTAAGGGGGTCTGAATACTTTCCGTACCCACTGTATATGAAAGGACTGGGCAAGGGGGCAATTGCCCCCTAGGCCGCTCTGATGCCCCATTAAAAGGCTGCACCACTTCTGCCAAAGACAGGACTAAAGGATTCCTGGTGAAGAAAAGTAAAAGGTCCCTGCTGCTGACCTACTTAGTGTGGGTTGAAGACAAGGACAAAGCGCAGGCCTCCCCCCCAGCATGGATGGTGTAAACTGTGTCTGAGCAGAGGCCAGTTCCATGCCCTACTGGAGACTTTCCTCCCCCCAGCTAGCCCCAATCAAGCTGTCCCAGCTCTCCCAAACCACCCCCTGCTGGCCAGATCAGGAACCCAAATTCGGTCAGTGAGTAAAGAGTACCTGGAGCGGAGCTTCAGCCTGGACTGGGGGTCAGGAGGAGGCCGGGAAGAGGGAGAGTGGGAAGGGGTCGAGTCACTGCACCATGGGCCCCTGGTTTGTACTTGCCCCCTAGGCCGAAAGTTGCCAGTCTGCCCCTGGTAAAAGATGGCTACAGCTTCTGTTTTCCACCTGTAGAGAACTCCCCATACGTGTTTGACCCTTTTGGGGCTTTATTGTAGAGGCCTCTATGAATAAAAAGCGTTTGTTACCCCAACACTTCATATTCCTGATATGTAGCTGCTGTTTAATGTACTGGCATGAAGAAATATCCTGTTCTCTTTGTATTGCTTTCATTGTGTGAAATCCCTGGTGCTCCTGCCAGTCCCCTTGCTTTCCTATTAAAAACTGACCACACTAAGCAGGAGAAAACAGCGTGGCCAGTTCTCTAGCCATGCTGGGAACTCAGTGTACTCTCCTCCAATGATCAGACTTGTCCTGACACGTCCCTGCTGCACAGCCATTCACTGGGATGCTCAGTGTAGTGGTGTTTCTCCACCCCCCAGCTCTTATGCAGCTGAGAACAGGGGGAATGTGATCAAAAAGTGTAACAAAGGTATTTATAATGTTTTTTTATATCTATACAAAAATGTTTTGCCTTTCATTTCTATTTTAAACTGAATGGGTTGTTTTACAAGGTGATCGTTTACAATCACTTTAAGTCCCAGGACGAAACGCGTCAGTTAGAGAGAACAGGAGCCGAAGCCATCTTTCACCCATCGCTTTCATATTTATGCAACTGGGAGTTGGTGTCTGTGTGCCGATGGTCACCATTTTGCACACAACATTTTAAACACTTCCCACCCACGCTACAGAGCCGGCTTACTTTGCCGGGAGGATGCAGGCGGCGCGCTCTGTGATTGCTGTGTCCTTCAGGCTCAGCTAGTCCCAGGTCAGGGCAAGCACAACGGCCCTGTACCATGTGATCAACTGTGTCCAATGACAGTTGATCACAAAGTAAACACAAGACGGTAATTGGCTTTCCTTTCCTCAGGCTGACAGCATAAGGAGAGGAGAGCCAATAACCGGCTTGTGTCATAGGGACATCTACACTGATTATCAGTGAAGTCCCAACAGTGCCCACCAGTGCTGCCAATCAGTGTCTATCAGTGCTTCCAATCAGTGCCTATCAGTGCCTCCTCCTCAGTGCTGCCTTTCAGTGCCGCCTACCGATGCCTATCATTGTTGATTATCAGTGCCACCTATCACTGCCCCCTGTCAGTGCCCATCGGTGCCACTTATCAATGGCCGGTAGTGCTGCTTATCAGTGCCCATCAGTGCTGCCCCATCAGTGCCCATCAGTGTCACCTACCTGTGCACATCAGTGCTGCCTTATTGGTACAGCCTATCAATGCCCATCAAGTGCAGCCTATCAGTGCCCATCAGTGCCACCTATAAGTGCCATTAGTGCCACCTATAAGTGCCCATCAGTGTCTATCGGTGCCCATCAGTGCCACCTATAAGTGCCCATCAGTGCCTATCAGTGCCAACTCATCAGTGCCACCTATCAGTGCCCATCCATCCTGCCTCACCAGTTCCAATCAGTGCCACCTATCAGTGCCACTTCAGTAGTGCCTCCTCATCAGTGCCCATCAGTTCTGCCTATCAGTGTCCATCAGTGCCACCTCATCAGTTCTCATCAGTGCAGCCTGCCAGTGCCCATCAGGGCCACCTCATCAGTGCCACGTATCAGTGCCCATCAGTGTTGCCTCACCAGTTCCCATCAGTGCCACCTATCAGTGCCCATCAGTGTCACCTATTAGTGCCACCTCATCAATGAAGCCTATCAGTGCCCATCAGTACCACCTATCAGTGCGTATCAGTGCAGACTATACAGTGCCACCTATCAGTGCCCATCAGTGCAGCCTATACAGTGCCCATCAATGCCCATCAGTGCAGCCTATCAGTGTCCATCAGTGCAGCTTCATCAGCGCACATCAGTGAAGGACAAAAATTACCTGTTTGCAAAATTTTATAACAAACTATGAAAAATATTTTGTTTTTGTTTTTTTTCAAAACTTTCAATATTTTTTAGTTTATTTAGCAATAAATAAAACCCCCAGCGGTGAATAAATACCACCAAAAGACAGCTCTATTTGTGTGAAAAAAATGATAATAATGTCATATGGGTGCAGTGTTGCATGACTGCGCAATTGTCATTCAAAGTGTGACAGTGCTGAAAGCTGAGAATTGTCCTGGGCAGGAAGAGGGTGAAAGTGCCCGGTAGGCAAATGGTTAAAAAAAGAGAAGAAAAAAACTTTTTTTTTTAATCAGCTAAATGCTCCAAACTGAGAGCACCGGAGATCCCCCGGCTCATCCCTAGTGCTGGGTTTGGACTCCAGCCATGATCCCATAAAGATATAATAAACCAGCGGGGCTCTGACCTCCTTGTATCCCATTCATCTCCAGCCTGACCCGTGTTCATGGCGCTCCCACTCACTTACTGTATAAACAGCCGGCAGATGCTGGATGTGAGGGGCAGGGACTCCTCAGACTTGTGTCCTGATCCTTGGATGGACACCATGTTTATCCCACACTTCCCCAATTTCCTGCTAACGCTCTTCTGGGGGGTCCGGTCACATCTCTGCTGTGTGGGATGAGCTCTGTGCTCCAGGTGCCCAACAGATGGACCAAACCGGATCCGAAAAGCAGGAAAAACACGGAAAACCACAAAGAGTCCTACAGACCAGGAGACAAAATACTGACAACAAAATAAATGATGTCACCTTAGATGATGTCTTCCATAAGAGCCAACTGGGACCACCATTCAAGAAGTAATAGAAGCCACTTCAGTTTTATAGTGACCCTGTCTGTCCTGGTGACCATAGTGACCAGGACGGAATATAATGGGTAATCCAACATTTTACAGTGGGGACAGTGACAGGGATTTCCCCTCACTCTGGGGTCACCTGACAGAAAGAAAAGTTCCTCAATGAGACACAAACATTACAAAAAAACCTTTAACAGCTTGCCGACGATTTACGTCGGCAGTCAGCCCCTCACAGGCAGAGTGACGTAGATGTACGTCGCTAGCCTGTGAGGGTCTAGGGAGCGAGCGCGCGCTCCCGCGTGGTCACGGACCCCCCCGCGCGTGTGACCGGCGGACCCGATATCCACCGGTCACTCGGCGATCGTCGCTGCAGAGGGAGAAAGGCAGGTGGCTGATGTAAACACAGCCGCCTGTCATTCTCCCCTGTGTAGGAATAGTGATCATACGGTTCTACTATGTAGGACCGTTGATCCTTGTTCCTATAGCCCAAGCCACAGCCAATCACGCCCCTAGGGACACACACAGCCCCTCCCTCTCAAAAAAAGTTAACCCCTTCACTGCCAGTGTAATTTTACAGTAACAGTGCATATGTATAGCACTGATTACTGTAGAAATGTCACTGGTACCCCCAAAAGTGTCAAAAATGTCAGTCAAGGGTCCGATCTGTCCGCTGCAATGTCGCAGTCCCGCAAAAAAAATCGCAGAACGCCGCCATTACGCGTTAAAAAAAAACAAACAACGAAAACGACAAAAATCTTTCCCTTTGTTAGTAAACGCGATAACTTTTGCGCACACAAATCAAAATACGCTTTTTGCAATTTTTTTTACCAAACATAGGTAGCTTAAAACAAATTGGCCGAAAATGTTAAAAAATTTTGATTTTTACATTTTTTTGGGGAATTTCATATAAAAAAATGTGAAAAATTTTGTTATTTTTGCAAAATTGTCTCTCTTTTTTTGTTTATAGAGCAAAAAGTAAAAATCGCACAGGTGATCAAATACCACCAAAAGAAAGCTCTGTTTGTGGGGAAAAAAGGACATCAAATTCATTTGGGTACAGCGTCGCACGACCGCGCAATTGTCCGTTAAAGTCACGCAGTGCCGAATCGCAAAATACCCCCTGGTCAGGAAGGGGGGTAAAATCTTCCGGGGCTTAAGTGGTTAAAAAACCCTCTAGTCTAGGGGTTTAGGTGTTAGGGTAGAACAATAAAAGGGGATCATTGCATACTGCATTATTCCCCTATTCTGTAACCTTATATTTATATCTATATTGTAGCGGGGTGCCGGTAAAACGGGTCCAAATGGCAGGGGAAGTGCTTGATGTTCCTCTGCAGATTCTTAGGTTTGCAGCCTGAGGTACAACCAGCGGAGATGTTTGGGGTAAAGAGAAATAGTTCTTTACCTGTTATTAGTAAAGTCCATTCCAGGACTGGTTTTACTGGGAATCTGATAGAACTCTGGGTGGGACAGATTCCCAATTCCATAGACCACAGTTTGTTGGGCTCTGGCTGGTCCTTGATTGGGGCAGCTGGACCCGGATCTCACAGAGTGTGGAAGTCTCCAGGTGAGGAAGCATGGCTGCTCATCTCTGAACCAGGATACAAATGTTTGATCTGTGAAGGACACTTACCTTGGGACAAGGACTGGGTCACACTACGGACACAGTAAGGCTCAGCAGAGCAATAACTTACTTTTATTATTTTATGGCAATGAGGCTGTTTTTCTGGTATGAATTTTCCTATGGATTAAACATGAAGCTTTTCTAAAGAAACTGTGACCGTGTCCCAGCTTAGAGACTGGTCCCCCGCAATATATATACTTATTTCATTTTTTTTCAGTGGTATGATATAGTGGTGAAAATGAGTGCACCCCCCCCCAGTTTTGACTGTGGTATCTTACGTGCCCCCCCCATATATTGTTCCTGGAGTCGCCACTTCACTTTACTCATAATTATTGCACCTTCACACCTCGGATCACCCCAATTCTTGCAAATATGCACCTTCACACCACCCCAATTCCTGCACCTTCACAGCACCCCAATTCCTGCACCTTCACAGCACCCTAATTCCTGCACCTTCACAGCACCCCAATTCCTGCACCTTCACAGCACCCCAATTCCTGCACCTTCACACCTCCCCAATTCCTGCACCTTCACAGCACCCCAATTCCTGCACCTTCACAGCACCCCAATTCCTGCACCTTCACAGCACCCTAATTCCTGCACCTTCACAGCACCCCAATTCCTGCACCTTCACAGCACCCCAATTCCTGCACCTTCACACCTCCCCAATTCCTGCACCTTCACAGCACCCCAATTCCTGCACCTTCACAGCACCCCAATTCCTGCACCTTCACACCACCCCAATTCCTGCACCTTCACAGCACCCCAATTCCTGCACCTTCACACCACCCCAATTCCTGCACCTTCACACCACCCCAATTCCTGCACCTTCACACCACCCCAATTCCTGCACCTTCACACCACCCCAATTCCTGCACCTTCACAGCACCCCAATTCCTGCACCTTCACACCACCCCAATTCCTGCACCTTCACAGCACCCCAATTCCTGCACCTTCACAGCACCCCAATTCCTGCACCTTCACAGCACCCCAATTCCTGCACCTTCACAGCACCCCAATTCCTGCACCTTCACACCACCCCAATTCCTGCACCTTCACAGCACCCCAATTCCTGCACCTTCACAGCACCCCAATTCCTGCACCTTCACAGCACCCCAATTCCTGCACCTTCACACCACCCCAATTCCTGCACCTTCACACCTCCCCAATTCCTGCACCTTCACACCTCGGAGCACCCCAATTCCTGCACCTTCACACCACCCCAATTCCTGCACCTTCACACCTCGGAGCACCCCAATTCCTGCACCTTCACACCACCCCAATTCCTGCACCTTCACACCTCGGAGCACCCCAATTCCTGCACCTTCACACCACCCCAATTCCTGCACCTTCACACCTCCCCAATTCCTGCACCTTCACACCTCCCCAATTCCTGCACCTTCACACCTCCCCAATTCCTGCACCTTCACACCTCCCCAATTCCTGCACCTTCACACCACCCCAATTCCTGCACCTTCACACCACCCCAATTCCTGCACCTTCACACCACCCCAATTCCTGCACCTTCGCACCACCCCAATTCCTGCACCTTCGCACCACCCCAATTCCTGCACCTTCGCACCACCCCCAATTCCTGCACCTTCGCACCACCCCAATTCCTGCACCTTCACACCTCGGAGCACCCCAATTCCTGCACCTTCACACCACCCCAATTCCTGCACCTTCACACCTCGGAGCACCCCAATTCCTGCACCTTCACACCACCCCAATTCCTGCACCTTCACACCACCCCAATTCCTGCACTTTCACACCTCCCCAATTCCTGCACCTTCGCACCACCCCCAATTCCTGCACCTTCGCACCACCCCCAATTCCTGCACCTTCGCACCACCCCCAATTCCTGCACCTTCGCACCACCCCCAATTCCTGCACCTTCGCACCACCCCCAATTCCTGCACCTTCGCACCACCCCCAATTCCTGCACCTTCGCACCACCCCCAATTCCTGCACCTTCGCACCACCCCCAATTCCTGCACCTTCGCACCACCCCCAATTCCTGCACCTTCGCACCACCCCCAATTCCTGCACCTTCGCACCACCCCCAATTCCTGCACCTTCGCACCACCCCCAATTCCTGCACCTTCGCACCACCCCCAATTCCTGCACCTTCGCACCACCCCCAATTCCTGCACCTTCGCACCACCCCAATTCCTGCACCTTCACACCTCGGAGCACCCCAATTCCTGCACCTTCACACCACCCCAATTCCTGCACCTTCACACCTCGGAGCACCCCAATTCCTGCACCTTCACACCACCCCCAATTCCTGCACCTTCACACCACCCCCAATTCCTGCACCTTCACACCACCCCCAATTCCTGCACCTTCACACCTCGAAGCACCCCAATTCCTGCACCTTCACACCTCCCCAATTCCTGCACCTTCACACCACCCCAATTCCTGCACCTTCACACCTCCCCAATTCCTGCACCTTCACACCACCCCAATTCCTGCACCTTCACACCTCGAAGCACCCCAATTCCTGCACCTTCACACCTCCCCAATTCCTGCACCTTCACACCTCGGAGCACCCCAATTCCTGCACCTTCACACCACCCCAATTCCTGCACCTTCACACCTCCCCAATTCCTGCACCTTCACACCACCCCAATTCCTGCACCTTCACACCACCCCAATTCCTGCACCTTCACACCTCGGAGCACCCCAATTCCTGCACCTTCACACCTCCCCAATTCCTGCACCTTCACACCTCGAAGCACCCCAATTCCTGCACCTTCACACCACCCCAATTCCTGCACCTTCACACCTCCCCAATTCCTGCACCTTCGCACCACCCCAATTCCTGCACCTTCACAGCACCCCAATTCCTGCACCTTCACAGCACCCCAATTCCTGCACCTTCACAGCACCCCAATTCCTGCACCTTCACAGCACCCCAATTCCTGCATCTTCACACCTCGGAGCACCCCAATTCCTGCACCTTCACACCACCCCAATTCCTGCACCTTCACACCTCCCCAATTCCTGCACCTTCGCACCACCCCAATTCCTGCACCTTCACAGCACCCCAATTCCTGCACCTTCACACCACCCCAATTCCTGCACCTTCGCACCACCCCAATTCCTGCACCTTCGCACCACCCCAATTCCTGCACCTTCGCACCACCCCAATTCCTGCACCTTCGCACCTCGGAGCACCCCAATTCCTGCACCTTCACACCACCCCAATTCCTGCACCTTCACACCACCCCAATTATTTTTTTATTTTTTTTTGCGGGACTGCGACATTGCGGCGGACAGATCGGACCCTTGACTGACATTTTTGACACTTTTGGGGTTACCAGTGACATTACTACAGTAATCAGTGCTATAAATATGCACTGTTATATAAAAATGACACTGGCAGGGACGGGGTTAATTTTATTGGTGATCAAGGGGTTAATGTATGCCTGGTGCTTACTAACGTGTGTGGGGGGAGGGGACTGAGTGACACAAGGACAGATCGCATGTTCAGCTATGCTGAACCCTGCAATCTGTCCCTGCCTGTCACTTAGGAGATCCGCCCGATCTGTTTACACAAGCAGGTGGATTTCCTCACTCGATCCCCAACGATCGGGGAAGAGCAGCGGTGATCACCGCTGCTCCTCCTTTGGCCCGACTCCCGCTGTGACTGAATACAGCAGGAGTGAGCCTCCGGCGGCACGCGTACGCTGCCCACAAGGGGAGGAGTCCAGCGACGTAGGTCTACGTTGCTGGACGATAACTAACCTCTAGAGCTCGAGTGAGCGGTCGGCAAGTGGTTAAAACTCGCCTTCCCCTGCGATTTCCCCCGCCGTCCTCCCACTGTGTGCTTGGCTGATGCCAGCACCTGTCTTCCGGTTCCCTTCCCTGAGAGCGTTATGACGCAGGGGGGTGGAACCAGCGGCAATTTCAAAAAATGTAAATCCACCAAATGAGATGATAGAAGGCCGTGATTGGATTACACTGTATCATCCAATCACACCACAGGATTTCACCTGGTGACTTTTCCAGTTCTTAGTGCCTGGAAAATAGAGAACGACCATGGCGTCCAAAAAACTTTCTTTTTGCGCAAAAAGAATATTGTCAGTGGGAAGAATATTGCCCCAACATTAGGGATGATCGAACTTTTGAAAAGTTCAGTTCGACCAGAACACCCAAACTTCCCGAAAGTTCGGGTCCGGATTCCAGAACCCCATTGAAATCAATGGGACCCGAACTTCGGTAATCAAAAAACACCATTTTGAAGCCCTAAAACCCAATAAATGCCCATAAAAAGTGCCTAGGGTTCTGGGTCATGCTCCAGGGACTATTAATCACACAAAAAAAAGTTCTTAAAAATTTTCATTTTTGATAGAGAGCCAATTATTGAAAAAATTATTGGACTTAGGTATATGTTTTTTTTTCGTGAGCGAACGGTGACGGGGGCGGCTAAAAATTATTATTTTTTTTTTCCTATTTATTTATTTTATTTTTTTACTTTTATTACAGGTTTTTTAAAAAAAAAAAAAAAAAATCTGATCGCTGTTATTGCTGTCACAAGCAATGTAAACATCCCTTGTGACAGCAATATGCAGTGATAGGTACTCTTTATGGAGGGATCAGGGGGGGAATGTGACAGTAATAGCAGTGACAGGTACTCTTTATGGAGGGATCGGGGAGGAATGTGACAGTAATAGCAGTGACAGGTACTCTTTATGGAGGGATCGGGAGGAATGTGACAGTAATAGCAGTGACAGGTACTCTTTATGGAGGGATCGGGGAGGAATGTGACAGTAATAGGAGTGACAGGTACTCTTTATGGAGGGATCGGGGGAATGTGACAGTAATAGGAGTGACACGTACTCTTTATGGAGGGATCGGGGGGAATGTGACAGTAATAGCAGTGACAGGTACTCTTTATGGAGGGATCGGGGAGGAATGTGACAGTAATAGGCAGTGACAGGTACTCTTTATGGAGGGATCGGGGGGGGGGGGGGAAATGTGACAGTAATAGGCAGTGACAGGTACTCTTTATGGAGGGATCGGGGGGAATGTGACAGTAATAGCAGTGACAGGTACTCTTTATGGAGGGATCGGGAGGAATGTGACAGTAATAGCAGTGACAGGTACTCTTTATGGAGGGATCGGGAGGAATGTGACAGTAATAGGCAGTGACAGGTACTCTTTATGGAGGGATCGGGGGGGGGGGGAAATGTGACAGTAATAGGCAGTGACAGGTACTCTTTATGGAGGGATCGGGGGGAATGTGACAGTAATAGCAGTGACAGGTACTCTTTATGGAGGGATCGGGGGGAATGTGACAGTAATAGGCAGTGACAGGTACTCTTTATGGAGGGATCGGGGGGGATGTGACAGTATTAGGAGTGACAGGTACTCTTTATGGAGGGATTTGGGGGGGATGTGACAGTAATAGCAGTGACAGGTACTCTTTATGGAGGGATCGGGGGGAATGTGACAGTAATAGCAGTGACAGGTACTCTTTATGGAGGGATCGGGGGGAATGTGACAGTAATAGGCAGTGACAGGTACTCTTTATGGAGGGATCGGGGGGATGTGACAGTAATAGGCAGTGACAGGTACTCTTTATGGAGGGATTTGGGGGGGATGTGACAGTAATAGCAGTGACAGGTACTCTTTATGGAGGGATCGGGGGGAATGTGACAGTAATAGCAGTGACAGGTACTCTTTATGGAGGGATCGGGGGGGATGTGACAGTATTAGGAGTGACAGGTACTCTTTATGGAGGGATTTGGGGGGGATGTGACAGTAATAGCAGTGACAGGTACTCTTTATGGAGGGATCGGGGGGGATGTGACAGTATTAGGAGTGA
The DNA here is from genome assembly GCF_965119305.1 of Pelophylax lessonae. Classification (NCBI taxonomy): domain Eukaryota; kingdom Metazoa; phylum Chordata; class Amphibia; order Anura; family Ranidae; genus Pelophylax; species Pelophylax lessonae. The sequence continues at coordinate 298,675,853 of NC_138774.1, forward strand.
CAGGTACTCTTTATGGAGGGATTTGGGGGGGATGTGACAGTAATAGCAGTGACAGGTACTCTTTATGGAGGGATCGGGGGGAATGTGACAGTAATAGCAGTGACAGGTACTCTTTATGGAGGGATCGGGGGGAATGTGACAGTAATAGCAGTGACAGGTACTCTTTATGGAGGGATCGGGGGGAATGTGACAGTAATAGGCAGTGACAGGTACTCTTTATGGAGGGATCGGGGGGGAATGTGACAGTAATAGCAGTGACAGGTACTCTTTATGGAGGGATCGGGGGGAATGTGACAGTAATAGGCAGTGACAGGTACTCTTTATGGAGGGATCGGGGGGATGTGACAGTAATAGCAGTGACAGGTACTCTTTATGGAGGGATCGGGGGGAATGTGACAGTAATAGGCAGTGACAGGTACTCTTTATGGAGGGATCGGGGGGAATGTGACAGTAATAGGCAGTGACAGGTACTCTTTATGGAGGGATCGGGGGGGAATGTGACAGTAATAGGAGTGACAGGTACTCTTTATGGAGGGATCGGGGGAATGTGACAGTAATAGGCAGTGACAGGTACTCTTTATGGAGGGATCGGGGGGGGGGGGGATGTGACAGTAATAGCAGTGACAGGTACTCTTTATGGAGGGATCGGGGGGAATGTGACAGTAATAGCAGTGACAGGTACTCTTTATGGAGGAATCGGGGGGAATGTGACAGTAATAGGAGTGACAGGTACTCTTTATGGAGGGATCGGGGGGAATGTGACAGTAATAGGAGTGACAGGTACTCTTTATGGAGGGATCGGGAGGAATGTGACAGTAATAGGAGTGACAGGTACTCTTTATGGAGGGATCGGGGGGAATGTGACAGTAATAGGAGTGACAGGTACTCTTTATGGAGGAATCGGGGGGGAATGTGACAGTAATAGGAGTGACAGGTACTCTTTATGGAGGGATCGGGAGGAATGTGACAGTAATAGGAGTGACAGGTACTCTTTATGGAGGGATCGGGGGGAATGTGACAGTAATAGGAGTGACAGGTACTCTTTATGGAGGGATCGGGGGGAAATGTGACAGTAATAGGAGTGACAGGTACTCTTTATGGAGGAATCGGGGGGAATGTGACAGTAATAGGAGTGACAGGTACTCTTTATGGAGGGATCGGGGGGAATGTGACAGTAATAGGCAGTGACAGGTACTCTTTATGGAGGGATCGGGGGAATGTGACAGTAATAGGAGTGATAGGTACTCTTTATGGAGGGATCGGGGGGAATGTGACAGTAATAGGAGTGATAGGTACTCTTTATGGAGGGATCGGGGGGAATGTGACAGTAATAGGAGTGACAGGTACTCTTTATGGAGGGATCGGGGAGGAATGTGACAGTAATAGGAGTGATAGGTACTCTTTATGGAGGGATCGGGGGGAATGTGACAGTAATAGGAGTGACAGGTACTCTTTATGGAGGGATCGGGGGAATGTGACAGTAATATGCAGTGACAGGTACTCTTTATGGAGGGATCGGGGGGAATGTGACAGTAATAGGAGTGACAGGTACTCTTTATGGAGGTATCGGGGGAATGTGACAGTAATAGCAGTGACAGGTACTCTTTATGGAGGGATCGGGGGAATGTGACAGTAATAGGAGTGACAGGTACTCTTTATGGAGGGATCGGGGGGAATGTGACAGTAATAGGCAGTGACAGGTACTCTTTATGGAGGGATCGGGGGGAATGTGACAGTAATAGGCAGTGACAGGTACTCTTTATGGAGGGATCGGGGGGAATGTGACAGTAATAGCAGTGACAGGTACTCTTTATGGAGGGATCGGGGGGAATGTGACAGTAATAGGCAGTGACAGGTACTCTTTATGGAGGGATCGGGGGAATGTGACAGTAATAGCAGTGACAGGTACTCTTTATGGAGAGATCGGGGGGAATGTGACAGTAATAGGCAGTGACAGGTACTCTTTATGGAGGGATCGGGGGGAATGTGACAGTAATAGCAGTGACAGGTACTCTTTATGGAGGGATCGGGGGGAATGTGACAGTAATAGGCAGTGACAGGTACTCTTTATGGAGGGATCGGGGGGAATGTGACAGTAATAGGCAGTGACAGGTACTCTTTATGGAGGGATCGGGGGAATGTGACAGTAATAGGAGTGATAGGTACTCTTTATGGAGGGATCGGGGGGAATGTGACAGTAATAGGAGTGACAGGTACTCTTTATGGAGGGATCGGGGGAATGTGACAGTAATATGCAGTGACAGGTACTCTTTATGGAGGGATCGGGGGGAATGTGACAGTAATAGGAGTGACAGGTACTCTTTATGGAGGGATCGGGGGGAATGTGACAGTAATAGGCAGTGACAGGTACTCTTTATGGAGGGATCGGGGGGAATGTGACAGTAATAGCAGTGACAGGTACTCTTTATGGAGGGATCGGGGGGAATGTGACAGTAATAGGCAGTGACAGGTACTCTTTATGGAGGGATCGGGGGAATGTGACAGTAATAGGAGTGATAGGTACTCTTTATGGAGGGATCGGGGGGAATGTGACAGTAATAGGAGTGACAGGTACTCTTTATGGAGGGATCGGGGGAATGTGACAGTAATATGCAGTGACAGGTACTCTTTATGGAGGGATCGGGGGGAATGTGACAGTAATAGGAGTGACAGGTACTCTTTATGGAGGGATCGGGGGGATGTGACAGTAATAGGAGTGACATGTACTCTTTATGGAGGGATCGGGGGGGAATGTGACAGTAATAGCAGTGACAGGTACTCTTTATGGAGGGATCGGGGGGAATGTGACAGTAATAGGCAGTGACAGGTACTCTTTATGGAGGGATCGGGGGGGGGAATGTGACAGTAATAGGAGTGACAGGTACTCTTTATGGAGGGATCGGGGGGTATGTGACAGTAATAGCAGTGACAGGTACTCTTTATGGAGGGATCGGGGGGTATGTGACAGTAATAGCAGTGACAGGTACTCTTTATGGAGGGATCGGGGGAATGTGACAGTAATAGCAGTGACAGGTACTCTTTATGGAGGGATTGGGGGGAATGTGACAGTAATAGGAGTGACAGGTACTCTTTATGGAGGGATCGGGGGGAATGTGACAGTAATAGGCAGTGACAGGTACTCTTTATGGAGGGATCGGGGGGGAATGTGACAGTAATAGCAGTGACAGGTACTCTTTATGGAGGGATCGGGGGGGAATGTGACAGTAATAGGAGTGACAGGTACTCTTTATGGAGGGATCGGGGGGAATGTGACAGTAATAGCAGTGACAGGTACTCTTTATGGAGGGATCGGGGGGAATGTGACAGTAATAGCAGTGACAGGTACTCTTTATGGAGGGATCGGGGGGGAATGTGACAGTAATAGGAGTGACAGGTACTCTTTATGGAGGGATCGGGGGGAATGTGACAGTAATAGGAGTGACAGGTACTCTTTATGGAGGGATCGGGGGGGAATGTGACAGTAATAGGAGTGACAGGTACTCTTTATGGAGGGATCGGGGGAATGTGACAGTAATAGGCAGTGACAGGTACTCTTTATGGAGGGATCGGGGGGGGGGGGGATGTGACAGTAATAGCAGTGACAGGTACTCTTTATGGAGGGATCGGGGGGAATGTGACAGTAATAGCAGTGACAGGTACTCTTTATGGAGGAATCGGGGGGAATGTGACAGTAATAGGAGTGACAGGTACTCTTTATGGAGGGATCGGGGGGAATGTGACAGTAATAGGAGTGACAGGTACTCTTTATGGAGGGATCGGGAGGAATGTGACAGTAATAGGAGTGACAGGTACTCTTTATGGAGGGATCGGGGGGAATGTGACAGTAATAGGAGTGACAGGTACTCTTTATGGAGGAATCGGGGGGGAATGTGACAGTAATAGGAGTGACAGGTACTCTTTATGGAGGGATCGGGAGGAATGTGACAGTAATAGGAGTGACAGGTACTCTTTATGGAGGGATCGGGGGGAATGTGACAGTAATAGGAGTGACAGGTACTCTTTATGGAGGGATCGGGGGGAAATGTGACAGTAATAGGAGTGACAGGTACTCTTTATGGAGGAATCGGGGGGAATGTGACAGTAATAGGAGTGACAGGTACTCTTTATGGAGGGATCGGGGGGAATGTGACAGTAATAGGCAGTGACAGGTACTCTTTATGGAGGGATCGGGGGAATGTGACAGTAATAGGAGTGATAGGTACTCTTTATGGAGGGATCGGGGGGAATGTGACAGTAATAGGAGTGACAGGTACTCTTTATGGAGGGATCGGGGGAATGTGACAGTAATATGCAGTGACAGGTACTCTTTATGGAGGGATCGGGGGGAATGTGACAGTAATAGGAGTGACAGGTACTCTTTATGGAGGTATCGGGGGAATGTGACAGTAATAGCAGTGACAGGTACTCTTTATGGAGGGATCGGGGGAATGTGACAGTAATAGGAGTGACAGGTACTCTTTATGGAGGGATCGGGGGGAATGTGACAGTAATAGGCAGTGACAGGTACTCTTTATGGAGGGATCGGGGGGAATGTGACAGTAATAGGCAGTGACAGGTACTCTTTATGGAGGGATCGGGGGGAATGTGACAGTAATAGCAGTGACAGGTACTCTTTATGGAGGGATCGGGGGGAATGTGACAGTAATAGGCAGTGACAGGTACTCTTTATGGAGGGATCGGGGGAATGTGACAGTAATAGCAGTGACAGGTACTCTTTATGGAGAGATCGGGGGGAATGTGACAGTAATAGGCAGTGACAGGTACTCTTTATGGAGGGATCGGGGGGAATGTGACAGTAATAGCAGTGACAGGTACTCTTTATGGAGGGATCGGGGGGAATGTGACAGTAATAGGCAGTGACAGGTACTCTTTATGGAGGGATCGGGGGGAATGTGACAGTAATAGGCAGTGACAGGTACTCTTTATGGAGGGATCGGGGGAATGTGACAGTAATAGGAGTGATAGGTACTCTTTATGGAGGGATCGGGGGGAATGTGACAGTAATAGGAGTGACAGGTACTCTTTATGGAGGGATCGGGGGAATGTGACAGTAATATGCAGTGACAGGTACTCTTTATGGAGGGATCGGGGGGAATGTGACAGTAATAGGAGTGACAGGTACTCTTTATGGAGGGATCGGGGGGAATGTGACAGTAATAGGCAGTGACAGGTACTCTTTATGGAGGGATGGGGGGGAATGTGACAGTAATAGCAGTGACAGGTACTCTTTATGGAGGGATCGGGGGGAATGTGACAGTAATAGGCAGTGACAGGTACTCTTTATGGAGGGATCGGGGGAATGTGACAGTAATAGGAGTGATAGGTACTCTTTATGGAGGGATCGGGGGGAATGTGACAGTAATAGGAGTGACAGGTACTCTTTATGGAGGGATCGGGGGAATGTGACAGTAATATGCAGTGACAGGTACTCTTTATGGAGGGATCGGGGGGAATGTGACAGTAATAGGAGTGACAGGTACTCTTTATGGAGGGATCGGGGGGATGTGACAGTAATAGGAGTGACATGTACTCTTTATGGAGGGATCGGGGGGGAATGTGACAGTAATAGCAGTGACAGGTACTCTTTATGGAGGGATCGGGGGGAATGTGACAGTAATAGGCAGTGACAGGTACTCTTTATGGAGGGATCGGGGGGGGGAATGTGACAGTAATAGGAGTGACAGGTACTCTTTATGGAGGGATCGGGGGGTATGTGACAGTAATAGCAGTGACAGGTACTCTTTATGGAGGGATCGGGGGGTATGTGACAGTAATAGCAGTGACAGGTACTCTTTATGGAGGGATCGGGGGAATGTGACAGTAATAGCAGTGACAGGTACTCTTTATGGAGGGATTGGGGGGAATGTGACAGTAATAGGAGTGACAGGTACTCTTTATGGAGGGATCGGGGGGAATGTGACAGTAATAGGCAGTGACAGGTACTCTTTATGGAGGGATCGGGGGGGAATGTGACAGTAATAGCAGTGACAGGTACTCTTTATGGAGGGATCGGGGGGGAATGTGACAGTAATAGGAGTGACAGGTACTCTTTATGGAGGGATCGGGGGGAATGTGACAGTAATAGCAGTGACAGGTACTCTTTATGGAGGGATCGGGGGGAATGTGACAGTAATAGCAGTGACAGGTACTCTTTATGGAGGGATCGGGGGGGAATGTGACAGTAATAGGAGTGACAGGTACTCTTTATGGAGGGATCGGGGGGAATGTGACAGTAATAGGAGTGACAGGTACTCTTTATGGAGGGATCGGGGGGAATGTGACAGTAATAGGAGTGACAGGTACTCTTTATGGAGGGATCGGGGGGAATGTGACAGTAATAGGAGTGACAGGTACTCTTTATGGAGGGATCGGGGGGAATGTGACAGTAATAGCAGTGACAGGTACTCTTTATGGAGGGATCGGGGGGATGTGACAGTAATAGGCAGTGACAGGTACTCTTTATGGAGGGATTTGGGGGGGATGTGACAGTAATAGCAGTGACAGGTACTCTTTATGGAGGGATCGGGGGGAATGTGACAGTAATAGCAGTGACAGGTACTCTTTATGGAGGGATCGGGGGGGATGTGACAGTATTAGGAGTGACAGGTACTCTTTATGGAGGGATTTGGGGGGGATGTGACAGTAATAGCAGTGACAGGTACTCTTTATGGAGGGATCGGGGGGGATGTGACAGTATTAGGAGTGACAGGTACTCTTTATGGAGGGATTTGGGGGGGATGTGACAGTAATAGCAGTGACAGGTACTCTTTATGGAGGGATCGGGGGGAATGTGACAGTAATAGCAGTGACAGGTACTCTTTATGGAGGGATCGGGGGGAATGTGACAGTAATAGCAGTGACAGGTACTCTTTATGGAGGGATCGGGGGGAATGTGACAGTAATAGGCAGTGACAGGTACTCTTTATGGAGGGATCGGGGGGGAATGTGACAGTAATAGCAGTGACAGGTACTCTTTATGGAGGGATCGGGGGGAATGTGACAGTAATAGGCAGTGACAGGTACTCTTTATGGAGGGATCGGGGGGATGTGACAGTAATAGCAGTGACAGGTACTCTTTATGGAGGGATCGGGGGGAATGTGACAGTAATAGGCAGTGACAGGTACTCTTTATGGAGGGATCGGGGGGGAATGTGACAGTAATAGCAGTGACAGGTACTCTTTATGGAGGGATCGGGGGGAATGTGACAGTAATAGGCAGTGACAGGTACTCTTTATGGAGGGATCGGGGGGAATGTGACAGTAATAGGCAGTGACAGGTACTCTTTATGGAGGGATCGGGGGGGAATGTGACAGTAATAGGAGTGACAGGTACTCTTTATGGAGGGATCGGGGGAATGTGACAGTAATAGGCAGTGACAGGTCCTCTTTATGGAGGGATCGGGGGGGGGGGGGATGTGACAGTAATAGCAGTGACAGGTACTCTTTATGGAGGGATCGGGGGGAATGTGACAGTAATAGCAGTGACAGGTACTCTTTATGGAGGAATCGGGGGGAATGTGACAGTAATAGGAGTGACAGGTACTCTTTATTGAGGGATCGGGGGGAATGTGACAGTAATAGGAGTGACAGGTACTCTTTATGGAGGGATCGGGGGGAATGTGACAGTAATAGGCAGTGACAGGTACTCTTTATGGAGGGATCGGGGGAATGTGACAGTAATAGGAGTGATAGGTACTCTTTATGGAGGGATCGGGGGGAATGTGACAGTAATAGGAGTGACAGGTACTCTTTATGGAGGGATCGGGGGAATGTGACAGTAATATGCAGTGACAGGTACTCTTTATGGAGGGATCGGGGGGAATGTGACAGTAATAGGAGTGACAGGTACTCTTTATGGAGGTATCGGGGGAATGTGACAGTAATAGCAGTGACAGGTACTCTTTATGGAGGGATCGGGGGAATGTGACAGTAATAGGAGTGACAGGTACTCTTTATGGAGGGATCGGGGGGAATGTGACAGTAATAGGCAGTGACAGGTACTCTTTATGGAGGGATCGGGGGGAATGTGACAGTAATAGGCAGTGACAGGTACTCTTTATGGAGGGATCGGGGGGAATGTGACAGTAATAGCAGTGACAGGTACTCTTTATGGAGGGATCGGGGGGAATGTGACAGTAATAGGCAGTGACAGGTACTCTTTATGGAGGGATCGGGGGAATGTGACAGTAATAGCAGTGACAGGTACTCTTTATGGAGAGATCGGGGGGAATGTGACAGTAATAGGCAGTGACAGGTACTCTTTATGGAGGGATCGGGGGGAATGTGACAGTAATAGCAGTGACAGGTACTCTTTATGGAGGGATCGGGGGGAATGTGACAGTAATAGGCAGTGACAGGTACTCTTTATGGAGGGATCGGGGGGAATGTGACAGTAATAGGCAGTGACAGGTACTCTTTATGGAGGGATCGGGGGAATGTGACAGTAATAGGAGTGATAGGTACTCTTTATGGAGGGATCGGGGGGAATGTGACAGTAATAGGAGTGACAGGTACTCTTTATGGAGGGATCGGGGGAATGTGACAGTAATATGCAGTGACAGGTACTCTTTATGGAGGGATCGGGGGGAATGTGACAGTAATAGGAGTGACAGGTACTCTTTATGGAGGGATCGGGGGGAATGTGACAGTAATAGGCAGTGACAGGTACTCTTTATGGAGGGATCGGGGGGAATGTGACAGTAATAGCAGTGACAGGTACTCTTTATGGAGGGATCGGGGGGAATGTGACAGTAATAGGCAGTGACAGGTACTCTTTATGGAGGGATCGGGGGAATGTGACAGTAATAGGAGTGATAGGTACTCTTTATGGAGGGATCGGGGGGAATGTGACAGTAATAGGAGTGACAGGTACTCTTTATGGAGGGATCGGGGGAATGTGACAGTAATATGCAGTGACAGGTACTCTTTATGGAGGGATCGGGGGGAATGTGACAGTAATAGGAGTGACAGGTACTCTTTATGGAGGGATCGGGGGGATGTGACAGTAATAGGAGTGACATGTACTCTTTATGGAGGGATCGGGGGGAATGTGACAGTAATAGCAGTGACAGGTACTCTTTATGGAGGGATCGGGGGGAATGTGACAGTAATAGGCAGTGACAGGTACTCTTTATGGAGGGATCGGGGGGGGGGAATGTGACAGTAATAGGAGTGACAGGTACTCTTTATGGAGGGATCGGGGGGTATGTGACAGTAATAGCAGTGACAGGTACTCTTTATGGAGGGATCGGGGGGTATGTGACAGTAATAGCAGTGACAGGTACTCTTTATGGAGGGATCGGGGGAATGTGACAGTAATAGCAGTGACAGGTACTCTTTATGGAGGGATTGGGGGGAATGTGACAGTAATAGGAGTGACAGGTACTCTTTATGGAGGGATCGGGGGGAATGTGACAGTAATAGGCAGTGACAGGTACTCTTTATGGAGGGATCGGGGGGGAATGTGACAGTAATAGCAGTGACAGGTACTCTTTATGGAGGGATCGGGGGGGAATGTGACAGTAATAGGAGTGACAGGTACTCTTTATGGAGGGATCGGGGGGAATGTGACAGTAATAGCAGTGACAGGTACTCTTTATGGAGGGATCGGGGGGAATGTGACAGTAATAGCAGTGACAGGTACTCTTTATGGAGGGATCGGGGGGGAATGTGACAGTAATAGGAGTGACAGGTACTCTTTATGGAGGGATCGGGGGGAATGTGACAGTAATAGGAGTGACAGGTACTCTTTATGGAGGGATCGGGAGGAATGTGACAGTAATAGCAGTGACAGGTACTCTTTATGGAGGGATCGGGGGGAATGTGACAGTAATAGGAGTGACAGGTACTCTTTATGGAGGGATCGGGGGGAATGTGACAGTAATAGCAGTGACAGGTACTCTTTATGGAGGGATCGGGGGAATGTGACAGTAATAGCAGTGACAGGTACTCTTTATGGAGGGATCGGGGGGGAATGTGACAGTAATAGGAGTGACAGGTACTCTTTATGGAGGGATCGGGGGGTATGTGACAGTAATAGCAGTGACAGGTACTCTTTATGGAGGGATCGGGGGGTATGTGACAGTAATAGCAGTGACAGGTACTCTTTATGGAGGGATCGGGGGAATGTGACAGTAATAGCAGTGACAGGTACTCTTTATGGAGGGATCGGGGGGAATGTGACAGTAATAGGCAGTGACAGGTACTCTTTATGGAGGGATCGGGGGGGGGGGGGGGAATGTGACAGTAATAGGAGTGACAGGTACTCTTTATGGAGGGATCGGGGGGTATGTGACAGTAATAGCAGTGACAGGTACTCTTTATGGAGGAATCGGGGGGGGGGGGAAATGTGACAGTAATAGGCAGTGACAGGTACTCTTTATGGAGGGATCGGGGGGGGGAATGTGACAGTAATAGGCAGTGACAGGTACTCTTTATGGAGGCATCGGGAGGAATGTGACAGTAATAGGAGTGACAGGTACTCTTTATGGAGGGATCGGGAGGAATGTGACAGTAATAGGAGTGACAGGTACTCTTTATGGAGGGATCGGGGGGAATGTGACAGTAATAGGCAGTGACAGGTACTCTTTATGGAGAGATCGGAGGGAATGTGACAGTAATAGCAGTGACAGGTACTCTTTATGGAGGGATCGGGGGGAATGTGACAGTAATAGGAGTGACAGGTACTCTTTATGGAGGGATCGGGGAGGAATGTGACAGTAATAGGCAGTGACAGGTACTCTTTATGGAGGGATCGGGGGGAATGTGACAGTAATAGGAGTGACAGGTACTCTTTATGGAGGGATCGGGGGGGAATTAGACAGTATTAGGAGTGACAGGTACTCTTTATGGAGGGATCGGGGAGGAATGTGACAGTAATAGGCAGTGACAGGTACTCTTTATGGAGGGATCGGGGGAATGTGACAGTAATAGCAGTGACAGGTACTCTTTATGGAGGGATCGGGGGGAATGTGACAGTAATAGGCAGTGACAGGTACTCTTTATGGAGGGATCGGGGGAATGTGACAGTAATAGCAGTGACAGGTACTCTTTATGGAGAGATCGGGGGGAATGTGACAGTAATAGGCAGTGACAGGTACTCTTTATGGAGGGATCGGGGGGAATGTGACAGTAATAGCAGTGACAGGTACTCTTTATGGAGGGATCGGGGGGAATGTGACAGTAATAGGCAGTGACAGGTACTCTTTATGGAGGGATCGGGGGGGAATGTGACAGTAATAGGAGTGACAGGTACTCTTTATGGAGGGATCGGGGGGAATGTGACAGTAATAGGAGTGACAGGTACTCTTTATGGTGGGATCGGGGGAATGTGACAGTAATATGCAGTGACAGGTACTCTTTATGGAGGGATCGGGGGGAATGTGACAGTAATAGGAGTGACAGGTACTCTTTATGGAGGGATCGGGGGGGAATGTGACAGTAATAGGCAGTGACAGGTACTCTTTATGGAGGGATCGGGGAGGAATGTGACAGTAATAAACAGTGACAGGTACTCTTTATGGAGGGATCGGGGGGGGAAGTGAGGTCGGGGGGGGACGGGGGGGAATGTGACAGTAATAGCAGTGACAGTAATTATAGGACTCGGATACGAAGGTACAGTAATGAGGATGGAGGGATCGGGGGGAATGTGACAGTAATAGGCAGTGACAGGTACTCTTTATGGAGGGATCGGGGGGGAATGTGACAGTAATAGCAGTGACAGGTACTCTTTATGGAGGGATCGGGGGGGAATGTGACAGTAATAGGCAGTGACAGGTACTCTTTATGGAGGGATCGGGGGGGAATGTGACAGTAATAGCAGTGACAGGTACTCTTTATGGAGGAATCGGGGGGAATGTGACAGTAATAGGAGTGACAGGTACTCTTTATGGAGGGATCGGGGGGAATGTGACAGTAATAGGCAGTGACAGGTACTCTTTATGGAGGGATCGGGGGGGAATGTGACAGTAATAGCAGTGACAGGTACTCTTTATGGAGGGATCGGGGGGAATGTGACAGTAATAGCAGTGACAGGTACTCTTTATGGAGGGATCGGGGGGAATGTGACAGTAATAGGAGTGACAGGTACTCTTTATGGAGGGATCGGGGAGGAATGTGACAGTAATAGGCAGTGACAGGTACTCTTTATGGAGGGATCGGGGGGAATGTGACAGTAATAGGCAGTGACAGGTACTCTTTATGGAGGGATCGGGGGAATGTGACAGTAATAGGAGTGATAGGTACTCTTTATGGAGGGATCGGGGGGAATGTGACAGTAATAGGCAGTGACAGGTACTCTTTATGGAGGGATCGGGGGGAATGTGACAGTAATAGGCAGTGACAGGTACTCTTTATGGAGGGATCGGGGGAATGTGACAGTAATAGGAGTGATAGGTACTCTTTATGGAGGGATCGGGGGGAATGTGACAGTAATAGGAGTGACAGGTACTCTTTATGGAGGGATCGGGGGAATGTGACAGTAATATGCAGTGACAGGTACTCTTTATGGAGGGATCAGGGGGAATGTGACAGTAATAGGAGTGACAGGTACTCTTTATGGAGGGATCGGGGGGAATGTGACAGTAATAGGCAGTGACAGGTACTCTTTATGGAGGGATCGGGGAGGAATGTGACAGTAATAAACAGTGACGGGTACTCTTTATGGAGGGATCGGGGGGGGGGGGGATGTGACAGTAATAGCAGTGACAGGTACTCTTTATGGAGGAATCGGGGGGAATGTGACAGTAATAGGCAGTGACAGGTACTCTTTATGGAGGGATCGGGGGGGAATGTGACAGTAATAGCAGTGACAGGTACTCTTTATGGAGGGATCGGGGGGGAATGTGACAGTAATAGGCAGTGACAGGTACTCTTTATGGAGGGATCGGGGGGAATGTGACAGTAATAGGCAGTGACAGGTACTCTTTATGGAGGGATCGGGGGGGAATGTGACAGTAATAGCAGTGACAGGTACTCTTTATGGAGGGATCGGGGGGGAATGTGACAGTAATAGGCAGTGACAGGTACTCTTTATGGAGGGATCGGGGGGGAATGTGACAGTAATAGCAGTGACAGGTACTCTTTATGGAGGGATCGGGGGGAATGTGACAGTAATAGGAGTGACAGGTACTCTTTATGGAGGGATCGGGGGGAATGTGACAGTAATAGGCAGTGACAGGTACTCTTTATGGAGGAATCGGGGGGAATGTGACAGTAATAGGAGTGACAGGTACTCTTTATGGAGGGATCGGGGGGAATGTGACAGTAATAGGCAGTGACAGGTACTCTTTATGGAGGGATCGGGGGGGAATGTGACAGTAATAGCAGTGACAGGTACTCTTTATGGAGGGATCGGGGGGAATGTGACAGTAATAGGCAGTGACAGGTACTCTTTATGGAGGGATCGGGGGGAATGTGACAGTAATAGGCAGTGACAGGTACTCTTTATGGAGGGATCGGGGGGAATGTGACAGTAATAGCAGTGACAGGTACTCTTTATGGAGGGATCGGGGGGAAATTGACAGTAATAGCAGTGACAGGTACTCTTTATGGAGGGATCGGGGGGAAATTGACAGTAATAGGCAGTGACAGGTACTCTTTATGGAGGGATCGGGGGGAATGTGACAGTAATAGGAGTGACAGGTACTCTTTATGGAGGGATCGGGGGGGGGGAATGTGACAGTAATAGGAGTGACAGGTACTCTTTATGGAGGGATCGGGGGGTATGTGACAGTAATAGCAGTGACAGGTACTCTTTATGGAGGGATCGGGGGGAATGTGACAGTAATAGCAGTGACAGGTACTCTTTATGGAGGGATCGGGAGGAATGTGACAGTAATAGGAGTGACAGGTACTCTTTATGGAGGGATCGGGGGGGGAATGTGACAGTAATAGGAGTGACAGGTACTCTTTATGAAGGGATCGGTGGGAATGTGACAGTAATAGGCAGTGACAGGTACTCTTTATGGAGGGATCGGGGGGAATGTGACAGTAATAGGCAGTGACAGGTACTCTTTATGAAGGGATCGGTGGGAATGTGACAGTAATAGCAGTGACAGGTACTCTTTATGGAGGGATCGGGGGGAATGTGACAGTAATAGGAGTGACAGGTACTCTTTATGGAGGGATCGGGGGGGAATGTGACAGTAATATGCAGTGACAGGTACTCTTTATGGAGGGATCGGGGGGGAATGTGACAGTAATAGGAGTGACAGGTACTCTTTATGGAGGGATCGGGGGAATGTGACAGTAATAGCAGTGACAGGTACTCTTTATGGAGGGATCGGGGGGAATGTGACAGTAATAGGCAGTGACAGGTACTCTTTATGGAGGGATCGGGGGGAATGTGACAGTAATAGGAGTGACAGGTACTCTTTATGGAGGGATTGGGGGGAATGTGACAGTAATAGGAGTGACAGGTACTCTTTATGGAGGGATCGGGGGGAATGTGACAGTAATAGGAGTGACAGGTACTCTTTATGGAGGGATCGGGGGAATGTGACAGTAATAGCAGTGACAGGTACTCTTTATGGAGGGATCGGGGGGAATGTGACAGTAATAGGAGTGACAGGTACTCTTTATGGAGGGATCGGGGGGAATGTGACAGTAATAGGCAGTGACAGGTACTCTTTATGGAGGGATCGGGGGGGGGGGGGAATGTGACAGTAATAGGAGTGACAGGTACTCTTTATGGAGGGATCGGGGAGGAATGTGACAGTAATAGCAGTGACAGGTACTCTTTATGGAGGGATCGGGGGGGAATGTGACAGTAATATGCAGTGACAGGTACTCTTTATGGAGGGATCGGGGGGGAATGTGACAGTAATAGGAGTGACAGGTACTCTTTATGGAGGGATTGGGGGGAATGTGACAGTAATAGGAGTGACAGGTACTCTTTATGGAGGGATCGGGGGGAATGTGACAGTAATAGGAGTGACAGGTACTCTTTATGGAGGGATCGGGGGGAATGTGACAGTAATAGGCAGTGACAGGTACTCTTTATGGAGGGATCGGGGGGGAATGTGACAGTAATATGCAGTGACAGGTACTCTTTATGGAGGGATCGGGGGGAATGTGACAGTAATATGCAGTGACAGGTACTCTTTATGGAGGGATCGGGGGTCTAAAAGACCCCAAACCCCTCCACTACACTTTCATGTAGGCAAAATGCTGAAAACTGCATTTTTGCATACAGACGTTTTTTAATTCTGCCGCCTTTTGCAGCAGAGTAACCCGGAAGTGACGTCATGGACGCCGCCTCCGGGTTACGTCATCGTAGACCCGATCAAAGCTGTTTCCGGCTTAGATTGGGACTCCATCCAGCCAACGGACGCGCCGGCTGGGTGCTCGGGTCTCCCGGGTAAAGTCACGAAAGGCGGCGGTAGGGGGGGGGACGTCCCCTCCTGCTCACCCGGGTAACGATCAAGCCGCTACCGAGCCGCATCGGTCATCAACGATGGAAAGCCAACCGTCGGCTGTAAACCACGGTACCGGGATGGTGCCTTTAGCTAGAGACCTCATCCCAGTATAACACCGTAAAGTCTGCCGACGTAAATATACGTCAGTTTGCGGTAAGTGGTTACGTTTGGTCCTGAGTACCATCAGGGGGCAAATCTTGGCCTACGAGGTTATTTTTCAGAGGCCTCTTCTTCTCCTATCACTAGGTGGATTTGACAGCTCATTATTCAAGTGTTTCCTCAAGAGAAAGTTCCCCTTTCCCTGGTTGGTGCTTCTTGGGCTTTTCAGCATCAGGCATCTGTTTCCCAAATCTTCAAGGCTGCCCCCTGGTCTTCTGGTCACGCATTAGTTACGTTTTTATTGTGCTAAGACTTTTCTGATGGCCCTCTGACTTATGTTGAGCCACCTTGGTTGACCTGTTGGTTTTTGTAAGCCTGTTAGCCTTTGCTTGCTCTGTTGCGCACCCTATAGTTGGATGGCTTTGGATGTCACAATGTACCTGAATACTCATCCTGTGTCCTACAATGTATGATTAGGAAAATGGCATTTGTGGCTTAACGTAAACTATGGTTCTTGGAGTAAATTAGGGGACCCCATTCTTTGATCCTACTATTGTTTGCTAGCAAACCTGAGGCATGCTGGGAGAATAGGATTTGTGATATTGGGCTGTCCTCAGGCGTAACTAGAACCTTCAGGGCCCCGGTGCAAGAAACCACAAAGGGACCCCCTTCCCTTCAAGCCTGGGGCTCTTCTTACTGATCCTGGGGCCCTTTACTCTCATTGGGAAGCCTTTTATTACAGTCCAGCAGCGGGACCCTTTCACAAGTTCTGCAGTGGGTCTCCTTCCTGCCATCTTGTGGCCTCCCCACGGTGGTGGAATGCCAGAGCCCGGTGTGACCTTTGCGATCCCAGAAGTTCACCCACTGGTGTCAGTCGTTTTTTATTTTTTTGGTATTTTAATTGTATTATTTTTTATCTTTTTATTTAATTTTTTTACAATGTGACTGACTATGACTCTGTCCATTCAGAAAAGGAAGGAGCTGCTAAATAACATATTTACCGACCCCTTCCTGGTTCTCTATTGTCACACATCCCCTGCAGCAGCTTGCAGGAGAGGGGAGGGAGCACAGTGGGAGGGGGGGGGGACCAGGGGAGCACACAGGGGCCCAGAGACAGCAGAACACAAGTGAACTGGATAGGAGGAGTGGCGGGGGCAGCATACAGAGGAACCAATCTTCTCCATTTTCCTCCTGCAGCTACAGGAGGAAAAAGGACAGTGATTTCTCTACATGCTGCCCCTGCCGCCCCTCCTATCCAGGTGCACAGGGGAGCCACACAGACCCCCTGGAGCATGGGGCCCGGTTGCAACCCCTGTAGTTACACCCCTGGCTGTCCCTACAGCTTTGTTTTACCAATCTCCAGACGGTGACATAACTCGGCGTACCTGAATATTAATGCTGTGCCCCATATAGTACTCCCAAGTGTACGCAGGGGTTTATCCCCCCCCCCCCTTTGGTGAAGTCCCTCCCTTGGGTGTAGTTGGTGGATGGAGTACTGTACCCCTATGTAATCTGGTGTGGAAGGAATCCTGGGCAGAAGAGTAATGGGATTAGGCTGACCCCTTGTATACAACACCCACTCCTGTTGCCTACGGAGGAGAGCGTCCTTCGAGGCTACGCCAAGGAGCCTCTGGAGGAGGACCCTCTTCACGGGGGGGGGGGGGGGGCTACATTGTTGAGGAGAATGGGAGAGATGGATAGACATTCAATATTCCAGTGTATGGCGAACTGTACTGTTGGCCTTAAAGTTATGGAGATGGAGAAACGGATGTACAGATGTTGTTGCTACCATAAAAGTCTATTTGTGTGAACGTTCCATTTTTCTTGAAGGCCAGAAGAATGTGAGTAATCAAAAATGGTGGAGTCTTTCCCTGATATAGGTGCGTGCAAACCATACTGTATCTCTATTAAGCATGAAGAAGGGAGATGCTCTTGGACAGCTTGGCGGGAGCTGGCGGCAAAAAAAGGCTGCTTATTCAAGGACGGCCCAAAATCCTATTATATCCCTTGAAGTGAAATTCTGGCCAAAATTTTTATATATATATGCAGCACCCTCCTTGAATAGGTTGCTAGAGGGGTTCAAGGAATCCTTCTTTTTTTTTTTTTTTTCTTGGCTCCTCTGTGAACATTGGAGCAGTGTGTGAATAGTTTTGGCTGCTCTTGGTCTCAGGCTGCAGGCTCAACTATTTCTTCCTGCCTTCTAGTAGGAGTGCCCAGTAGGTGGCTGAGAAGGAGATAAATAGTCTGAGGCCTGGAGCTGCCGGTTGTTGTCCTTGAGAAGGAGAACCCAGCCTGAAGGGCTGCTGCCCTTCTTCTGAGCAGGTTAGCTGAAGCCTGCAGAGAACTTATCAAGGTCAGGGGGAGATGGGGGGGACTGTTGCAAAGATTTTATTTAGGTCCCAGGTCAGGAGATGATGAGGGACCTATTGTTCTGGAGGCAGTTCAGAGCCAAGTCACAGGGTTACACTGAGGATCCAGCCTGGAGATTCAGGGTACAGTGTCTAGCCAATATTGGACAGGAGGTATCCAATGCCTCGTTTCCACTGAGCGGAACGGTTTGGGTCGGTACAGTTTGGAAGGGTCATAATGGTCCACGCTGCTGGCCTGCACTGCGGTGCACTGGTTGCTATCGCCGCCCGGCGTCTAGCAACCAGTGATGTCGTCTGAGGAGGAGAGCGAGGCCCCAGCATACACTGCAGAGCCTCCTTCCTCCTCTGCTGCGCGCCGAGTGGAGTGTTGGCTCCACCCACCTCCTCCCTCCAGCTACTCCAGGCCAGCACAGCACAGTGAGTCCTGTGTGTCAGCCTCAGCCTAAAAACGTGAGTAGGAGCTGTTCTGGGGGCCCTGATGTGGGATGGGATGGGATGGCGGGGGCTTTGTGGGGACCCTAATGTGAGGGGGGGTGCTCTGTGGGGACCCTGATGTGGGATGGGGGCTCTGTGGGGACCCTAATGTGAGGAGGGGGGTGCTCTGTAGGGACCCTGATGTGGGGGGGGGCTCTGTGGGGACCCTAATGTGAGGAGGGGGGTGCTCTGTAGGGACCCTGATGTGGGGGGGGGTGCTCTGTGGGGACTCTGATGTGGGGGGGGTGCTCTGTGGGGACTCTGATGTGGGGGGGGTGCTCTGTGGGGACCCTGATGTGGGGGGGGTGCTCTGTGGGGACCCTGATGTGGGGGGGGTGCTCTGTGGGGACCCTGATGTGGGGGGGGTGCTCTGTGGGGACCCTGATGTGGGGGGTGCTCTGTGGGGACCCTGATGTGGGGGGGTGCTCTGTGGGGACCCTGATGTGGGGGGGGTGCTCTGTGGGGACCCTGATGTGGGGGGGGTGCTCTGTGGGGACCCTGATGTGGGGGGGGGGTGCTCTGTGGGGACCCTGATGTGGGGGGGGGGGTGCTCTGTGGGGACCCTGATGTGGGGGGGGGTGCTCTGTGGGGACCCTGATGTGGGGGGGGGGTGCTCTGTGGGGACCCTGATGTGGGGGGGGGGTGCTCTGTGGGGACCCTGATGTGGGGGGGGGGTGCTCTGTGGGGACCCTGATGTGGGGGGGGGGTGCTCTGTGGGGACCCTGATGGGGGGGGGGGTGCTCTGTGGGGACCCTGATGTGGGGGGGTGCTCTGTGGGGACCCTGATGTGGGGGGGGGTGCTCTGTGGAGACCCTGATGTGGGATGGGGGGCTCTGTGGGGACCCTAATGTGAGGAGGGGGGTTGCTCTGTGGGAACCCTGATGTGGGGTGGGGGGGCGCTCTGTGGGGACCCTGATGTGGGAGGTGCTCTGTGGGGGCCCTGATTTGGGATGGGGGGGCTCTGTGGGGACCCTAATGTGAAGGGGGGGTGCTCTGTGGGAACCCTGATGTGGGGTGGGCGCTCTGTGGGGACCCTGATGTGGGGGGGGTGCTCTGTGGGGACCCTGATGTGGGGGGGGGTGCTCTGTGGGGACCCTGATGTGGGGGGGGGCGCTCTGTGGGGGCCCTGATATAAAAAAAAAAATGTATAGGCTAGAATAGAGTACCGGCACCTCTTTTTGGCCACTTAAAGCACTGTGTATACTTTACAAATGTATTATATCTAGTATTATTTCTACTACCTTGGGATCAAACATAGTAATGGAGGCCCGAGAGGACAATGGAATCGGCAAATGAACCATATTGTTGCCGGCCAAAGCTTTAGAGTAACACCGGGCAAATATAAGAGTTGCTAGGCCCTCTGGCACCCAGTCTGGTGAGACAATTGGAATAATGTATGTAATGACCTGAGCTAAAGACCTTTTACTGCTAGACTCATTTGGCAGCCGGTGAGAAGCTTTCTACTAAACGGGAGACTTTCACCGAAGCCCAACGCAAGATTTACTCACTGAAAGCTCTGATGTTTAACTCACATTTAATGGGCTTTTCCTTCAGCAGACCCGACTTCTTCTCATTCAGAAATATCCAGAGCATCTAGTGACGGGGAATGACATCACAATTATTCCACTTAACAGAACCAACTTGGCTCCGGCACCAAACAGAAACGCGGGTCTGGACAGCTTAAGGAAGGGGAGGGGGAGGTTACTCTTTACCAGGCCAGGATGCCATGCCAAGCCATCGCACCGGGGAAGGGGCTTAGCCTGGTTCCATGAGTCAAGCGTCTGCCACCAGTTGTCACAGGCAACTAATTAGATTTTAATTAAACTGGCCTCTTGTCAGAAAGACAAAATGGTCCTGAGCATGGGCTGAGGTGGGATTGAAGGAGAGGATATGAGGTGGTGAACGTCTCCTCTGAGGTTGGGGGGGGGGGGGGGGGGGAGGAGAGAATTAACGCATAATAAAGAGTAATTACATTGAGAAATGAAGCAATCCATCTTTCACCTGGGATGACGTCGAGGGTGAAAAAGGAGGTTTCTAAATTCGGATGTTAGAGTTTGAAATTTGTCACCGCGAGAGCCACCGCAGCGTTTTCATAGCTCTGTGTAAAATTATCTAATCTACACTCACCGGACACTTTATTAGGACCCCGTTGGCCTTCAGAATGGCCTTCATTCTTGGTGGCATAGATGCAACAAGGTGGTGGAGATTTTCCTCCATAGTGACATGATGGCATCACGCAGTTGCTGCAGATTTGTCGGCTGCACATCCATGATGCCAATCACCCGTTCCACCACATCCCAAAGGTGCTCTATTGGATGAGATGTGGTGAGTGTGGAGGCCATTGGAAGACGGTGACCTCATTGTCATGGTGAAGAAACCAGTGGTGAGATGATTGGAGCTTTGTGACATGGTGCATTATCCTGCTGGAAGGAGCCATCAGAAGATGGGGACACTGCAGTCATAAAGGGATGGACATGGGTCAGCAACAATACTCAGGTAGGCCGTGGGGTTTATACCATACAGCCTGCAACGTTACCCCCCCCCACTCCATTATACTACCAGCCTGAACCATTACCCAACCCTCCCCCCCACACCATTACACCACCGCCACCAGCCTGTAACGTCCCCCCCCCCCCACTCCATTACACTACCAGCCTGAACCATTACCCTCCCCCCCCACACCATTACACCACCGCCACCAGCCTGTAACGTCCCCCCCCCCCCCCACTCCATTACACTACCAGCCTGAACCGTTACCCTCCCCCCTCCCCACACCATTACACCACCACCACCACCAGCCTGTAACGTTACCCCCCTCCCCCACACCATTACACCACCGACACCAGCCGGTAATGTTTACCCCCCCACACCATTACACCACCAGCCTCAACTGTTACACACACACACACCATTTTTTTTTTTTTTTTTTTTTACTAAACAAAAAAAAGGCCAAAAATTCTGGAAACGTTTTTTTCTTTGTTTCTGTTATAACATTTTGTAAATAAGTAATTTATCTCCTTCACTGACGGGCCCTGATGGGCTGCACTGACGGGCCCTGATGGGCTGCACTGACGGGCCCTGATGGGCTGCACTGACGGGCCCTGATAGGCTGCACTGACGGGCCCTGATAGGCTGCACTAATGTGTTTTTTATTTTTACTAAACAAATGAAAGACTGAAGGTTTTGAAGAAAAACGTTTTTCTTCGTTTCTGTTATAAAATTTTGTAAAAAGGTAATTTTTCTCCTTGACTGATGAGGTGGCACTGATGGGCACAGGATGTTTATTTATTTTTTTATTTTATTTATTTTTTTTTTTTTGCTTCTGTTATAAAATTTTATAAATAAGTAGTCTTTTTTTCTCCTTCACTGATGAGGCTACACTTATGGGTACTGATAGCTGGAACTGATAATGCTGCACTGATGAGGCTGCATTGATAGGTATCATTGGTGGGCACTGATTGGCACTGTTGGGGCTGCACTGATCATCAAGACACCGATGATCAGTGCTCTGATATCTGCGTAGATGTCCCCTTTCACACTGGCCGGTTGCCGGCTCTCCTCTCCCAAGTCCTCACACACTGTCAGCATGAGGAGAGGACTACCGATAACCTGCCAAATCCTGTTTACACTGTGATCAGCTGTGATTGGACACAGCTGGTCACATGGTAAAGAACCGCTGTGAGTGACCCTTTACCCTGATCTGTTGTCGTCTGCGTCCAAAAAGACGCAACGATCACAAGAGCGCTCCCGATGCTCGCAGCAGGGGGGGGGGGGGGGATGGGGGGCGGCTCGGGAGGTCGATAGACACCCTTCTGAAAATGTGTGACCGCGCTGTAGCCGTCATCCTGCAATAGTGCGGTTGTGAAGAGGTTAAGCTTTGGCAATAAAACCCGGAAGCTGATTGGTTTCTGTGCAGAGTTGCATCAGATTTTGCGCTCTCCAGTTTTAGTAAATAACCCCTTAAGTATTTAAAATGACACGGCTTGTAGGAGATTTCAATGACTGGTGGTAGGGCCATGCAGCTGTTTGGCACTTGCCATGCGGCTCTTAGGGCCCCAGCAGAAAGGGGTCTGTTTTGATGCCTACTCAAGAAGAAGAAAGAAGGAAAATTTAGGTGGCTCATCCACTCCACAGTATTTGTAGAATCTCCAGAGCGCTTGGGGATAGTTTTAGATATACGTTGGATTGGGTGCCCCTCTTCCCACCCAGCACTCGCCCTCTTTCAGCAGCCAATTTACTTGTTTATGTAAAAATAATGCTTAGGACTTGGTCCCCCCCCCCCCCTTGTATCCCGGGGCAGACCCTCGAATGCTGTATTTCCTCTGTTATTAGTCAACGGCAGGAAATTGGTCATCATAAAATTCCAACACCGAAACCTTTCTGACATGATTAATATGCTGATCGATGACCTGCATTCACGCCAGACAAATGGGATCGGGATACCTTTTACGCTACGGGTGACAACAAGATATTTGTTTAGCTCAGTGATAAGGGAGGCACACCAGTCTAACCGGTTCATTCTGTGTATGGTGACACCATGACAGTGGTTATCTTATGCCTGACAAGAGATATGAGCCATCAAGTCTGTTCCTTCCTCCTACAAGCCAAGTCTTTTTTTCTTCCTCCTATGGGTCATCAAGTCCCGTCCCTTCCTCCTATGGGCCATCAAGTCCCGTCCCTTCCTCCTATGGGCCATCAAGTCCCGTCCCTTCCTCCTATGGGCCATCAAGTCCCGTCCCTTCCTCCTATGGGCCATCAAGTCCCGTCCCTTCCTCCTATGGGCCATCAAGTCCCGTCCCTTCCTCCTATGGGCCATCAAGTCCCGTCCCTTCCTCCTATGGGCCATCAAGTCCCGTCCCTTTTCTCCTATGGGCCATCAAGTCCCGTCCCTTTTCTCCTATGGGCCATCAAGTCCCGTCCCTTTTCTCCTATGGGCCATCAAGTCCCGTCCCTTTTCTCCTATGGGCCATCAAGTCCCGTCCCTTTTCTCCTATGGGCCATCAAGTCCCGTCCCTTTTCTCCTATGGGCCATCAAGTCCCGTCCCTTTTCTCCTATGGGCCATCAAGTCCCGTCCCTTTTCTCCTATGGGCCATCAAGTCCCGTCCCTTTTCTCCTATGGGCCATCAAGTCCCGTCCCTTTTCTCCTATGGGCCATCAAGTCCCGTCCCTTTTCTCCTATGGGCCATCAAGTCCCGTCCCTTTTCTCCTATGGGCCATCAAGTCCCGTCCCTTTTCTCCTATGGGCCATCAAGTCCCGTCCCTTTTCTCCTATGGGCCATCAAGTCCCGTCCCTTTTCTCCTATGGGCCATCAAGTCCCGTCCCTTTTCTCCTATGGGCCATCAAGTCCCGTCCCTTTTCTCCTATGGGCCATCAAGTCCCGTCCCTTTTCTCCTATGGGCCATCAAGTCCCGTCCCTTTTCTCCTATGGGCCATCAAGTCCCGTCCCTTTTCTCCTATGGGCCATCAAGTCCCGTCCCTTTTCTCCTATGGGCCATCAAGTCCCGTCCCTTTTCTCCTATGGGCCATCAAGTCCCGTCCCTTTTCTCCTATGGGCCATCAAGTCCCGTCCCTTTTCTCCTATGGGCCATCAAGTCCCGTCCCTTTTCTCCTATGGGCCATCAAGTCCCGTCCCTTTTCTCCTATGGGCCATCAAGTCCCGTCCCTTTTCTCCTATGGGCCATCAAGTCCGGTCCCTTTTCTCCTATGGGCCATCAAGTCCGGTCCCTTTTCTCCTATGGGCCATCAAGTCCGGTCCCTTTTCTCCTATGGGCCATCAAGTCCGGTCCCTTTTCTCCTATGGGCCATCAAGTCCGGTCCCTTTTCTCCTATGGGCCATCAAGTCCGGTCCCTTTTCTCCTATGGGCCATCAAGTCCGGTCCCTTTTCTCCTATGGGCCATCAAGTCCGGTCCCTTTTCTCCTATGGGCCATCAAGTCCGGTCCCTTTTCTCCTATGGGCCATCAAGTCCGGTCCCTTTTCTCCTATGGGCCATCAAGTCGGGTCCCTTTCTCCTATGGGCCATCAAGTCGCTCCCTATGGGCCATCAAGTCGGTCCCTTTCTCCTATGGGCCATCAAGTCGGGTCCCTTTCTCCTATGGGCCATCAAGTCGCTCCCTTTCTCCTATGGGCCATCAAGTCGCTCCCTATGGGCCATCAAGTCGGTCCCTTTCTCCTATGGGCCATCAAGTCGGTCCCTTCACAGACGAAAACACAACATTATTGCCCAACAAGTTTTCCAACAATGCTGTTGGGAGGGGGGGTGGGCTTTATAAAAGAGAGCACATCCAGTATATTGCATTTCCTCTATGGCCTATGGAGGCACACCAGTCTAACCTGTTCAGTCAGTCTGTGTATGGTCACACCATGATAGTGGTTATCTTTTGCCTGACAGGAGATATGGGCCATCAAGTCAGCCCGTCCCTTCCTTCCTACGGGCCATCAAGTCCGTCCCTTCCTTCCTACGGGCCATCAAGTCCGTCCCTTCCTTCCTTCCTACGGGCCATCAAGTCCGTCCCTTCCTTCCTACGGGCCATCAAGTCCGTCCCTTCCTTTCTTCGTACGGGCCATCAAGTCCGTCCCTTCCTTTCTTCGTACGGGCCATCAAGTCCGTCCCTTCCTTTCTTCGTACGGGCCATCAAGTCCGTCCCTTCCTTTCTTCGTACGGGCCATCAAGTCCGTCCCTTCCTTTCTTCGTACGGGCCATCAAGTCCGTCCCTTCCTTTCTTCGTACGGGCCATCAAGTCCGTCCCTTCCTTTCTTCGTACGGGCCATCAAGTCCGTCCCTTCCTCCGCAGACTAAAACACAATATAATTGCCCAACAGGTTTTGCAACAATGCTGTCCGCACCCCCCTACTGACAGCATTGTTGTAAAACCTGTTGGGCAATAATATTGTGTTTTAGTCAGTGGAGGAAAGACATTCCTTATATTACACTTCCTCTATGGCCTATTGACGCTCACCATAGAAAAGCCGACTATTCATATGAACAAAGCTACAGACTCTGCGAAGTAACAGACTGCTTACTTTTACTGGCAGCCCTGAGCTCATTATAGAGCCATAAATTTGACAGAATTGAGGGAATTACCAATGTTGAGACTGAGTGAACCACCGCTTCTCTTGACGAAGAGACCATAAAAAGGTTAAAAGTAATATATTGCTGCCCACCAATCCTAAGAGGTGGTGGCTGCATTACTTTTCTTTTCTTTCTTTTTTTTCAGGCTTTTTTCCTAATATTTTTACATGATTATCCCATCACATAACCCTTCCTGTTCTACGATGACAACACTCACTCATTTTACTGTATCTATGAAAGAACAAGGTTGTAAACCCCCATTATCGACATGGTCCATTGTTGTCACCTTCAGGAAAACTGCCCTGAGAAATGCCATGCATCTAGAGAGGAAGAGGGTGCAGGAAATCGGCAGCACCAAGCCTAAAGGAATGATTTAAAACATGTAAAAAGTAAAATGGTAATTGTTTATGATAGAGCAAAGGTAACGTCATCCATTTGGGGTTACGTCAACTTTAGGGGACGTATCGGGCTCCCCTTCATATATTGCATTGAATCCCAAAAGAGTTTACCTATATCTTTGGTAGAGACTAGAGCAGTGATGGTGAACCTTGGCACCCCAGATGTTTTGGTACTACAATTCCCATGATGCTCAGGCACTCTGCAGTGTATTTGAGCATCATGGGAAATATAGTTCCAAAACATCTGGGGTGCCAAGGTTCTCCATCTTTTCCGTAGTTAGTAAAAGCAATAACTTTTGCGCAAACCAATCTAAATGAAAAAAATACAAGGAACATTCATGAAATAAATTAAACTACCCAAATACCCCACCAAAAAAAAAAAAAATGTTGAAAATGTATATTTCTGAAAAATTTTGCCAATAGTAAAAGTTGTTTAATTTTAGGGCAATCAATCAATTTTGCCAAACTTACTCCTTTCGTCCCACGTGATTTGTAACAGCCAGAAATGCTCCTTTATTTGCCCTCCGGTGAACCCGTACACGGCCTCGTCCTCTGATTTCAAACAAGGCTTCAATCAAACGAATTACCTCCAAACATCTGGCCATGTATGGGCATCCTTTGACATCATCTGAGTACATTCCACTTATCTCAATGATCTCTTCAGTGTACAGATTCTGTGGAATGCTCCAAGTGATGGATTTTATGCTGGTCTTGTGTCACAGATAACCATCAGAAAGACGTGTTTGACTTTCACCAAGAAACAATTATGATAACTTGTGAAGTCCTCAGCCTCTGGGCTACTTGTCAAAATCACCCAATACAGGTGAGTCTGAAACGCGTACAATTTCTCTACAAAGGGTATGTGAGACTCAAATGAAACGTAGCAATTACCCACTTAAAATACATTTGTGAAAGGTTACCTTGAGAAAGAATAACCACTGTCCTAAAAAAAGAACTGACCCTTTAAGCCGAGTAGTAGTTGGTCAAGTTCAATTGGATATGTTCTGTAAGGTAGAAGACGTTTCAACCAAGTGTCCTACTGTCAGGTCACCTGTGGCCAGGTGACAACTGCACCCTGTAGGAGGCAGGGGTGCAGCGCAAGGTAGTGAATCCGATAGCAGACTGCTGCGGATGGACCGGAACGTGAGCCCAAGATTCCCCAGGGCGCGGAGTCTAAGACCCAGCAGGTGTTCACCAGAGCTTCTAGTGGTGAGGATGGACTTGGCTGCAGCTGAGCCCAGGTCGCGGCCCCTGGGGTCCCCCAGGTCACGCTCCGTAGGGAGAGAAGGGAAGAAGCCACTCAGGATACACGGAATGGTGATGGGTAAGCTGAGGTTGGGGTAACAGGCAGACGAGGGTAACCAAGGGACAGACCAAAGGTCAGGGTCACAGGCAAACAGGAATAGTCAGAGACGAGCCAAAGTCGGTACACAGAAAGGTAGAGCACACACACGGCAGACAGGAAGACAACTAACAAGCACTGTTGAACAGCAAAGCAGACCTGCAGTGCACTGGTTAATATAGACTTCCTGTGATGACCTGGGGTGGGGCCGGAACAGGAAGGAGAGGTGATAAACACTATTGCAAGTCCATGACACCTCCTCAGTGTCAGGAACCTACCTTGCCACATATAGTCACCCTGGTCACATAATTGCATTAATCCAATCTCCATGGGATGTCTCACGGAAGATATTCATGAACATGATAGAGGTAGAACATCTGTGAAAGCCGAGTAGTAGTTGGTCACGTTAAACTGGATGTGTTCTGTAATGTTGAAGACATTTCAACCAAGTGTCCTCCTCAGTGTCAGGAACCTACCTCGGCGCTTAGTTACCCCGGTCATATAATCTCATTAATCCAATCTCCATGGGATGTCTCAAGGAAGATGTTCACTGTGAACATGACAGAGGTAGGAACATCTGTGAAAGCTGAGTAGTAGTTGGCCACATTCAACTGGATGTGTTCTGTAATGTAGAAGACGTTTCAACCAAGTGTCTTCCTCAGTGTCAGGAACCTACCTCGCCGCATATAGTCACCGTGGTCACATAAACCCATTAATCCAATCTCCATTGGATGTCTTAAGGAAGATGTTCATGAACATCACTGAGGTAGGAACATTTGTGAAAGCTGAGTAGTAGTTGGTCACGTTAAACTGGATGTGTTCTGTAATGTAGAAGACGTTTCAACCAAGTGTCCTCCTCAGTGTCAGGAACCTACCTCTGCGCTTAGTTACCCCCTGGTCATATAATGTCATTAATCCAATCTCCATGGGATGTCTCAAGGAAGATGTTCATTATGAACATGACTGAGGTAGGAACATTTGTTCTAATTTTCATAATCCAATCACTGTAGCTTCATGAAATCTGGCACTGGTTTTAAATATTCCAATTACATGGATAAAGGTCTGAATCAGCCTTTCTCAACCTTTTCAACACAGAGGAACCTTTGAAATAAATTTCTGGTCCCGGGAAACCCCTGCTAAAAATTAAAAATCTACAACTCATGACACATTCGTGTGACAGTCAGTGGGAAGAATTACCCCCTTACAGATAGCTAAAAGGAACAATGGTGTCGTTGGAAACTTATCGGAGAGGCAGAAATTGCCCATTACTCGAGGACCCCCTAGCACGGTGCTCCAGTCCCAGCTGACGCCCGATAAGGAGAAACTCGTCGGGGGGATTGTTATACTTTGTAGCTATTGAGGAATATATTTATATTGGGAGTTCAGTCTTAAGAGTCCATTCAGACTAGCGCGACTTGTCAGGCGACTTGGTCACCTGACAAGTCGCGGCCGGTCGCTCGCCATTGATTAGCACAGGACCCGTTCTAATAGGAGCGACATTAAGTCGCTCCGACTTGGAAAAAGGGTCCTGTACTACTTTGGGGTGACCTGGAGGCGACTTGCATTGACTTCAATTATATGAAGCCCGTGCAAGTCGCGCCGAAGTCACAGGTCGCCCCACAGTCGTGTCGCGCCAGTCTGAATGGGCTGTAACAGTAGTACCCTTCAAGGGAAACACCTGGACTCAATAATTTGGAGGTCCATATAGGTAGGTGAGATGATTGGATGTCCACAGCCATATAGTGCATGCATTCCGGACAAGCTTTGTATGGAAACGAATTGCACAATGCTATACTATTGACAGATCCACTCTGTCAGAGGGAGCCCCATTTTCTGCTGGGGCTCCATGGCAGGTATGATGGATGGTGCCTCCTCCCAGGACCTGGTATTTACAGGTCCCAACATCACTCTCATCTCTATTCCCACCTCCTTCTCATGGAATGCCCTGCATTAAATTGATGGATGGGCAGCAGAAGTCGGCCTAGGGAAAGTCGTTCATTAAAAGTCTTACCGCTTGACTTTGTTTAGACAGGATTTACAAATCTGGGAGCTGACTTACCCGATGGGGGTGAAAGGTCAGACGTGAAGTCAGCACTGGGCTTGTAAATGTTATTCAAACCATCAGTCCTGTTAATGTGTGCGCCTTGTATTCCTCTCCATTCCTCTCCATCCTCCCATCTATGGCAGAGGAGATAACAACCTCCTGAGAGATGCTCTTCAAGGGATTCATCTCTTTAATGGCCGCATGTAATGCGTCGCATCCGCTCGTTATATTGTCTGCTATTGGATTTCATAACCTAGAGGAAGCATTACCGAAAACATTTACTGCGCCTGAAATGCAAAAAAGCCAGAGATTGAATCCGGCGTAAACACGAGACCTAATGCCTCCAACATTTTTATATGGATGCAATCTATTAAAGGGGATGGAAACCCAACATCTATTTTCTGGTATATTTGCCACCATGTCTCACTGTATACAACTTTCTTGGAGGCCATTCACATTGAGGCGACACGACTTCGGGGGGGCGACCTGTGAAGTCGCGTGCACCGCGACTTGCAGAGACTTCACATAATGGAAGTCTATGCAAGTCGCTCCGAGGTCGCCCCAAAGTAGTACAGGACCCTTTTTCTAAGTCGGAGTGACTTGTGTCGCTCCTATTAGAACGGGTCCTGTACTACTCAATGGACCGCAACCGACCGCGACTTGTCAGGCTGACAAGTCGCGCTAATGTGAATGGGCTCTTAAACAAATTTGTTTTTTTTGGGACTTCGTTACAAAGTTTCTTCCCTGGAGATCCTGCCGGTGACGACACTTCCTGGTGCAGGCTGACAACGCTAAGCCAATGCCTTGCAATAAGCAGCAGCGTTGTCAGCCTGGCATGCAAACTTCTACAGCTGGCCATTGGGCACCGATGTACGAGGAGTCGGGTCTAGTGTTACCGCCATATTACGATCTGAACTCCGCGGGAGAAGTGACAGCATTTTGAGTGAATGTTTTATGAGGGTTTATGGTGGACAGCTGTCTACCTTTGACCCAAGGCAATTATAACTGAACTGCCTTTGGCTGAACAACACCAGAACCAATTGTAATCCCTTTAAGTGAGTCTTAAATGTCAGGAGGCAAAGGCCGTATCCCTCTAGTGATCTATAGATCTATATAGAGGAATCAGGACCTCCTTCCTCCTGCTGGTGACCCCTCTAGTGATATAAAGATCTATATAGAGGAATCAGGACCTCCTTCCTCCTGCTGGTGACCCCTCTAGTGATCTATAGATCTATATAGAGGAATCAGGACCTCCTTCCTCCTGCTGGTGACCCCTCTAGTGATATAAAGATCTATATAGAGGAATCAGGACCTCCTTCCTCCTGCCGGGGACCCCTCTAGCGATATAAAGATCTATATAGAGGAATCAGGACCTCCTTCCTCCTGCTGGTGACCCCTCTAGTGATATAAAGATCTATATAGAGGAATGGGGACCTCCTTCCTCCTGCTGGGGACCCCTCTAGTGATATAAAGATCTATATAGAGGAATCAGGACCTCCTTCCTCCTGCTGGGGACCCCTCTAGTGATATAAAGATCTATATAGAGGAATGGGGACCTCCTTCCTCCTGCTGGGGACCCCTCTAGTGATATAAAGATCTATATAGAGGAATCAGGACCTCCTTCCTCCTGCTGGGGACCCCTCTAGTGATATAAAGATCTATATAGAGGAATCAGGACCTCCTTCCTCCTGCTGGGGACCCCTCTAGTGATATAAAGATCTATATAGAGGAATCAGGACCTCCTTCCTCCTGCTGGGGACCCCTCTAGTGATATAAAGATCTATATAGAGGAATCAGGACCTCCTTCCTCCTGCTGGGGACCCCTCTAGTGATATAAAAATCTATATAGAGGAATCAGGACCTCCTTCCTCCTGCTGGGGACCCCTCTACTGATATAAAGATCTATATAGAGGAATCAGGACCTCCTTCCTCCTGCTGGGGACCCCTCTAGTGATATAAAGATCTGTATAGAGGAATCAGGACCCCCTTCCTCCTGCTGGGGACCCCTCTAGTGATATAAAGATCTATATAGAGGAATCAGGACCTCCTTCCTCCTGCTGGGGACCCCCCTAGTGATATAAAGATCTATATAGAGGAATCAGGACCTCCTGCTGGGGACCCCTCTAGTGATATAAAGATCTATATAGAGGAATCAGGACCTCCTTCCTCCTGCTGGGGACCCCCCTAGTGATATAAAGATCTATATAGAGGAATCAGGACCTCCTTCCTCCTGCTGGGGACCCCTCTAGTAATATAAAGGTCTATATAGAGGAATCAGGACCTCCTTCCTCCTGCTGGGGACCCTTCTAGTGATATAAAGATCTATATAGAGGAATCAGGACCCCCTTCCTCCTGCTGGGGACCCCTCTAGTGATATAAAGATCTATATAGAGGAATCAGGACCTCCTTCCTCCTGCTGGGGACCCCTCTAGTAATATAAAGATCTATATAGAGGAATCAGGACCTCCTTCCTCCTGCTGGGGACCCCTCTAGTGATATAAAGATCTATATAGAGGAATGGGGACCTCCTTCCTCCTGCTGGGGACCCCTCTAGTGATCTATAGATCTATATAGAGGAATCAGGACCTCCTTCCTCCTGCTGGTGACCCCTCTAGTGATATAAAGATCTATATAGAGGAATCAGGACCTCCTTCCTCCTGCTGGTGACCCCTCTAGTGATATAAAGATCTATATAGAGGAATCAGGACCTCCTTCCTCCTGCTGGGGACCCCTCTAGTAATATAAAGATCTATATAGAGGAATCAGGACCTCCTTCCTCCTGCTGGGGACCCCTCTAGTGATCTATAGATCTATATAGAGGAATCAGGACCTCCTTCCTCCTGCTGGTGACCCCTCTAGTGATATAAAGATCTATATAGAGGAATCAGGACCTCCTTCCTCCTGCTGGTGACCCCTCTAGTGATATAAAGATCTATATAGAGGAATGGGGACCTCCTTCCTCCTGCTGGGGACCCCTCTAGTGATATAAAGATCTATATAGAGGAATCAGGACCTCCTTCCTCCTGCTGGGGACCCCTCTAGTGATATAAAGATCTATATAGAGGAATGGGGACCTCCTTCCTCCTGCTGGGGACCCCTCTAGTGATATAAAGATCTATATAGAGGAATCAGGACCTCCTTCCTCCTGCTGGGGACCCCTCTAGTGATATAAAGATCTATATAGAGGAATCAGGACCTCCTTCCTCCTGCTGGGGACCCCTCTAGTGATATAAAGATCTATATAGAGGAATCAGGACCTCCTTCCTCCTGCTGGGGACCCCTCTAGTGATATAAAGATCTATATAGAGGAATCAGGACCTCCTTCCTCCTGCTGGGGACCCCTCTAGTGATATAAAAATCTATATAGAGGAATCAGGACCTCCTTCCTCCTGCTGGGGACCCCTCTACTGATATAAAGATCTATATAGAGGAATCAGGACCTCCTTCCTCCTGCTGGGGACCCTTCTAGTGATATAAAGATCTATATAGAGGAATCAGGACCCCCTTCCTCCTGCTGGGGACCCCTCTAGTGATATAAAGATCTATATAGAGGAATCAGGACCTCCTTCCTCCTGCTGGGGACCCCTCTAGTAATATAAAGATCTATATAGAGGAATCAGGACCTCCTTCCTCCTGCTGGGGACCCCTCTAGTGATATAAAGATCTGTATAGAGGAATCAGGACCCCCTTCCTCCTGCTGGGGACCCCTCTAGTGATATAAAGATCTATATAGAGGAATCAGGACCTCCTTCCTCCTGCTGGGGACCCCCCTAGTGATATAAAGATCTATATAGAGGAATCAGGACCTCCTGCTGGGGACCCCTCTAGTGATATAAAGATCTATATAGAGGAATCAGGACCTCCTTCCTCCTGCTGGGGACCCCCCTAGTGATATAAAGATCTATATAGAGGAATCAGGACCTCCTTCCTCCTGCTGGGGACCCCTCTAGTAATATAAAGGTCTATATAGAGGAATCAGGACCTCCTTCCTCCTGCTGGGGACCCTTCTAGTGATATAAAGATCTATATAGAGGAATCAGGACCCCCTTCCTCCTGCTGGGGACCCCTCTAGTGATATAAAGATCTATATAGAGGAATCAGGACCTCCTTCCTCCTGCTGGGGACCCCTCTAGTAATATAAAGATCTATATAGAGGAATCAGGACCTCCTTCCTCCTGCTGGGGACCCCTCTAGTGATATAAAGATCTATATAGAGGAATCAGGACCTCCTGCTGGGGACCCCTCTAGTGATATAAAGATCTATATAGAGGAATCAGGACCCCCTTCCTCCTGCTGGGGACCCCTCTAGTGATATAAAGATCTATATAGAGGAATCAGGACCTCCTTCCTCCTGCTGGGGACCCCTCTAGTGATATAAAGATCTATATAGAGGAATCAGGACCTCCTGCTGGGGACCCCTCTAGTGATATAAAGATCTATATAGAGGAATCAGGACCCCCTTCCTCCTGCTGGGGACCCCTCTAGTGATATATAGATCTATATAGAGGAATCAGGACCTCCTTCCTCCTGCTGGGGACCCCTCTAGTGATATATAGATCTATATAGAGGAATCAGGACCTCCTTCCTCCTGCTGGGGACCCCTCTAGTGATATAAAGATTTGTATAGAGGAATCAGGACCTCCTTCCTCCTGCTGGGGACCCCTCTAGTAATATAAAGATCTATATAGAGGAATCGGGACCTCCTTCCTCCTGCTGGGGACCCCTCTAGTAATATAAAGATCTGTATAGAGGAATCAGGACCTCCTTCCTCCTGCTGGTGACCCCTCTAGTGATATAAAGATCTGTATAGAGGAATCAGGACCCCCTTCCTCCTGCTGGGGACCCCTCTAGTGATATAAAGATCTATATAGAGGAATCAGGACCTTCCATCCTCCTGCTGGTGACCCCCCTTAGTGATATAAAGATCTATATAGAGGAATCAGGACCTCCTTCCTCCTGCTGGGGACCCCTCTACTGATATAAAGATCTATATAGAGGAATCAGGACCTGCTCATCTGAAATAAGCACCTCCAAATCTTTTTCCTTCTATAGTTCTGGCCAGCCCTGAACCCCCCATTATGTGTTTCTTCCTCCAGGACATTCAATGTAAGGAGATGAGGTGTAATCCCCAGATTGGGGACGTCCCAGGTTTGGATTCTCAGATTGGGGATGCCCCAGGTTTGGATTCTCAGGTTGGGGGTGTCCCAGGTTTGGATTCTCAGATTGGGGTGTCCCAGGTTTGGATTCTCAGATTGGGGGTGCCCCAGGTTTGGATTCTCAGGTTGGGGGTGTCCCAGGTTTGGATTCTCAGGTTGGGGGTGTCCCAGGTTTGGATTCTCAGATTGGGGGTGTCCCAGGTTTGGAGTGTTCCCATGCGATGTGAGGAGCTCTCCCCGGAGGTGGTTGTGGTCTCCTCCTGCACATGGATGAGTGATGAAGCCCTTCATCTGGTAATGAAGCTCTTCCTGTCGGTGAGGAGTTCCAGGATCCTCTCCATAGATCTGGTTTCCTGTCTGGAAGTAAATATTTGTAGGAGAACTCAGTCCCTGACACTCTCCTTGGTTCCTCTGACAGCGCGGGCCTCCAGGAACACGAGGACAAAGGAACGGCAGATGTCCTATGACAGCGATTGCCGTGGATTTTCATTACATCGTTTCATTGAATTATTACTGTCCCATGGAAGGAGAGGTCAAGGGGGACCATGGCTCCGAGTGAAGTGCATGGAAACCCCGGATGACATTTCCTTTGCTCCGTGTATTATAAACAAATGTCATTTATAAAAATGATATCCCTGTTTTCACTTTACTGCTGATCACCTGCAACCTTTTTGCAGCCACTTCAGTGATGGTTGCCTGGCATTTCCTCCCCTGGCAATGCTTTCAGCTACCTCTTTCCCCAGAAGCATCCAATCTACTTTCTGGACTGAGATGAGTCCTATAAATTGTGTGCCTGTGCATTCCTTTGCTGTCTGACACAGATCAGCCCCTGCTGCAGCCTCTCCCTTTGTGACTACAAAGTTATAATTTTGCAGTCTGATCACTGGGGGGAGGGGGGGGGACTGAGAAAATGCTTTCTTCTGTCTGCAGCAGACTGGCAACATCATCTCAGCCTAAGCAAAGTCACTGGGGGGAGAGAAGACTACGGAAATTCTTCCTCCTGCCTGCAGGAGACTGGAGACATCCTCTAAGTCTAGGGAAAAGTCCATGGGGGAGAGAGACTGAGGAAATACTTCATCCTGCCTGCAGCAGACTGATGGCATCATGCCAGCCTAGGCAAAATCACTGGGGGAAATGAAGACTGTGGACATGCTTCCCCCTGCCTGCAGCAGACTGGTGGCATCCAAAGTGACTACAAAGTTACAATGTTGCATTCTGATCACTGGGGGGAGAGGAGACTGGCAACATCATCTCAGCCTAGGCAAACTCACTGGGGAGAAGACTGAGGAAATTCTCCCTCCTGTCTGCAGCAGACTCATGGCATCATGCCAGCCTAGGCAAAATCACTGGGGGGGGGGGGGAGGAGACTGAAGAAATGCTTCCTCCTTCCTGCAGCAGACTGGCATCTCTGCTTATGTAAAGTCACCAGGGGAAAGGAAGACTGTGGAAATGCTTCCTCCTGCTTGCAGCAGACTGATGGCATCATACCAGCCTAGGCAAAATCACTGGGGGGAGAGAGACTAAGGAATTACTTCATCCTGCCTGCAGCAGACTGAGGGCATCATCTCAGCCTAGGCAAACTCACTGGGGAGAAGAAGACTGAGGAAATTCTCCCTCCTGCCTACAGCAGACTGATGATATCTTGCCAGCCTAGGCACAATCACTGGGGGAAGAGACTGAGGAAATGCTTCCTCCTGCCCGCAGGAAAAGGATGGCATCATCTCAGCCCAGGCAAAGTCACTGGGGGAAGGAAGTCTGTGGAAATGTTTCCTCCTTTGTGCAGCAGACTGATGACATCATGTCAGCCTAGGTAAAATCACTGGGGGGAGGAGATTGAGGAAATGCTTCCTCCTGCCTACAGCAGACTGATGGTATCTTGCCAGCCTAGATAAAATAACTGGAGGGAGGAGACTGAGGAAATGCTTCCTCCTGCATGCAGCAGACTGATGGCATCTAAAGTGACTACAAAGTTACAATGCTGCAGTCTGATCACTGGGGGGGGGGGGGGGGGGGTGGAGACTGGCAAAATCATCTCAGCCTAGGCAAACTCACTGGGGAAAATAGGACTTGAGAAAATTCTTTCTCCTGCCTGCAGCCGACTGATGGCATCATGCCAGCCTAGCCAAAAATCACTGGGGGGAGGAGACTAAGGAAATTCTTCCTCCTGCCTGCAGCAGATTGAGGACATCATCTCAGCCTAGGCAAAGTCATGGGGGGGAGGAAGAGACTAAGGAAATGCTTCCTCCTGCCTGCAGCAGACTGAGGACATCATCTCAGCCCAGGCAAGGTCATAGGGGGAAAGGAGACTAAGGAAATGCTGCTTTTTGGCTGCAACAGACTGAGGGCATCATCTCAGTCTTAGGAAAGTTATGGGGGAGTGGAGACTGAGCAAATGCTTCTTTTTGGCTGCGGCAGACTGATGGCATCATGCCAGCCTAGGCAAAGTCACTGACTTGAGCTGATGGACATCTTCTTTTTATTTTATTAATAATAATAATAATAAAGTTGGAGTTTTTCTGACGCTGTATATTGGGATTTGTGTTGTCGGTGATTTTTATTAATTCCGGCGTGTAATATTACAGAGAAATCCTTCTCTTCCGCATCCTTCCAATACTTTCCATGTGACTTTAGGGATACAATAAAAAAAATCTTTTGATGAAATTAATTATTTACTAAGTCCAGAAGGACCTCCAGAGGAGAAGTGTGGGGGGGGGGGGGGGCTGCATGTGAACCCCCCCAGGCCAGCAGACGAGCAGCGCTGGTTATTGGGACGTTGTACAGATGTCGGCTCTCCAGCTGCAACTTATTACCATCCCCCCCCCCCCCATCAAATCACGTCTCCGAATTCATAAAGATTTCTTCTTTTAATTAAACGTATTGATCTCCTTTCCCGTATAATGCGACACCTCCACATATTAATGGCGGGAGATTTTACCTTGCTGGGGGACTTACTGGGACACATTCATAGTCATGCATGTAAAAATGAAAGATTTATAGGCATGTTACACACACTATATTACCAAAAGTATTGGGACGCCTCTCTATATATACAATATATTACCAAAAGTATTGGGACGCCTCTATATATATATATATATATATATATATATATATATATATATATATATATATATACTATATTACCAAAAGTATTGGGACGCCTCTATATATATATATATATATATATATATATATATATATATATATATATATATATATATATATATATATATATATATATATATATATATATATACTATATTACCAAAAGTATTGGGACGCCTGCCTTTACACACACATGAAGTTTAATGGCATCCCAGTCTTAGTCCGTTGGGTTCAATATTGAGTTGTCCCACCTTTTGCAGCTATAACAGCTTCAACTCTTCTGGGAAGGCTGTCCACAAGGTGTTCTATCCGGTTGAGGTCAGGACTCTGTGCAGGCCAGTCAAGTTCCTCCACCCCAAACTCGCTCATCCATGTCTATATGGACCTTGCTTTGTGCACTGGTCCAAATCATTTGGTGGAGGGGGGATTATAGTGTGGGGTTGTTTTTCAGGGGTTGGGTTTGGCCTCTTAGTTCCGGTGAAGGGAACTCTTAAGGCATCAGCATAGCAATACATTTTGGACAATTTCATGCTCCCAACTTTGTGGGAGGAGTTTGGGGATGTCCCCTTCCTGTTCCAACATGACTGCACACCAGTGCACAAAGCAAGGTCCATAAAGACATGGATGAGCATAGACACTCCTAAACCTTGTGGACGGCCTTCCCAAAAGAGTTGAACCTGTTATAGCTGCAAAGGGTGGGCCAAGTGGCCTCAACCCCTGCCTGGATACAAACTACTCTCTTGCCTGCCACCTTCCTCAGCTTTGGCCTAGATATCAACTACTCTCTTGCCTGCTGCCTGCCTTGACCTCTACTTGCATACTAACTACTCTCTTGCCTGCCACCTGTCTCAACCTCCACCTGGATATTGACTACTCTCTTGCCTGCCACCTTCTTTGGCTTTGGCCTAGAAATCAACTACCATCTTGCCTGCTGCCTGCCTCAACCTCTACTTGCATACTAACTACTCTCTTGCCTGCCACCTGTCTCAACCTCCACCTGGATATTGACTACTCTCTTGCCTGCCACCTTCCTCGGGCCTTGGACTGGATATTAACTACCCTCTTGCATGCCCCTTTGCTTGGATACTGTCTCCCCTCTTGCCTGCCTCAACCCCTGCTTGCATATCATCCATTTACTCTTCTTGCCTGCCACTTGCCTCAATCTCTGCCTGGATACCGACTAATCTCTTGCCTGCTTCCACCTCTGCCTGGATACTGACTACTCTCTTGCCTGCCACCTTCTTTGGCTTTGGCCTAGAAATCAACTACCATCTTGCCTGCTGCCTGCCTCAACCTCTACTTGCATACTAACTACTCTCTTGCCTGCCACCTGTCTCAACCTCCACCTAAATATTGACTACTCTCTTGCCTGCTGCCTTCCTTGGCCTTGGACTGGATATCAACTACCCTCTTGCCTGCCTTGACCTCTGCCTAGATACTGGCTCCCCCTCTTGCCTGCTGCCTGCTTCAACCTCTACTTGCATACCAACTACTCTCTTGCCTGCCACCTTCCTCAGCCTTGGCCTAGATATCCACTACCCTCTTGCATGCTGCCTGCCTCAACCTCTGCCTGGATACGGACTACTCTCTTGCCTGCCGCCTTCCTCGGCCATGGCCTGGATATCAACTACCCTCTTGCCTGCTGCCTGCCTTGACCTCTGCATAGATACTGGCTCCCCTCTTGCCTGCTGCCTGCTTCAACCTCTACTTGCACACCAACTACTCTCTTGCCTGCCACCTTCCTCAGCATTGGCCTAGATATCCACTACCCTCTTGCATGCTGCCTGCCTCAACCTCTGCCTGGATACTGACTACTCTCTTGCCTGCTACGGACCTCCCATTGCTCACTCTGTCTTCACATCATACCCACACTATCCCCAGGAACCCTTTGGTGAAGTGATCCTAAGAGCCCCAACCTGGTGTCAGGTTTCAGCAAAGTAGGCCGGGGGTCACTAGGATCACCAACCCATCACTCCTCATGGGTCTCTCTAGTGAAGACAAAGTTGTCATTTAGATTCCATGCCTTGGGTGAGCCCACGTCACCTGCCAGAGGTGTCACTTGTACCAGCTGCCCTCTGGGATTTTACCTCCGATCAATTTCCAGGCCTCTGGTCCAGCTATCCACCAACACTTTTTCAGTTTCACACCAACACCTAGAGCGGAGTCGTCCTCCGTGTGCTCCATGTTCTCAGCCCTTGTACAGATGTATGCCGGAGACCAAACATGAACCAAGGTGAACTCCTGCCAGGCGGGGGATGGTAATGGAGCGATACTGTGTGCGTTTTCTTGTTTTGTCACACTGAGTTAGTCTCAGGAAGAAATAAACACACGGCTAAGTGGAAGAACAATCCTGTGCTTGGTGGCACTTTCCGTAATGGATTATTCTCCGCTTCAACGCTCTGACAATTTCCATTTCCCTGAAATAACAACGAGCCACCACCGAGATCCGCAAAGCCGAATCAAACATTTGGGGCCCCCAGAAGCTTTTTTCGCCATAATGTGCCGGTATGTACAGTATATTACCAACGTAGCCAGCACAGCGCCCCCACCAGCACTGCCATGTCCATGCTGCCCTCCGGTGCCTCCGCCTTCTTCTGGGTTGAATTCTTTGACAATTATGATTGGCCAGGCTGGGATGACAGAAGTCCCACACATGAGTTTCTTCATCCCAACACAGCTCCTGCAACTCCTTTGCAGCCACTTCCTATCTACAGTGACGGAAAAAAGTATTTGATCCCCCTGCTGATTTTGTACGTTTGCCCACTGACAAAGAAATGATCAGTCTATAATTTTATTGGTCGGTTTATTTTACCAGTGAGAGACGGAATAAAAAAAATATCCAGAAAAAGACATTTCATAAAAGTTATAAAT
Source organism: Pelophylax lessonae (assembly GCF_965119305.1). Lineage (NCBI taxonomy): Eukaryota > Metazoa > Chordata > Amphibia > Anura > Ranidae > Pelophylax > Pelophylax lessonae. Next base: position 298,716,221 of record NC_138774.1, read on the forward strand.
TTATTTGCATTTTAATGAGTAAAATAAGTATTTGAACCCTTCACAAAACATGACTTTGTAGTTGGAGAAATCTGTTATGGAGTTGCTTTCTAATTGGGTTCTGGGGTCCCAGAGCCCGGAGACTTTGCAGAGCTTTGGGTGGTATAAAGCCTCCATTTCTGGGTCCACGTCTTCTTTTGGAAGCCAGACTTTATTATTCATCTCAGCTGGGCACAGGTCTTTATCTATGTGATATGACTGATGCTCAAAGCTCTCTCCCTCTTTCTGCTGCTGGGTGAAAAGGCTGTCTGCTGACACAACACTAAAAAAGATCATGTGCTGCCTGTTTGCTTTTGGGAACCAGTTAGGGCACATGTGTCCAACACGAGGCCTGTGGGCCAAATGCAGCCCGTCAGGGCCATTTCATGTGGCCCTGGCACCTCTCCTGCAGCTGCGCCAATCCCTCTCCCATACAGGGCCGGACCTAGACTATTTTACGCCCTAGGCAAGACCAGCTACTTGCGCCCCCCCCAAAAAAAGAAAAAAAAAAAGGGAAATGGTTAAAAACTCCTCTGTCATACCCAGTGACCCTGATTTGATGCTTCCTCCATGTTATGCTCTCATACCCAGTGACCCCCATATTCCTCCATGTCACACCCGGGGATCCTGATGTCTTTCCATGTCACACCCAGGGACCTCAATATTCCTCCATGTCATGCTGTGATACCCACTGACCCCAATGTTCCTCCATGTCACACCCAGGGACCCCGTGTTCCTCCATGTCATGCAGTCATACCCAGTGACCCCAATGTTCCTCTGTCAGACCCTTATGTTCATCCATGTCACACCTGGGGACCCTGATGGTCATCCATGTCACACCTGGGGACCCTAATGTTTCTGTGTCACATCTGGGGACCCAATTCCCCCGTGGCACACCCAGGGACCCCAATTCCTCATGGCTCACCTGGTGACCCCGAACCCCTGTTACACCCAGTGACCCCTATCCTCCATGTCACACCTGGTGACCCCGAACCCCTGTTACACCCAGTGACCCCTATCCTCGGTCACACCTGGTGACCCCAATTCCCCATGGCACACCTGATGACCCCGATTCCCTTTAATACCTGGGATGCTCCATGTAACACCCAGGGACCCCAATCCCTTGTTCTGGGCGGTATGAAGAGAGTGGTCCGCACTCTGCCCTCCTTCACTGTGATCCCGCTGATTCCTTCTCACAGGATGCTCCTTTCCTGGACCACAGTGCTCACCACAGCTCCAACCGCTCCTGGTGGAGGGAAAAGCAGCAGTCAGAGAGCGCCACACTTATTTTATCGCCAACCTCCTCAGACCCTTCCGGTACCTCGTCGCTTCTGCTCCAGTAATGGTTCCGCCCTCCGGGGCCGAGCTCAGGTTCAGCTCTCCTCAGCTCCCTGCTTAACACCGACCCAGGGAAATAAACGGCTGCCCATCAGCTCAGTGCAGAGAGTCACTTCCTGCCCGGGGGTTAAGGCCGTTCAGCTCCAGCCGAAGAGGATCATCATTCAGGCAGCACGCTGGTGGACTCACTTCCTGCCTCTTTGGGCCCCCTAACAGTGGTGGAAAGCCAGGGCCTTGTAGTTCCGCACTGCCCAAGACACCTGGCATCTTCCACTGCCTCTTCTTCCTCCCCCCACGGCCGCCCCTCCCCTCAGCTCACAAGGATCATTCATGATGGAGAGAGAGTGTGGAGACATGGCTGCGCCCCTAGGTGGCAATGCCCCCTAGGCGGCTGCCTAGTTTGCCTAGTGGAAGCACTGTCCCTGCTCCCATATCTCCGCCACCATCTTGTCTCAGCAATTGGCACCAGAGAGCAGGACAGAACTCCTCCTAAAGATCTTGCACCTCTTTCTACAGCACCCCCTCATCTCCACCTTCCCTGGTCTCAGACTCCTGCAGCTGAATCCAGCCCTCTTCTTCTGGTCCTCTTCCAGACCCCGCACTTTTGGAAGACCTTTGGTATGAGGTCTTCTCATCCCAAAAATGTTTAGCAGGTTTGAGGTCATGGAGAAACTCTAGTGTCCTCCATACAGCCCTGACCTCAACCCTATTTTTGGAAGGCCTTTGGTAGAAAGTCATCTTATCCAACATCAGTACCTACCCTTAACCATTAACCCTACAGAACACCTTTTGGTATGAGGTCTTCTAAAACCTGCTAAACACCTTTTGAGATGAGGTCATGGCGAAACTCAAGTTTCCTACACAGAGCCCTGACCTCAACCCTACTTTTGGAAGACCTTTGGTATGAGGTCTTCTCATCCCAAAGATGTTTAGCAGGTTTGAGGTCATGGAGAAACTCGAGTGTCCTGCATACAGCCCTAACCTCAACCCTTTTTTTGGAAGGCCTTTGGTAGAAAGTCATCTTATCCAACTTGAGTATCTGCCCTTAACCCTACAGAACACATTTGGAATGAGGTCTTCTCATCTCAAAGGTGTTCATTAGGTTTGAGATTATGGAGGAAGTTGAGTGTTCTGCACAGAGCCCTGACCTCAACCCTATATTTGGAAGACCTTTGGTATAAAATCTTTATACCCAACAACCTGCCCTTAACCCTACGGAACACCTTTTTGGAATTAGGTCTTCTAATCCCAAAAGTGTTCAGTAGGTTTAAGAGCTATCGTGAAAGAATTAAAGTGTCCTGTAGAGAGCCATGACCTCATCCTTGCTAAACACCTTTGGAATGCTGACGGCAGTACCTGACCTCACAATTGGGATATTGGAGGTTGTTTGTGACTTGATACAAATTTAAAATGTTGCCATTTGATCACTGGGGGAGAGGAAATGCTTTCTCCTGCCTGCAGCAGACTGGTGCCATCATCTCAGCCTAGGCGAAGTCACTGAGTAGGACTCATAGATGGCTTTCTATTGAGTTTTTATCATCAGAGATACCGTTGCTGAATATTGCGACATGTCAGGAATGCATTCCTGTAGACCTGTATTGTTCTGAAAGGTCCTCTTTACCGTTTATGAGCTTAGTAACCCATAATAGCTGCCATAGCATTACATGGCGGTGTGAGGCATAAATTAAGAGTCTGCCTGGCCGTTCCCTGCATTGGTGACACGCTCATTAACCTTTACATTCATGCTCTATCCTTCTTGTACTTTTCAGGTGTCATTTCTATAAACAGTCATATATTTTAGTAGTGAGCTCTAACATGTCTCAGGCAGGCTTGACATTCTGTTTAGAAGGGAGGTTCAACCACCTAATAAACCTTGTCATCCCCACAGCAGCAGTGGAGCCATCTACTAACCCAATGTGAGCCTTCTGTGATAGGAACAGCAGTGTGCAGCGCCATCTAGTGGCCCAGATACAGATTGCTATCCTGTAACCAACCATATCCTGTTTATTTTACCTTTTTCTCTGCTGAGTGCTAATGAGATTATTAGAGGGAACATTTGTTTTCTTTTTCAAGATAAATGTGAACATTTTTCACAGCAATTAATTGCTAAACCGAAACTGTTAAAAGCAACATGGGGTTAGGAAATAATATACAGCCTGGCGGAGTTGTGGTATTGGAGGGGGGGGGGGGGGGGGAAGTAGGCGAAATGGGGTCTTGGACAGGAATAAAAGTGAGGCTCCTTGTGTTAACATACTTGTCAGCATGATATCTTTTAAAGCCTATCTCCAGGAAAGGGAGAAATCCTCCCAGGGAGTGGAGCTGCCCCTGCATTGCACGGGTTCAATGCTCGATTACGTGTATTGGAAAAAGCCGTTTTATTTACCTGATCCCTGCTCTCCATACAGCCGGCACTCTTCTCTACTTCCTTACGCTCTGCCTGTGGAATGTCCCTTTTGTGTCCTCGTGTCCAAAGCAGTGCAACCTTTCCCAATTTTTTCAACATGAAGAAATGACTTTCCGGTCCAAGAGAACTCCCACTTATATATATTATGTCTACAGCTCATAGTACGTTAGTGTGATGGTCAGTGAGAAGAATGCCCCTTACATTGGTGGTCAGTGAGAAGAATGTCCCTTACATTGGTGATCAGTGAGAAGAATGCCCCTTACATTGGTGGCCAGTGGCAAGAATGGCCCTTACATTGGTGGCCAGTGGCAAGAATGGCCCTTACATTGGTGGCCAGTGGCAAGAATGGCCCTTACATTGGTGGCCAGTGGCAAGAATGGCCCTTACATTGGAGGTCAGTGGCAAGAATGTCCCTTACATTGGTGGTCAGTGGCAAGTATGCCCCTTACATTGGTGGCCAGTGGGAAGAATGTCCCTTACATTGGTGGCCAGTGGGAAGAATGTCCCTTACATTGGTGGCCAGTGGGAAGAATGTCCCTTACATTGGTGGCCAGTGGTCCCTGAGTCTGTCCCTCCTGTGTCTGTTGTGTCAGATTCTGTTTCCTCTAGTGATGTGGTCCTTGAGTCTGTCCCTCCTGTTTTTCCTACATCTACTGTGCGTAGATCCTCCAGACTAGCGGAAGCTGCTGGGGGGGCGGGTATAGTGGATCTTCCCCCCTCGGCCTACTCCACCTCCAGTCCCTGTCTCTCGACACCGCAAACGCGGCCAAGAGGGTGCAGGGGTGCTGGATGGTGGTGGGGTCGATGGGGTTGAGGGAGGGGTGTCCATGTCCCATGTCTCACCCTCTGTTGTGGAGGATTCGGATGATGAGGGATGGGAGAGGACAAAGAGGAAGAAAAAGAAGAAGAGGAAGACCAGTAAAGCGGTCATTTCTTCCTTACAGTTAGAGCCAGGAGGGGTTCCTCTTGGCAACACATTTTCTGTTTTATCAGGGGAGGAGTTGGTGTCGGATTTATCTAATTCTTTATCATCTATGGATGAGGGGGAGTCACATAGTGTAAAGAGAGCTGTTTCGGGTGATGAGAGTGTGGTGGAGGTTAAGAAACGACTACCCCAATCATCCTGATGGCAGTGCCCGCTCTGATAAAGGTGGCGACCATTAATGTCGCCAGCGTGAAATCTGCAAGAGCTCGTGATATTGCCTTATTTTTGCTCAGTGAGTTTGATGCTGAGATTTTATTTTTGCAAGAGACCTGGCTCCATACTTTGGCCGATGTCCATCTAGCAAAAAGGGAGTGGAGATGCGGTCCCTCCTTTTGGTCTCTTGCGGCTGAGCCTTGCAGCGGAGTTGCGGTTCTTTTTAAAACCGATATGGTAACGTGCCGGCGGATAATTGAGGTAGAAATGGGGAGATGCATGGTCTTAGACGTCTCTGTTAGGGGGCAGGACCTGCGCCTGATCAATATCTATGGACCGCAGTCAAAATGGGACAGGAAATGCCTCTTCACAAAGATCAAGCCCTTCCTTTTTACATCCCAGCAGGTTGTCTTTGGAGGTGACTTTAACACCATAATTAGGCCTGAAGACAGGAGGGTCTCCATAGACAGGCTGGGTTATGATAGCGTTTTTCTTAGAGATATGGTTAGACAAGCAGGCCTGGTAGATGTGCACATTAAGCACTGCCCTGGCAGCACGGGATTCACGTTTCAGAGAGGGAATAGTCAGAGTAGGATAGATAGGTTTTTTTTAAAGGAGAACTCTGCTTTCTCGGCTCCTGAGTTGAGGGCGGTGGAGTTCTCTGACCACTGTATGCTGTCTGTGACTCTGAATGCCTCGGACACTCCACCCAGGGGAAGGGGTACCTGGAAACTGAATTCGGCTCTCCTGGAAGATGTAGAGGTAAGACAATCCTTTGAGGATTTTTTTCAGGCACAGGTTTCTATTCTGGACTTTTGCAGCAGTAAGTCAGAGTGGTGGGAGCTTGTGAAACAAAGGGCGATTGGACTTTTCAAGGCCATAAGTAAGAAGAAGCAGCTTGGTATGTATATTGCCTACCAGCATTTGCGGAGGAAGCTTGATCGTCTTGTCTCGTATGGAGGAGATCCAGGGGAGATCTCGGAGGTAAAGCTTCTTCTTAGGAAGTGTCAATACGACCGGCATGCCTCCTTGGTTCTGGAGAGAGATTACGGGAAATATCACTCGCCTGATCCTTACCAGAACTGTAAGCAAGGCATAGCAGTTAAGACGGTCATAGGTCTGAGGGATAGTACGGGTTCCCTGGTGAAGTCCAGATCAGGGATCCTGGAGATCTTCAGGTCATATTACGCAGACCTTCTGGGAAGAAAGGACCTTAGTCGGGACAGGATGGAAAGCTTTCTGGATTCTACTCCAGGATTGGGAAATGATACATTGCCTTTGATGGATTTGACAGAACCAATTTCAGCGGATGAGGTAGTTCGTGCTATAGAGAAGCTGGCTACCAAAAAGTCGCCTGGGCCAGATGGGTTGACAGCTGAATTTTACAAGTGTTTTAAGTCCATTCTGGCTCCCTTTTTAGCGGAGGTTTATAACAGCTGTTTAGAAGAGGGTTCTCTCCCTCCCTCCATGAGGCAATCCGCTGTGATTCTTCTGTCAAAAGGTAAAGACCCCTCAATAATTGAGAACTGGCGCCCCATCAGTCTTCTCAATGTTGTCTTGGCGAAGATTCTTTTTTGGCGCTTGTCGTCAGTAGCAGGCGATTTGTTGTCCAATCATCAGCACTGCTCGGTCCAGGGCAGAAGTACCTTTTCAGCAATTTTAGCTGTCCGGGAGGCTTTGGAGCGATGCAGGGCTGCTGGATGGAGAAAGTACTTGCTGGCATTGGATCAGGCGAAGGCTTTTGATTGAGTCAATCATGAGTACCTGTATTTGCTATTTGGTAGATACGGCCTGCAGGGGAGGTTTATTGATTGGCTTAAAACATTATATAAAGGGGCTGAGAGCTTCCCACTTGTTAATGGTTGGGTTGGACGGCCTTTTGAGGTTGGCTCTGATGTGCGCCAGGGGTGTCCTTTGAGCCCCCTGCTATATGTATTCGCAATTGACCCCTTCATAGGAAGGTTATAGAGTTGATCGTTGTGTGGGGTGCCTTTGGGCATTGCTGGTGTGCCGCCTTTGAAGGTCGTGGCCTATGCCGATGATGTGTCTGTTATTATCTCTGGGTTGGAGGAGGCGCAGGAGGTGGTCTCTGTGATAGAGCAGTACACTGAGGCTTCTGGCTCTAAAATCAATCATGAAAAGAGTGAAGTTTTCTGGATGGGTGAGGAGGGTGAAAGCTTCGAACTTCCGGATGCCTTCCCAGAACCCCAGCAGGAAATTAAAGTGTTGGGCATCAAATTTTGTCCTGGTGACTATGGTCATCGAAATTGGGAAAGCAGGTTGTTGAATGCCAAGGTGGCAAGCTGGAAGAAATGGAAACTTTCCTTGAGGGAAAGGGTTGACTTGATTTAAAACTTACCTGATCCCAATCTTTTTATATGTCGGCTTTGTCTGTATCTTGCCGGAATCTCTCTATGCAAGGGTGTACAGCTGCTTTTTCCAACTGTTATGGGGAAATAGGCTGAACCTGATCAAACGCAATGTAACTTACCTGTCCAGGCGGGAGGGTGGTCTAGGAATGGTCAACCCTATAGTTTTCTTTTCTCTGCTTTTTTTAAAGTATAATCTTGGTAATATGTTAGCAGAGACCCCGCCGGGATGGGTGGGTATTTTTCAATCTTGGTTTAGGCCTTTTCTGCGATGCTGGGAAGATGGCGGGCCAGTGAAAAGTCTGAGAGTCCGACATGGCAAGCTTCCGGCTTATGTTGCCCCGTGTCTGAAAATACTTAGGCAGTGGCAGGTGACAGTGGGGGATATCAAGTCCCTCCCCAGAAAGCTTCTGGAGAAGAGGATTTTGGGCTCTGCTTTCAGTGTGTCGCTGACCTTAAGGGATTGCCCAGGCCCCGTAATGAGGGAGGGGTTGCGTTTAATCAACTTAGGAAGAATCCCTTTGAAGTTTAGGGTTCAAGCCTGGCTCGCTTTCCATGGAAGGCTCTATGTGAGAGGGAACCTGAAGCATCGCCCTGTGGATGATCGGGATTGTCCTAGAGCGGAGTGTGTTGGTAAAGTGGAGTCTATGGACCACTTTTTGCTCCAGTGTCCCTTTAACATAGAGGTGTATAAAAGGGTGGGGAGGGCTCTAGGCATCCCCTTTCTCTATCGCATGAGTTATGCAGAGTGGGTGTACGGGGCATTCCCGACTCGCTGGGATTTTGATTTGGATACACTTTTTCTAGTTAGTATAGTTGTCCGTTACTTCACGTGGAATGCACGGTGCCAGATTACCCTGCGGAAGAAAGTCCTCCCTGTCGAGGTGGTGGTGTACGATATTCTGGGTGAGGTTGGGAAGATTCGGGGTCTGGAGAAGGGCAGGGAGCCTCGAGCGGTCTGGATAAGGGCGTGGAGGAATATCAGACCTGCTTTTGGTGAACTGTCCATCTCTGGGTGAAAAGCTTTTTTCCTATGCTATTTCTTTCATGCCCTTAGCTTTTGTTGGTTAATATCTTCATTTTTGAAGAAGGGCTGCATGCATAATGGGGGTGGTTTTGTTTCTTGACCTCGCAGGTTTGATGTCTGGTGTGGTGGTGTGAGTCTTATTAAGATTATTTTTCCCGGTAATGATGTGTTTCATGATGTGAGTTTTGTTTTTGCTGTAAAGGCAGTCTTTATTTGAGAGCAGAATTTGCTATGTATTTTTTTTCCCCCCTTTTCATGTAAATATGTATATATTTATTTATGTATATTGATTTTATGCTTATTGATTGCAAGACTTTTAATAAACAAAATTGGGAAGAATTTTCCTTTACAGATAGCTACAAACATAATTGGTGTCAGTGGTTACTTATCTGAGAGGCAGGAATTGCGTAATGCTCCATAGGAACCCCTAGAACCCTCTGGAGGAGTCCTGGTTGAGAAAGGCTGGTCTAAAGGAAATTTTAAGTAATTGGCCTTTAAATGACAACCAACGGGAAATCTTTGCAAGGCACGATGTCCATTATAATACGAAACCTCTTCTTCACAGGTAACAAGGGTCAGTGTTTTGGAAAAAGAATAGTTGAAAGAGCTTCTGAAATCCTCAGAAGCCATTAAAACCCCGCTGCACCCCCTAAAACCACCTTTACTGTTCACCACAATGCTTGACCAAGATGGTAAAATTGCACTGCAATTTCCTGATTTTCTCTGCAATTTAGTAAGTGCAAAAGCTCTCAATTTTGCTTATCCCTTCCAGTCATCGGTTAGATGCTTTGAGTGATTGAGGTATTAAAGAAAGGAGGTGTAAAAGCTGTGCATTCTACTGAATGACGGGAAGGTCAGAGCAGAGGTCTAATGTTAAGCTTTGTTTTGTGATACATAAGGAAAATCTATCTTACTTAAACCTATACTGTTCTAGTATGTATGAGTGTGAATTTACAGTTGTATTGATCTGCATGAATTATTAACCACTCGGAGTTTTATGGTGGGATCACATATGTCTGTTTTCCCCTCACCCAACCTGGGAGGCAATAGTACCAAAGTCCGACTGAATAGTACTGTTTGTTTATGGTTTAAATCCATTATATAGCCATGTTCTAATCCTCTGCGTCGCTTACTTAGACCATATTACCAAAAGTATTGGGACGCCGGCCTTTACACACACATGAACTTTATTGGCATCCCAGTCTTAGTCCGTAGGGTTCAATATTGAGTTGGCTCCACCCTTTGCAGCTATAACAGCTTCAACTCTTCTGGGAAGGCCATCCACAAGGTTTAGGAGTGTCTATGGGAATGTTTCACCATTCTTCCAGAAGCGCATGTCTTAGAGGGTGGTGAACATTTTGTCTTCAGGTACACATTTGAAGATGGACTGATATTGTCTTCAGCAATAATACCCTTTGCATATAACTTGAAGTTCTTTTCATTTTCATGGTGTACAAGTACAAACTTAGTACTAATATGAATATTCATATATCCTCATTGGGTCACATAGTATCGGCAAGTGTATCTTATGGCGCTTTTCCACTGCATTGAACCCAACGGTTCGGTTTTGTGCTTTTCCACTGCTGGTACCGCATGGTGTAGGAATGGTTCGGTATGGTACGGTACGGTGGCGCTTTTCCACTGCATGGAACCGAACGGTACGGCTCTCAAACAGTACCACCTCGATTGTGGGTCCAAGAGGTACCATATCCCACAATCCTTTGCATGCAGTCACTACTAGCCACTGATTGGTCAGAGAATCGTTGTTATCCCACCCACTTAACTTTAGTACTACTTTTAGTGGAAAAGCAAACCATACCGTACCGAACCGTACCATGTGGTACCATGCAGTGGAAAAGCAAACCGGGCCAAGCAGGGCCGAGTAGAGCCGAGCCGGTATTTGCAGTGGAAAAGTGCCATTAGTAAGAAGAAAGTGTTTAGGTGATTGAAGGCATAATAGTGTTGGGTACCCATCCTGAGTGCTCGTCCGAACCAAGACCATCCCCTGGTGGTGATCATCTTGGTTAATGGATGAAATGCAGAAAGTTAAAACTTGCCTATAAAATGCGTCCATTTGCAGCGTCTGATTGGCTTTGTATTGGGGGGGGTTGCTGGGGTGTATGTCTAGTAACAAGTTCTGTTTCATGTCAAACCCTTCCTTCAAGCCGTGCTATTTGTATCTCTTACACTCTCTTCTGGGAGCAATTAGCAGTAATTAGCTCTGATAATTGGAACCATTAAGACAAAAGCTTACATCTGCTAAGAAGAAAGAAAATCGCTATGATGGGATTAAGCCATTCATTAACTAACAGCCCTACCCCCCCCCCCCCCCAAATCCCCATTACTTTCACTTTGATCACATGATGTGAGGTCAGAAGAAATTATAAAGACAGACATGACTTCTTTCTGAGCAAACAATGAAATGGTCTACAAATAATAATATTGTTAATAATTATATATCTATGCTGAAAACACGCATTTTGCGTGGCTTTCCGTGGAGCACGGTCGCAGGAGAAATGTGCTGTCACAGTCGTAGTAAACAAGGGGGCATATAGCAAAAGAAAACCCTCCCTTTATAATCATTGGCAGTCAGTAGCCGCAACACCTCCCACCCTTTTTACCAACCAATGGTGGTCATTGTGGGTTAGAAATGCCGCCATCTTTGGCGTTCAGTAGAAACTTACCTGGTAGACATCTGTGCCTCACGCTGCTTCCTCCTCCTTCCTATGCAGGTTCTGTTGGGTCAGAGATACCTCCACCAGACTGTGCCTGCAGAGATCCTGGTGCTGGAGCGAGGATTCAAGAACTCTGCTCTGGGATGTATCCTGGACCTGCAGGAACTCAGGATTGTAGTTGAAATCCAGGATGATTTTTTGGGGTTGGGGCAATTGAGGGGTATGGTACGAGGCCACAGAGCTCTCCTGCTTTCCTGTTCTTCCCAAGAGGAGGATCCTATTCAGAACTTTCATATGGAACCAACCCTAAAAGATCACTGGATTTATACTCCCCACTCTTCTAGATCAACTGTCTTGTGCCACCTCCCTTATGCCTAAGTCAAGTGGCTAGCCTTAGTGTTACCATAAAAATATCAGACCTCATCGACAATTAAGAGGACCTTCCACTTAGCATTTATCTTCTGTCCCATTGTCCTCCTTAACCTTTCTTTTTTTTTCCTCTAGTCCACCATTTTGGCCACACAGAGCTCCAGAAGCCCATGCCACCATCTTCTTTTTAACATTATTGGTGGCCCACTTTTTCTTCATCTGTGCCTCACACTGCTTCCTCCTCCTTCCTATGCAGGTTCTGTTGGGTCAGAGAGACCTCCACCAGACTGTGCCTGCAGAGATCCTGGTGCTGGTGCTGGAGCGAGCATTCAAGAACTCAGCTCTGGGACATGTCCTGGACCTGCAGGAACCCAGGATTGTAGTTGAAATCCAGGATGATTTTTTGGGGTTGGGACAATTGAGGGGTATGGTACGAGGCCACAGAGCAGAAGAGCTCTTCTGCTTTCCCATTCTCCTCAATAGGAAGATCCTATTCAGAACTTTCATATGGAACCAACCCTAAAACATCACTGGATTTATACTTCCCGCTCTTCTAGGTCAACTGTCTTGTGCCACCTCCCTTATGCCTAAGTCAAGTGGCTTAGCCTTAGTGTTACCATAAAAAGATAAGACCTCATTGACAATTAAGAGGACCTTCCACTTACCATTTATCTTCTGTCCCATTGTCATCCTTAACCTTTTTTTTTTTTTTTCCTCTAGTCCACCATTTTGGCCACATAGAGCTCCAGAAGACCATGCCACCATCTTCTTTAACATTATTGGTGGCCCACTTTTTCTTCCTCTGTCTCAGAGCCAGCTCACTGATGAATTCCACAGCAGATCTTGAGCATGTGCCCCCATGTCGAGCGGCTAGCCTTGGTTTTAATAAAAAAAAAATCAGACCTCATGGCCACCTAAAGTGGACCTCCCACTTACTATTCATTCCCTGTGCCATTATCTACCTTAACCTTCTTCTTTTTTCTTTTCCGTCTGGTCCACCACTCGAACTGCAGAGTGCTCCAGGAGCCTGGTTGTCTGGTTATTCTTCCATTGGTGGACTGCTGCTTCTTCCTCGGTCTCAGAGCTAAATCACTGAAGAAGTCCACAGTAGATCTTGAGCATGTGCATTATGAGATCTGGTGCAGTGTGGGATTGTTCAGGTTGCCATGGAGGCAGAAACCTTCCTAAGAATAAACTGAAATCTCACAAGATTTAAATAGTCTAAGAGTGACACAACCTTCCCCCGATGTCACCAAAACTCATTGCTTTAATTCAAGTGTGATTGGGCCTTTACTCTAACTTTCCCAGTTTAATTTTTGGAAACACCAGTCGCTAGTGTTGGAAATTGGACACGTTAGGTTTATAGCCCAACTCTGAAGGTTTATAGGTTTAAACCCTAAAAAATCCATCTGGACTTGGGGTAGAGTTGGTTTGTGCCCATTGAAGAATTGACAATCACCTTGGAAGTTGGGTTTGAGGACACCAGCTCATCCTTCTTTCACAGGGAAGACATATGTCACACTAGTATAAAGATGACTTACCAGGCCTGTGATGGAAAGGGAAATTTGTGGGATTCAAAATGGCAGTATAGTAATAGAAGTATAGGTGAAAGGAAGGGTAATACCATTAGGGTCATTCAGACATTTTACCAGTACAATAGTGAAGGGGAGAGGTTATAGGGTCTACAGATGAGCTGCCAAGAAAGGGTCATGGGAGTACTGATGTGGGGACAGGCTGTTGACAAGGCCAATGGGCTGTTGAGACAGGTCTTGGAAGTACTGGAGAGGTGTAGTGCCATTTACGGGAGACTAGTGGAAGAAAATAGAAGGGCCATGGGAGTATTGCTGTGTGTCATACAAATGGGAGAAGAGGAAAGGAGTACTGGTGAGGATAAGGGCCTACAGATAAGTTGATAGGGCAGTGGTGATTAAAAAAGAAAAATGTGCCCAATACAGAAGCGTGAGAGAGGAGAAGGGTAATGGGAGTACTGGTGTGGGGATAGGCCTACAGATGATTTTTTCAGGCTGGTGTTGGAAAAGGAAAGGGAGCAATAGGGAAGGGTGAGAGAGGAGAGTAGTATTTGAAGTACTAGTAAGGAGAAGGGCCTACAGGAAAGTTAACAGGGCAGTGGTGGGAATTGAAAGGTCCTAATGGGGAGGAGAAGGGTCAAGGGAATATTGGTGAGGCAAAGGGCCTATTGATGACTTCACAGGAAAGGAAAGGTCTCAATTGGGAAGGTAGAGGAAGTGAGGAAACAACTCCAAGAAACCGTTGAGGAAGAAGAGAAATAACACGTGCTGGTGAAGCATTGATTGATCAAGATAGAGTAAGTTCTGATTTTCATTTTAAGGTAGGGACCCTACCCCAAGCTGGAGGGTCCCTAATTCAATTCCGTGTTGTTTTTACAACTAGGCCATAGCCAGCCTGAGCTTAGTTTATATTTTCAGTGCTCTGTAGATCTTTCCGAAGCTCAGGGCATTGATTACTTCTGCCTGCTGCTGTTGACTTTTCCGCAGTAATTAATGCGAGAGAAAAATGTATCCATCCTGGCGGATCTTTGAGGGGGGCTCCTCAGTGGTGGAGCTGAGAGAAGGCTAGTGTTTGGAGCAAACCTTCCAGAGTGGACTATCTCTGGGCCTTGCCACAATTCTTAGGCCTGTGTTGGAGGCTTTTATCCACAGGGAACTGAGCAGGAAAATGGCTGCCTGGATGGAGCATCTTCAAAAGTCTTCTATGTTGAAGGGTCTCTAGAGCAGAGTTGGTAGAAATCTTAGACTGGTTATTGTAGTACGAACTCGACACTCACTTACAAACTAAACACTCAAATAATGGCATCCCTTGGGTATTGGAATTTCCACAAAGATCCCTGGTGGGGCATGGTCTTAAATAATGGCAACCATTTGCGTATTGCAACCAACACCAAGATCACTAGTCAGACATCGTCCTAAATAATGACAACCATTGGGTATTGTGACAACCACCAGGATCACTAGTGGGACATGGTCCTAAATAATGACAACTCTTGGGTATAGGAACTACCTCCAATATCGCGGGGTGAGGCACAGTCTGAAAAAATTGCATCCCTTGGTTATTGGAACCACCACCAAGATCACTGGTGGGGCATGGCCCTAAATAATGGCAACCCTAGGTTATTGCATCCACCACCAAGATCACTAGTCAGACATGGTCCTAAACACAGTAATGGCAACCCTTGAGACTTGGAACCACCACCAGGATCACTAATGGGACATGGTCTTAAACAGTGCCATGTTAAGAGCCTTATAGGCCCCCGGGCAATGCAGTGCACTGGGGCCCCGCCTACACAATCACCCACGAGCCATCCCACACCGTCAGTCATAAGCTGCAAACAAAATACAATGTATAAGACATCACCCAAGACTGACAGCTCTGTCATATACATTTCATACAGGGCTGCACATCAGTCTGCTGGCAATCCTAGCAACCATTTTAGCGGACAGTAAAGCAGCCTGCGGCAGGGGAACAAATTGGTCTCGGGGCTAGGACACCAGGTATATTAAACTGGGGGGGCAGATTGGGGGAAATTGCCACCCTGCGTGGGGCCCCCGGGCAACTGCCCAGCGTGCCCATTCAGAAAGACGGCCCTGGTCTTAAATAATGGTAACCTTTTGGGGTTTGGAACCACCACCATCATCACAAGTGTGACATGGTGCTAAATAATGGAAACCCTTGGGTTTTGGAACCACCACCAGGATCATTAGTGGGAAATGGTCATAAAATATGGTAACCCTTGGGGTTTGGAAGCACCACCAGAATCACTAGTGGAACATGGTAAATCACAGTGATTTTTCCATGCTTAAAGAGTTGCACCAACCTTGTAGCACTTTGTGCCCCCAACTGTGGCTATACATGTTGGACTTTGCCAACTTTTGTTTATCTGAGCTTTGTGAATCACAATGTCAGCTTGGAATGGCGGGGACGCCTTCTCATCATGTGTGTCTGTTGGTTAAATTTTTTGGATCTCTGTTATCAGCACAATAATGGAGATGATTCCTCGCTATACACATGTTTACACCACAGGACAAACATTTGCTCAGGATGAAATCAGGCAGACAGGTGAGTGAGATAACATTCTATACATTATCTCTCCTCCTTATCGCCGGCTCCCTCTTTGTTTGCAGTTATAGGTTCATTATAGACAACACTCAGAATTTCAGATGGGTGATATTGTCCTTTCCTGATCTGCTACTACTTCCATATACAAAGACAATCAATACTGGTGACATCTCCCTTCTATATGGTAGAACGTTGTCACAGGGTCATTTTATTAGTTTTATAAAAATAATTTGTCTTGTATACGATAGGATATCTATGGTGGCCATAGACAGCCTGAACCCTTCCCGCTAATGGGTGCCTTATACAACATTCCGGTGTGGATCAAACCATTTAGGGCTCATTTGCATAACGCATGCATGCCATGTTACATTATTGCATTGTAAACAAAAGCATTAAAAAATAAGGTAAATTATCTTGTCTACACATTGGAATTGCATTGGGCAATGCAACCCAACAGGGCTGATGTGAATGAGCCCTTGGAAATACCATAGAGGGGGTGATAAGACCAGCTTGTCCACCCCTTCCTGCCAGCGTCCCTTTAACTGGGCTACTACACCCACGGGAAGGGGGGGTGGGAAGGTCTGTCTGATCATGTGACTGCTTTGATTAGCTGTTACAGTGGGCACATGGTCAGGAGTTGGTACCCGATCTTTACTAGCAACCGTGACCTGTCCAGCACAGAAACCTCTGCTGACCATGGATACCTATGTGTGGCATGTGAGCATTCAATCCGACACACTTTGGCATGAATAGTGCCATCTTATTGGTGTCAGTGGGAGGAATAGTGTCCCATCATTGGTGTCAGTGGGAGGAATAGTGTCCCATCATTGGTGTCGGTGGGAGGAATAGTGTCCCATCATTGGTGTCAGTGGGAGGAATAGTGTCCCATCATTGGTGTCAGTGGGAGGAATAGTGTCCCATCATTGGTGTCGGTGGGAGGAATAGTGTCCCATCATTGGTGTCAGTGGGAGGAATAGTGCCCCATCATTGGTGTCAGTGGGAGGAATAGTGTCCCATCATTGGTGTCAGTGGCAGGAATAGTGTCCCATCATTGGTGTCAGTGGCAGGAATAGTGTCCCATCATTGGTGTCAGTGGCAGGAATAGTGTCCCATCATTGGTGTCAGTGGGAGGAATAGTGTCCCATCATTGGTGTCAGTGGCAGGAATAGTGTCCCATCATTGGTGTCAGTGGCAGGAATAGTGCTCCATCATTGTTGTCAGTGGGATTAGTAGTGTCTCGTCATTGGTGTCAGTGGGAGGAATAATGCCCCGTCATTGGTATCAGTGGAAGGAATAGTGTCTCGTCATTGGTGTCAGTGGGTGGAGTAGTGCCCCGTCATTGGTGTCAGTGGGAGGAATAGTGCCCCGTCATTGGTGTCAGTGGGTGGAATAGTGTCCCGTCATTGGTGTCAGTGGGTGGAATAGTGTCCCATCATTGGTGTCAGTGGAAGGAATAGAGCCCCATCATTGGTATCAGTGGGAGGAATAGTGCCCCATTATTGGTGTCAGTGGGAGGAATAGTGTCCCATCATTGGTGTCAGTGGAAGGAATAGTGCCCCGTCATTGGTTTCAGTGGAAGGAATAGTGCCCCGTCATTGGTGTCAGTGGGCGGAATAGTGCCCCATCATTGGTGTCAGTGGGCGGAATAGTGCCCCATCATTGGTGTCAGTGGGAGGAATAGTGCCCCATCATTGGTGTCAGTGGGAGGAATAGTGCCCCATCATTTTAGTCAGTGGGAGGAATAGTGTCCCATCATTGGTGTCAGTGGGAGGAATAGTGTCCCATCATTGGTGTCAGTGGGCGGAATAGTGCCCCATCATTGGTGTCAGTGGGGGGAATAGTGCCCATCATTGGTGTCAGTGGAAGGAATAGTGCCCCGTCATTGGTTTCAGTGGAAGGAATAGTGCCCCGTCATTGGTGTCAGTGGGCGGAATAGTGCCCCATCATTGGTGTCAGTGGGCGGAATAGTGCCCCATCATTGGTGTCAGTGGGAGGAATAGTGCCCCATCATTGGTGTCAGTGGGAGGAATAGTGCCCCATCATTTTAGTCAGTGGGAGGAATAGTGTCCCATCATTGGTGTCAGTGGGAGGAATAGTGTCCCATCATTGGTGTCAGTGGGAGGAATAGTGCCCCATCATTGGTGTCAGTAGGGGGAATAGTGCCCATCATTGGTGTCAGTGGGGGGAATAGTGCCCATCATTGGTGTCAGTGGGGGGAATAGTGCCCCATCATTGGTGTCAGTGGGAGGAATAGTGCTCCATCATTGGTGTCAGTGGGGGGAATAGTGCCCATCATTGGTGTCAGTGGGGGGAATAGTGCCCATCATTGGTGTCAGTGGGAGGAATAGTGCTCCATCATTGGTGTCAGTGGGAGGAATAGTGTCCCATCATTGGTGTCAGTGGCAGGAATAGTGTCCCATCATTGGTGTCAGTGGCAGGAATAGTGTCCCATCATTGGTGTCAGTGGGAGGAATAGTGTCCCATCATTGGTGTCAGTGGCAGGAATAGTGTCCCATCATTGGTGTCAGTGGCAGGAATAGTGTCCCATCATTGGTGTCAGTGGCAGGAATAGTGTCCCATCATTGGTGTCAGTGGCAGGAATAGTGTCCCATCATTGGTGTCAGTGGCAGGAATAGTGTCCCATCATTGGTGTCAGTGGCAGGAATAGTGTCCCATCATTGGTGTCAGTGGGAGGAATAGTGTCCCATCATTGGTGTCAGTGGCAGGAATAGTGCTCCATCATTGTTGTCAGTGGGATTAGTAGTGTCTCGTCATTGGTGTCAGTGGGAGGAATAATGCCCCGTCATTGGTATCAGTGGAAGGAATAGTGTCTCGTCATTGGTGTCAGTGGGTGGAGTAGTGCCCCGTCATTGGTGTCAGTGGGTGGAATAGTGTCCCGTCATTGGTGTCAGTGGGTGGAATAGTGTCCCATCGTTGGTGTCAGTGGAAGGAATAGTGCCCCATTGTTGGTATCAGTGGGAGGAATAGTGCCCCATTGTTGGTGTCAGTGGGAGGAATAGTGCCCCATTGTTGGTGTCAGTGGGAGGAATAGTGCCCCATCGTTGGTGTCAGTGGGAGGAATAGTGTCCCATCATTGGTGTCAGTGGGAGGAATAGTGCCCCATCATTGGTGTCAGTGGGTGGAATAGTGTCCCATCATTGGTGTCAGTGGAAGGAATAGTGCCCCGTCATTGGTTTCAGTGGAAGGAATAGTGCCCCGTCATTGGTGTCAGTGGGCGGAATAGTGCCCCATCATTGGTGTCAGTGGGCGGAATAGTGCCCCATCATTGGTGTCAGTGGGAGGAATAGTGCCCCATCATTGGTGTCAGTGGGAGGAATAGTGCCCCATCATTTTAGTCAGTGGGAGGAATAGTGTCCCATCATTGGTGTCAGTGGGCGGAATAGTGTCCCATCATTGGTGTCAGTGGGCGGAATAGTGCCCCATCATTGGTGTCAGTGGCAGGAATAGTGTCCCATCATTGGTGTCAGTGGGCGGAATAGTGCCCCATCATTGGTGTCAGTGGGAGGAATAGTGCCCCATCATTGGTGTCAGTGGGAGGAATAGTGCCCCATCATTGGTGTCAGTGGGAGGAATAGTGCCCCATCATTTTAGTCAGTGGGAGGAATAGTGTCCCATCATTGGTGTCAGTGGGAGGAATAGTGTCCCATCATTGGTGTCAGTGGCAGGAATAGTGTCCCATCATTGGTGTCAGTGGGATTAGTAGTGTCTCGTCATTGGTGTCAGTGGGAGGAATAATGCCCCGTCATTGGTATCAGTGGGGAATAGTGTCCCGTCATTGGTGTCAGTGGGAGGAATAGTGCCCCGTCATTGGTGTCAGTGGGTGGAATAGTGTCCCGTCATTGGTGTCAGTGGGTGGAATAGTGTCCCATCATTGGTGTCAGTGGAAGGAATAGTGCCCCATTGTTGGTATCAGTGGGAGGAATAGTGCCCCATTGTTGGTGTCAGTGGGAGGAATAGTGTCCCATTGTTGGTGTCAGTGGGAGGAATAGTGCCCCGTCATTGGTTTCAGTGGAAGGAATAGTGCCCCGTCATTGGTGTCAGTGGGAGGAATAGTGCCTCATCATTGGTGTCAGTGGGAGGAATAGTGCCCCGTCATTGGTGTCAGTGGGGGGAATAGTGTCCCATCATTGGTGTCAGTGGGAGGAATAGTGCCCCGTCATTTAAAATTAGTGGGAGGCCCTAAGGGCAAGGTAAAGGCAAGCAAAGTGCCACATATTGCTTGGGTGTCTCAGTTTGGAGACCATTGATCTATAGCAGGAATCTCCAAACTTCCAATGCAAAGAGCCTGTTTACTGCCCTTTTAGGGGGCCGGACTGTCGCTTGTGAGAATAAAAAAAAAATGACATCATTGGTGTCAGTAGGAGGAATAGTGCCTAATTTCTGGTGTCAGTGGGAGAATTAGTTCACCATCATTGGTGTCAGTGGAAGCAATAGTACCTTAAGGCCTGTATAAAGGCAAGCAAAGGGCTACATCCAGCCCATGGGCCGCAGTTAAGAGATCCCTGATCTATAGCAAGCCAAGCCAAACATTTCACCTTAGTCAATGTTCTGCATGTCCTATACATTGATGCTTAAAGTCCATTTTCTTTGTGGATTATCCATTATGTACAGGTCCCAGGGGTTTGACCAATGACTGAAACTCGTGCTTGAATAATGGAAGAGCCATATCGAATGTTGGTGTCTTGTATTCCATATTTAAGTGCATGGGCCCCATTGGTGGGAGAGCGTGTGACGTCCCGTGTTCAGTAGTGTTAAATAGCTTATTTAATGGTGACTGACATCTCATCAGCCCTGGTCTGGACCTGTGGTATGGATTTGTAACCCTATCAGTTGGAGGAGCTTCGAAGGAGATTAAATATACAAGAGAAGAGATCATCTGCCACTGACAACTGACGATTGTCCGTACGGATTGTATTGCAAGGGGAACTTTTCCAAAGGCATCTCCACCTAGGACAAGGCAAAGTCAAAATTTAAAGTGGACCTGTCTGTAAAATTTGTAGTCAGCAGGGCACATTTATAAAGAGAAGTTACCGGTGGTACCAGAACTCCATGCCGTTCTATAGAAGGGCAGACATTTCTTGTATCGAATAAAAATTCATGTCATAGTCCTGTAAAGCCGGAGCCAGAAAGCTGCAAATCAATAACAATAAAGAGGACACTATGCACTGCGCCATCCGGAATGTAAAACTCAAACTATATTGATAGATCAGAAAAGCAAAAGATCAGCAAAGTCACATCAGCTTCAATAACCATAATCCCGGCTATTAGGTCGTAAAAGCTCCAGTATCTGTATCTACAAAATCCCTTTACAGCGCAATGTTTAGAAAGGGCTGGGAAAAGGTCGGAGCAGAAGGTGCATGAAAAGGTAACTTTATCTCCTCTCCGTGTGTGATGTCATCCTGTATTATATGGCCCTAATTTCCATTATTAGGAAAACAGATTCCTGCAAATCATGACGAAGGGCTTCGTTCTTTAAGGACGCGGACCATGTGACTTGGGTTTAAACTGCAAGAGCATCCATTATATTTACTAAAAAACAAAAGAAACATAAAATAAACAAGAAACATTTTTTTACATGCAACCAGGATGGGTTTTGGTGTCTTTGCATCCTGGGTTCTACGTCCGTATGCATCCACAAGAAATGGTGTATACCCAAATACAGCCACATGCAGGCATTGATCTCTATGGACAGCTTCTGGGCATGGAAATACACCAAAATCTTATGTTGCATTGCCCCGAATGCCTTTGTGCATGAGGCCCAAGGCACAGTTTATGACTGGAGTTGTCCATGTCCTCAGTCACACCAAAGACATTACCAAATTCATACACTTCTACTGTGGTGGGTCAGGAGGTCTTTGGGGTGGTGGGTGGGGAAACTTGCATCATTACCTGAATTTTCCAAAACGAATACCCAGAAGCCATTCTCAAGGAACAACCCTTAAAGCTCCATCATACCCATCTGACCTTCAATCACCAATACAATTGCCCATGTCCCCAGCCACGCCGAAGACATTACCAAATTCACACACTTCTACTGTGGTGGGTCAGGAGGTCTTTGAGGTGTTGGGTGGGTAAACTTGCATCATTACCTGAATTTTCCAAAACGAATACCCAGAAGCCTTCTTAAGGAACAACCCTTAAATCTCCATCATTCCCATCTGTCCTTCAACCACCAATCCAATTGCCCATGTCCCCAACCACCCTGAAGACCTTACCAAATTTACACACGTTACTTTTTCCGAAGGGGACCTGATCCTTGGAGAACCGCCAATAGCGAAGCCAGTGGAAGCACCCTCAAGTTTTGTTTAAATTATTAGGGGTGGTGGATGGGGAAACTTTCCTCCTTACTTTAATTTTCCAAAACGAATACCCAGAAGCCTTCTTAAGGAACAACCCTTAAAGCTCCATCATACCCATCTGACCTTCAACCACCAATCCAATTGCCCATGTCCCCAGTGACGCCGAAGACATAACCAAATTCACACACTTCTACGGTGGTGGTCAGGAGGTCTTTGAGGTGGTGGGTGGGGAAACTTGCATTCATTACTTGAATTTTTTAAAAGGAATACTCAGAAGCCTTCTTAAGGAACAACCCTTAAAGCTCCATCATACCCATCTGTCCTTCGACCACCAATCCAATTGCCCGTGTCCCCAGCCACGCCGAAGACATTACCAAATTTACACATTTCTACATTTTCCCAGGGGACCTGGTCCTTGGAGAACCACCAATAGCGAAGACAGTGGAAGCACCCTATCCCAGATGCCACCCCCAAGTTTTGTTTTAATTATTAGGGGTGGTGGATGGGGAAACTTTCCTCCTCACTTGAATTTTTCAAAATGAATACCCAGAAGCCTTCAAAAGGAACAACCCTTAAAGCTCCAACTTACCCATCTGAACTTCAACCACCAATCCAATTGCCCATGTCCCCAGTCACACCGAAGACATTACCAAATTCACACATTTCTACATTTTCCCAGGGGACCTGATCCTTGGAGAACCACCAATAGCTAAGCCAGTGGAAGCACCCTCAAGTTTTGTTTCAATTATTAAGGGTGGTGGATGGGGAAACTTTCCTCCTTACTTGAATTTTTCAAAATTAAAACCCAGAAGCCTTCGCAGAAACAACAGTTGAAGCTCCATCTCACTCATCTGACCTTCATCCACTAGTCGGATCGCCCTTGTCACCAGCCACACCTAACAAATTACCACATTCACGCATTTTTACTTTTCCCAAGGGACCTAGGTCATTGTAGAACCATCAATAACCAAGCAAGTGGAAGCACCCTACCCCAGCTGTGCCACCCAGTTTTGTTTTAAATCACCCCTCCTAGCACAAATCCTCTACCCCTAAAATTTCCCATCCAAGTACTGTACACATCCTCTACCCCCCCCCCCAACACAAATCCCCACCACCCAGCCCATATCTCTCCCAATCATTCCTATTAGCACAAATCCCCCCCCCCCGACCCTCCAAGTGTGATTCCTCTCCCCCTCTACAATACAACCTCTTCTAGCACACCCCCCCCCCCCAGTACAAATCCTCATTCCCCCTCCCAACACAGATCCTTCTAAACCACCACTCCTAGAACACCCTCCAAATTTCCCCTCCTAGAATTTTTTTTTTATCCCCTGCTGCCCCCAAATTCCCCCTTCCAACACAAATCTCCCCCTCCCCCCTGATCTCACGGCACTCTCCCACCTCACATGATACCACAGTGCCCAGGGCAGCTGTCCCTTTTGACCATCCCTTGTCCCGGCCCTGGTCAAGGGGTCTTTGGAGTGGTGGATGGGTTAACTTCTCTCCTTACTTGAATCTTTCAAAATGTAATACCCAGAAGCCTTCACAGGAACAACCCTTGAAGGCTGCCTGTCTGACCTTCAGCTATCTTTTTGGTAAGACCTACACGTCTCCACCTAAAATTGATCCTAACCCTTCTCTGACCAATTCTTCTTCCTTGTCATGAAGACCTTTCATCTATTGGTTCTTCTTGGGGCCTCCATAGAACAGCAGAAGCTCAGTATTTCTTTCTTACATCGGTCTGATCATTTCCTGCTCCTATCTTCTCCCAGTTGTCAATGACATTGTGTATCTTCTGTAAACTCTTTATCATCAATTACACCATCTGTCATGTTTTCTCCAAAGTGGAAGTTCAGTTTATAAAATGAGCTTCTACAGAAACTGAACTCAATACCCGGGAAACTAAGAGTTTTTAATTTTCCTAAATTTTTGCCAACATTTTTACAATCTTTTTCAAAATGTATCATTTTGTGAAAACCTATTGCAGTCAATTGGAAATTAAAGTAAATCTAAACCCAGGAAGAAAAATGGAATATCATGCAGCTTGGCAGTCATTAAATGTGGTGGATGCAGCACAAGCGGAGGGCAGAGGAAGTTACCAATTCACAAGACTTCTGGCAGGATCAATGAGATTTGTTCCAGTCCAGAATCCAGATACCCCATCCAAACATCAAAGCATTATTTTGGGGAGGTGACACTGATAGGACAATCTGAGGGTTCCAGCCAGAAATCCAGACACCCTGTACAAACATCAAAGCATTAATATTGAGGTGATGACACAGGACAATCTGAAGTTTCCAGCCTGGAATCCAGACACCCCGTCCAAACACCAGAGCTTTAGTATCGGGAGGTGACACCAATAGGAAAAATCTGAGGGTTCCAGCCTGGAATCCAGATACCCCGTCCAAACACCAGAGCTTTAGTATCGGGAGGTGACACTAATAGGAAAATCTGAGGGTCTCAGCCTGAAATCCAGACACCCCCATCAAAACACCAAAGCATTAATATTGGAGAGGTGACACTGATAGGACAGTCTGAGGGTTCCAGCCTGGAATCCAGACACCCTAATCCAAACATCAAAGCATTAATATTGGGGAGGTGACACTGATAGGAAAATCTTAGGGTTCGAGCCTGGAATCCAGACACCCAGTCCAAACATCAAAGCATTAATATTGAGGCGATGACAGATAGAACAATCTGAAGGTTCCAGCCTGGAATCCAGATACCCCGTCCAAACACCAGAGCTTTACTATCGGGAGGTGACACCAATAGGAAAATCTGAGGGTCTCAGCCTGAAATCCAGACACCCTAATCCAAACACCAAAGCATTAATATTGGGGAGGTGACACCAATAGGAAAATCTGAGGATTCCAGCCTGGAATCCAGACACCCTAATCCAAACACTAAAGCATTAATATTGGGGAGGTGACACCAATAGGAAAATCTGAGGGTCTCAGCCTGGAATCCAGACACCCAGTCCAAACACCAAAGCATTAATATTGTGGAGGTGACACTGATAGGAAAATCTGAGGGTTCTAGCGTGGAATCCAGACATCCTCCATCAAAACACCAAGGCATTGATATTGGGAAGGTGACACTGATAGGACAATCTGATGGTTCCAGTCTGGATTTCAGACACCCCATCCAAACACCAAAGCATTCATATTGGGGAGGCGACACCAGTAGGACAATCTTAGGATTCCACCCCCCAAAATCCAGACACCCCTGTCCAAACACCAAAGCATTAAAATTGGGGAGGTGACACTGATAGGACAATCGAAGGGTTCCAGCCTGGAATCCAGACACCCCGTCCAAACATCAAAGCATTAATATTGGAGAGGTGACACTGATAGGACAATCTTAGGGTTCCAGCCTGGAATCCAGACACCTGGTCCAAACACCAAAGCATTAATCTTAGGGAGGTGACACTGATAGGAAAATCTGAGGTATCCGGACACCCCATTCAAACACCAAAGCATTAATATTGGAGAGGTGACACGATTGGGACAATCTGAAGGTTCCAGACAGAAATGCAGACACCCCGTCCAAACACCAAAGCATTAATATTGGGGAGGTGACACTGAAAGGACAATCTGAGGGTTCCAGCCCTATCTCTCCATTGTCTCCCATTTCCTATGAAGCAGACTTCACAAAGCCTAGGAATGTGTCTGGTAATCAGCGGGGATGAGTCGGTGCTGAGTCTGTGGGATTGCAGACATGTTATTTGGATATGATAAGCGTTATCTGCACTCTCTGTAACGGTCAGTGGAACATTAACCCAGGAAACTGACATAAGGTCAGTGAGCCCAAAGATCGGGGAGGTTGGCATGCCTGGGGTGGAAGGTCATCAATTCTTTCAGGTTACGGGAAAAAAAAAACAAGAGACCCTGTCTCCATACCATTCCCTTCACCGAGAACCTTCCCGTAATATGATATTTCCACATATTTTTTATCAGGGGTCTTCAAACTATGACCCTCCAGATGTTCAGGAACTACAATTCCCATCATGCCTAGTCATGTCTGTGAATGTCAGAGTTTTACAATGCCTCATGGGATGTGTAGTTCTGCAACAGCTGGAGGGCCGTAGTTGGAGGAACCTAAATGATATCATGGACTGAAGACTTGTGACGTGTATCCTTCTGTCACCAGAAAATGGTAATATTTCTATTGATCATACGGCACAATTCAGAATTCATGGATGCTTGCAGTCTAACACAGGAGTCTTTCCAGCAGTGACTTTGTTTATAAACCAGACCTGACAGTTCATACAAGCCCAAGACAAGACGCATGGACCACTGCGAGGACAATGGGGACTCTGTGTGTAAAGACAAACACCAGCCGATGAAATAAATACCCCACCTGCCTCCCTCTGCACCAAACCCAACCGGGAGCAGAGGGAACTTAGAGGTGGATCTCACCGACGTGTCTGCACAGTGCCGGGAACTGAGAGATGATCTCACCGACGTGTCTGCACAGTGCTGGGTGAGGAGGGCCGGGACCATTGGGAGTCTCAGAATTTCAGCCTTATATATTTTGTTTGGGAAAAGTATCAGAGTTCTCGTGTTTGGCAACAACTTGAATGTTTGGGCCGTGTTCATCCTCAGGCACATTGGCCTGTGAGAGCTAATCTTATATTATACAGGGTGCAGGGTCAGTTATCCTCCTCTTATATTATACAGGGTGCAGGGCCAGTCATCCTCCTTTTATATTATACAGGGTGCAGGGTCAGTCATCCTCCTATTATAGTATACAGGGTGCAGGGTCAGTCATCCCCCTCTTATATTATACAGGGTGCAGGGTCAGTCATCCTTCTCTTATAGTATACAGGGTGCAGGGTCAGTCATCCTCCTTTTATATTATACAGGGTGCAGGGTCAGTCATCCTCTTATTATAGTATACAGGGTGCAGGGTCAGTCATCCTCCTATTATAGTATACAGGGTGCAGGGTCAGTCATCCTTCTCTTATATTATACAGGGTGCAGGGTCAGTCATCCTTCTCTTATAGTATACAGGGTGCAGGGTCAGTCATCCTCCTCTTATATTATACAGGGTGCAGGGTCAGTCATCCTCCTTTTATATTATACAGGGTCAGTCATCCTCCTATTATAGTATACAGGGTGCAGGGTCAGTCATCCTTCTCTTATATTATACAGGGTGCAGGGTCAGTCATCCTCCTCTTATATTATACAGGGTCAGTCATCCTCCTTTTATATTATACAGGGTGCAGGGTCAGTCATCCTCCTCTTATATTATACAGGGTCAGTCATCCTCCTTTTATATTATACAGGGTGCAGGGGTCAGTCATCCTTCTCTTATAGTATACAGGGTGCAGGGTCAGTCATCCTCCTCTTATATTATACAGGGTGCAGGGTCAGTCGTCCTCCTCTTATATTATACAGGGTGCAGGGTCAGTCATCCTCTTATTATAGTATACAGGGTGCAGGGTCAGTCATCCTCCTCTTATATTATACAGGGTGCAGGGTCAGTCATCCTCCTCTTATATTATACAGGGTGCAGGGTCAGTCATCCTTCTCTTATAGTATACAGGGTGCAGGGTCAGTCATCCTTCTCTTATAGTATACAGGGTGCAGGGTCAGTCATCCTCCTCTTATATTATACAGGGTGCAGGGTCAGTCATCCTCCTTTTATATTATACAGGGTCAGTCATCCTCCTATTATAGTATACAGGGTGCAGGGTCAGTCATCCTTCTCTTATAGTATACAGGGTGCAGGGTCAGTCATCCTCCTCTTATATTATACAGGGTGCAGGGTCAGTCATCCTCCTCTTATATTATACAGGGTGCGGGGTCAGTCATCCTCTTATATTATACAGGGTGTAGGGTCAGTCATCCTCTTATATTATACAGGGTGCAGGGTCAGTCATCCTCCTCTTATATTATACAGGGTGCAGGGTCAGTCATCCTCCTCCTCTTATACTATACAGGGTGCAGGGTCAGTCGTCCTCCTCTTATACTATACAGGGTGCAGGGTCAGTCATCCTCTTATATTATACAGGGTGCAGGGTCAGTCATCCTCTTATATTATACAGGGTGCAGTCATCCTCCTCTTATATTATACAGGGTGCAGGGTCAGTTATCCTCCTCTTATATTATACAGGGTGCAGTCATCCTCCTCTTATATTATACAGGGTGCAGGGTCAGTCGTCCTCTTATATTATACAGGGTGCAGGGTCAGTCATCCTCTTATATTATACAGGGTGCAGGGTCAGTCATCCTCTTATATTATACAGGGTGCAGTCATCCTCCTCTTATATTATACAGGGTGCAGGGTCAGTTATCCTCCTCTTATATTATACAGGGTGCAGTCATCCTCCTCTTATATTATACAGGGTGCAGGGTCAGTCGTCCTCTTATATTATACAGGGTGCACGGTCAGTCGTCCTCTTATATTATACAGGGTGCAGGGTCAGTCATCGTCCTCTTATATTATACAGGGTGCAGGGTCAGTCGTCCTCTTATATTATACAGGGTGCAATCGTCCTCCTCTTATATTATACAGGGTGCAGGGTCAGTCACCCTCCTCTTATATTATACAGGGTGCAGGGTCAGTCGTTCTCCTCTTATATTATACAGGGTGCAGGGTCAGTGATCCTCCTCTTATATTATACAGGGTGCAGGGTCAGTCGTCCTCTTATATTATACAGGGTGCAATCGTCCTCCTCTTATATTATACAGGGTGCAGGGTCAGTCACCCTCCTCTTATATTATACAAGGTGCAGGGTAAGTCATCCTCCTCTTATATTATACAAGGTGCAGGGTAAGTCATCCTCCTCTTATATTATACAGGGTGCAGGGTCAGTCATCCTCCTCTTATATTATACAGGGTGCTGGGTCAGTCATCCTCCTCTTATATTATACAGGGTGCTGGGTCAGTCATCCTCCTCTTATATACCCCTAATGACCTCTGGAGGACCCTTAATGACTAGATGAACTTCTAATGACCTGAGAAACCCCTAATGAACAGAACCCCTAAAATGCTCCCCATAACTCCCTATGTGCGTTTGACACACATTAAAGGTGCGTTAAAAACTCGCCCCCGATGCCTATTTTTTTTTTTTCTTGTTGTGAACAAGGCCTAATGTTCCGCAAACAGGAGGGAACCCCTAATGATTACAGGGAACCCAAATGACCCCTGCTGGAAACCCCAATGACTGGAGAAACCCATAATGAACTAAGGAGGAACCCTTAAAGACTAGAGGAACCTATAATGACTGGAGGAGCCCCTAATGGCCTGAGAAACCCCTATGGACCTCTGAAGGACCCCCTAATGACCGGAGCAACACCTAATGACTAGCAGAACCCCTATTGACCTCTGGAGTAACTTTTAATGACTAGAGGAACCCCTAATAACCAGAGAAACCTAATGACTTTTGGAGGAACGCCTAATGACCAGAGAAACCCCCAATGACCTCTGGAGGAACCCTTAATGACTAGAGGCACCTCTAATGACTGGAGGAACCTAATGACCTTTGGAGGAACCCCTACTGAGTGGAGAAACCTCTAATGACCTCCGGAGGAATCCCTAATGACCAGAGGAACCCCAATGACCTCTGGAGGAACCCTTAATGACTAGAGGAACCTCTGACTGGAGGAACCTAATGACCTTTGGAGGAATCCCTAATGACCAGAGCAACCCCAATGACCTCTGGAGAATCCCTTAATATCCTGAGGAACCCCTAAAATGCTCCCCATAACTCCCTATGTGCGTTTCACACACATTAAAGGCACCCCAGATACCCTCTTTTTTTCATGTTGTGAACAAGGCTGAATGCGCCGCAAACACACCACAAATGCGTGCCGAATGAATGGAAGGCGTTGAGACGCTTCAACTGCTTCCAACTTCGACATGTAACTTTATGTCCATATTATCAATTTCAGATTGATTGGCTGGGCATTTGAGGAGTGTTATAAAAGCACATCCAATGGCTGCTTTTAATACCATTGTGAACAGGCCCTATCACACCGCAAAAAAGTAAAAGGACCCTAAAAGTCACGGCAAAAGTTATTGCCGAGCCAATGGGCCTCAATCAGAACTGTACAGAGCCGCTCTGGTCCATCAGGGGGTGTACAGGTGCGACCGCCGAAGGGGTTAAATATCCGGGCGTGATACCAGTTGGCTTGCAATGATTTTCAATGTATGGAACGTCATTTGTTTATGAAAACAAAGCCTGTGTGGCCGAGCAGAAGTTCTGTGTCATTCACACTCCCGGCCAACCTCTCGGTCAGCTTTAAGTATACAGATGTGAATTTGACAAATGTGTCTATTAGAGCGCAGCCCTCTCCCACTTGTCTTCTATGGCATGGAGGGGGGTCACATGTCCAGCATTCCTGGAAGGCTGGGGCTGGAATTTCGCTGTTTGCACTAAAGTGAACTTTATACCGAAATTAACATTGTTGCTGAATCTTATCCAATAAATAATAATCATAATCCTAATAATAAAGTAATTAAAAATAAAAATAAAAAATAATATAATATTAATAAAAAATAATTAAAAATAAAACAATTAATTATTATTGTTATTATTATTATTATTATTATTAATTTTATTACGTTTTTGCAGAGAATAAAGTACAAAAGACAGATGTCCATGATGGACCAGAAAGGTACAAACCTATCCAGAACAGCAAAACCTAAACATAACCATACATAGAAGTGCTTTACAGTGAGATCAGTGGAAACCTTAACAATTTTTTATATTTTTATATTTATTATACTGAAAAAGAGGAAGAACAAAAATCAAAATATTAATATTATTTTTTTTAGTAGTATTATTGGTGTTATTATGTTATTAATAGTAGGATTCCTTTTTAGTTTTATTATTATTTTTAATAATATTATTCTTATTAATGATAACAATAAAATATTATTCTTATTATTAATAATGATAAAAGCTTCTTCTTCTTCTTCTTCTTCTTCTTCTTCTTCTTCTTCTTCTTCTTCTTCTTCTGTCTTCCTTCTTCTTCTTCTGTCTTTCTTCTTCTTCTTCTGTCTTTCTTCTTCTTCTTCTGTCTTTCTTCCTTCTTCTTCTTCTGTCTTCCTTCTTCTGTCTTTCTTCTTCTTCTTCTTCTTCTTCTGTCTTCCTTCTTCTTCTTCTTCTTCTGTCTTCCTTCTTCTTCTTCTTCTTCTTCTTCTGTCTTCCTTCTTCTTCTTCTGTCTTCCTTCTTCTTCTTCTTCTTCTTCTTCTTCTTCTTCTTCTTCTGTCTTCCTTCTTCTTCTTCTTCTTCTTCTTCTTCTTCTTCTTCTTCTTCTGTCTTCCTTCTTCTTCTTCTTCTTCTTCTTCTTCTTCTGTCTTCCTTCTTCTTCTTCTTCTTCTTCTTCTTCTTCTTCTGTCTTCCTTCTTCTTCTTCTGTCTTCCTTCTTCTTCTTCTGTCTTCCTTCTTCTTCTTCTGTCTTCCTTCTTCTTCTTCTGTCTTCCTTCTTCTTCTTCTGTCTTCCTTCTTCTTCTTCTTCTTCTGTCTTCCTTCTTCTTCTTCTTCTTCTTCTTCTTCTTCTTCTTCTTCTTCTTCTTCTTCTTCTGTCTTCCTTCTTCTTCTTCTTCTTCTGTCTTCCTTCTTCTTCTTCTTCTTCTTCTGTCTTCCTTCTTCTTCTTCTTCTTCTTCTGTCTTCCTTCTTCTTCTTCTTCTTCTTCTGTCTTCCTTCTTCTTCTTCTTCTTCTTCTGTCTTCCTTCCTTCCTTCTTCTTCTTCTGTCTTCCTTCCTTCTTCTTCTTCTGTCTTCCTTCCTTCCTTCTTCTTCTTCTGTCTTCCTTCCTTCCTTCTTCTTCTTCTGTCTTCCTTCCTTCCTTCTTCTTCTTCTGTCTTCCTTCCTTCCTTCTTCTTCTTCTGTCTTCCTTCCTTCCTTCTTCTTCTTCTGTCTTCCTTCCTTCCTTCCTTCTTCTTCTTCTGTCTTCCTTCCTTCTTCTTCCTCCCTTCCTTTTCTGTCTTCCTTCCTTCTTCTTCCTCCCTTCCTTCTTTCTTCCTTCTTTCTTCTTCCTTCCTTCTTCCTTTCTTCCTTCCTTCCTTTCTTCCTTCTTCTTCTTCCTTCCTTTCTTCCTTCCTCCTTCTTCCTTCTTCCTTCTTCCTTCTTTCTTCTTCCCCTCCCCTAATGACTGGTGAAAACCTTAACAACCTCTGTATGAACCCTTAATATCTGGAGGAAACCTCTACTGACCTCTGGAGGAACCCTATAGACGTCTGGAGGAGCTCCTAATGGCCAGAGAAACCCCTATAGACGTCTGGAGGAACCCCTAATGACCTCCAGAGGAACCCCTTTTAACTGGAGAAACCCCTATTGACCTCTGGAGGAACCTTTATTGACTACAGGGATCTCTAATGACCTTTTGGGGGAACTACTAATGAGTGGAGGAATCTCTGACTGGAGGAACCCTTAATGACTAGAGAACCCTTTAATGAGTGGAGGAACCCTAATGACCTTTGGAGGAACATTTAATGACTAGAGGAAACCCTAATGAATTTTGAAGGATCCCCTAATGAGCAAAAAAACCCTCAAATGACCTCTGGAGGAACCCTTAATAACTAGAGGGACCCTTAAGGGCCAGAGAAACCCCTAATGAACTCTGGAGGAAAGCCTGAATGACTAAAGGAACCACTAATGACTGGTGAAACCTTTAATGACTTTTGGAGGATCCCCTAATGAGTTGAGGGACCCCTAATGACTAGGGAAAACCATAACAACCTCTGTAGGAACCCTTAATATCTGGAGGAACCCATAGTGACCTGTAGAGGAGTGTCTAATGACCAGGTGAACCCCAGGATTTCATAGAGAGAGAATGGCTGTCCTGATACTGTGCCTACTTCCGTACAGTGAATACCAGAATAAATAAATCAAATGAACTGGAAAACACCTTAATTTCCTCTTTACAATATAACCGCCTCCCTCTATTATAGATTCCCCAATTGTGTTCCAGGTTCCCGGCTTTGCCTTCCAGCTGTCCAGCTTGGCACATTTGAGGCCCCTATATGTACCGTAAGCCTGGCAAGCTGCACCTTTTATTTGTTTTTGTACGTTTTCAGTTTTCCCGTCTGCCTCTCCTTTCTTCTCATAGTTTATCCGCAGTGACATGAAGCCTAATCCATGCAATGATGCCAATAGGAAGCCAAATCCTTATATAAATACCTGGCATATGCCAGCCGTACTCCTGTGCCAGAACTAAACCTACTCTCATCCTGGCTCACGGCGTACATTGAATGACAATACCAGGTGGGCCCCCACCACAAGCACTGCTGATCCTGGGAATAGGTGTGACTGCAACTGCTTGTTGGGATCTGCAGGACAAATAAGGCAGAGTTCACCTGGGCAACACTGCCCTCTAGTGGTTGTTGCAGTTTAAAGGGCTTTGATCAATATAATTTGTAACTAATGTGAATACAATGTATTCAGTTGGAAACGGCATTTCCCATCTTTCATACTATGTTTCTTTATCTCCCATATTTAGGGTGTAACACGGAAAATCCCTCACCCACACCCCCACCACCTACCTGAATCATGTGGCTTTGGTCATTAATCAGTTATGATGAACTTTAGTTGTGAAGTTTCACCTGCTTATATTTTCCTTCCTTGTTACCCCCTCCCCCTCATTATGATTAGTTTCAATGAAAACTGTTTTCCCCACATACCTTAATAAATCAGGTGATGTCATCACTGGGTCTCTGTGCTTCTCTATGCAATCAGAGCTGGTGAGAGGGGTCTGCAGGGGCTGTACATAGCTTCCTAAAAGCTATACAGCATCCTGACTCAGTACTCCTCTACCTGTAATAAGGTATAGCCCACCATGTGCAGGGTTCTGTAGAAATCTTCACTGCAGGGCTGCCCTGTCTTCTTCCTGCTGCTGAACTTCCAGCTTTGTGGGCTGCCCTGTCCTCTTCCTGCTGCTGAACTTCCAGCTTTGTGGGCTGTCCTGTCCTCTTCCTGCTGCTGAACTTCCAGCACTGTGGGCTGCCCTGTCCTCTTCCTGCTGCTGAACTTCCAGCTTTGTGGGCTGTCCTGTCCTCTTCCTGCTGCTGAACTTCCAGCTTTGTGGGCTGCCTTGTCCTCTTCCTGCTGACAAACTTCCAGCTTTGTGGGCTGCCCTGTCCTCTTCCTGCTGCTGAACTTCCAGCTTTGTGGGCTGTCCTGTCCTCTTCCTGCTCCTGAACTTCCAGCTTTGTGGGCTGCCCTGTCCTCTTCCTGCTGATAAACTTCCAGCTTTGTGGGCTGCCCTGTCCTCTTCCTGCTGCTGAACTTCCAGCTTTGTGAGCTGTCCTGTCCTCTTCCTGCTGCTGAACTTCCAGCTTTGTGGGCTGCCCTGTCCTCTTCCTGCTTCTAAACTTCCAGCCCTGTGGGCTGCCCTGTCCTCTTCCTGCTGCTGAACTTCCAGCTTTGTGGGCTGCCCTGTCCTCTTCCTTCTGCTGAACTTCCAGCTTTGTGGGCTGTCCTGTCCTCTTCCTGCTGCTGAGCTTCCAGCTTTGTGGGCTACCCTGTCCTCTTCCTGCTGATGAAATTCCAGCTGTGTGGGCTGCCCTGTCCTCTTCCTGCTGCTGAACTTCCAGCACTGTGGGCGGCCCTGTCCTCTTCCTGCTGCTGAACTTCCAGCTTTGTGGGCTGCCCTGTCCTCTTCCTGCTGCTGAACTTCCAGCTTTGTGGGCTGTCCTGTCCTCTTCCTGCTGCTGAACTTCCAGCTTTGTGGGCTGTCCTGTCCTCTTCCTGCTGCTGAACTTCCAGCTTTGTGGGCTGCCTTGTCCTCTTCCTGCTGACAAACTTCCAGCTTTGTGGGCTGCCCTGTCCTCTTCCTGCTGCTGAACTTCCAGCTTTGTGGGCTGTCCTGTCCTCTTCCTGCTGCTGAACTTCCAGCTTTGTGGGCTGTCCTGTCCTCTTCCTGCTGCTGAACTTCCAGCTTTGTGGGCTGCCTTGTCCTCTTCCTGCTGACAAACTTCCAGCTTTGTGGGCTGCCCTGTCCTCTTCCTGCTGCTGAACTTCCAGCTTTGTGGGCTGCCCTGTCCTCTTCCTGCTGCTGAACTTCCAGCTTTGTGGGCTGCCTTGTCCTCTTCCTGCTGACAAACTTCCAGCTTTGTGGGCTGCCCTGTCCTCTTCCTGCTGCTGAACTTCCAGCTTTGTGGGCTGCCCTGTCCTCTTCCTTCTGCTGAACTTCCAGCACTGTGAGCTACCATGTCCTCTTCCTGCTGCTGAACTTCCAGCTTTGTGGGCTGCCCTGTCCTCTTCCTGCTCCTGAGCTTCCAGCTTTGTGGGCTGCCCTGTCCTCTTCCTGCTGCTGAACTTCCAGCATTGTGAGCTGTCCTGTCCTCTTCCTGCTGCTGAACTTCCAGCTTTGTGGGCTGCCCTGTCCTCTTCCTGCTTCTAAACTTCCAGCCCTGTGGGCTGCCCTGTCCTCTTCCTGCTGCTGAACTTCCAGCTTTGTGGGCTGCCCTGTCCTCTTCCTTCTGCTGAACTTCCAGCTTTGTGGGCCGTCCTGTCCTCTTCCTGCTGCTGAGCTTCCAGCTTTGTGGGCTGCCCTGTCCTCTTCCTGCTGATGAAATTCCAGCTGTGTGGGCTGCCCTGTCCTCTTCCTGCTGCTGAACTTCCAGCACTGTGGGCTGCCCTGTCCTCTTCCTGCTGATGAACTTCCAGCACTGTGGGCTGCCCTGTCCTCTTCCTGCTGATGAACTTCCAGCACTGTGGGCTGCCCTGTCCTCTTCCTGCTGATGAACTTCCAGCAACGTGGGCTGCCCTGTCCTCTTCCTGCTGATGAACTTCCAGCACTGTGGGCTGCCCTGTCCTCTTCCTGCTGATGAACTTCCAGCACTGTGGGCTGCCCTGTCCTCTTCCTGCTGATGAACTTCCAGCACTGTGGGCTGTCCTGTCCTCTTCCTGCTGCTGAACTTCCAGCTTTGTGGGCTGTCCTGTCCTCTTCCTACTGCTGAACTTCCAGCTTTGTGGGCTGTCCTGTCCTCTTCCTGCTGCTGAACTTCCAGCTTTGTGGGCTGCCTTGTCCTCTTCCTGCTGATAAACTTCCAGCTTTGTGGGCTGCCCTGTCCTCTTCCTGCTGCTGAACTTCCAGCTTTGTGGGCTGCCCTGTCCTCTTCCTGCTGCTGAACTTCCAGCACTGGAACTTGATGGGGGTGGCACATGGCTTCCTAAAAACATCCCAGCCCCCTGCCTCAGTACTCCACTCAACAGCCCTCAGTCCTGATGCAAGCAGTGGGAGGAGTTATGCAATAATCACAATGCCTTGATGGGTGGGTGTCAGTCTGGAGGAGTGGGCGTTCCTAGTCTGGCTGTATTTGCATGAAGGGGAGGAGTAGGCACACCTGTGCAAGACTGAAGGGGAGGAGCTGGTACACCTGTGCAAGACTGAAAGGGAGGAATTGGTACATCTGTGTAAGACTGAAGGGGAGGAGCCGGTACACCTGTGTAAGACTGAAGGGGAGGAGCCGGTACACCTGTGTAAGACTGAAGGGGAAGAGCTGGTACACCTGTGCAAGACTGAAAGGGAGGAGCTGGTACACCTGTTCAAGACTGAAGGAGAGGAACTGGTACACCTGTGCAAGACTGAAGGGGAGGAGTAGGCACACCTGTGCAAGACTGAAGGAGAGGAGCAGGCACACCTGTGCAAGACTGAAGGAGAGGAGCAGGCACACCTGTGCAAGACTGAAGGGGAGGAGCAGGCACACCTGTGCAAGACTGAAGGAGAGGAGCTGGTACACCTGTGCAAGACTGAAACTGAAGGAGAGGAGCCGGTACACCTGTGCAAGACAGGAGGGGGAGAAGCGGGTACACCTTTGCAAGACAGGAGGGGGAGGAGCCGGTACACCAGTGCAAGACTGGAGGGGGAGGAGCCGATACACCTGTGCAAGACTGGAGGGGGAGGAGCCGGTACACCTGTGCAAGACTGGAGGGGGAGGAGCCTAACACCTGTGCAAGACTCAAGGGGGAGGAGCCGGTACACCTGTGCAAGACTGGAGGGAGAGAAGCCAATACACCTGTGGAAGACTGGAGAGGAGGTTGTTGTAATTAAAAGAATCACTTTGTAATAATAATTGTGACGGCGCTAACCGTCACTATGTGTGACGGATCACCCTGTCCCTGGATTGTAAACCCCTTTGTGTCATTTTCCTATGAGTTTGGGACATTGCACCTTTATTGCATTTTATTTCCTCTTTATTCATCCTCTGAACAAAGGAAGATGGCAGGACTCATGCCATTGAGTTAATGTAATGTAATGTTACAGCCCATCCCCCCCCCCCCCCTCCTCCTGTTCCTGTGTCTAAGTGTGTGGATTCATGATACAGACAATAGCCTGAGCTGGGCTGGAGACATCTCTCCGCAGGGGGTGTGTATTAAGACTTGCAGTTTCAAATGTACAAATGTTCAGTTCTCATTGGTTGTTGGTTGGTCCTTGTCTCATCCCCCCCCCCCCCTGCAAGGCTAAGGGGAGTGCCCCTTAGCTGTGTGTAACTGTCTGTCTTGGAATGTAATAAACAGTTCCTGTTTTTACCCTCAACTCGGAGCTTTGTCTCGTTTTTGGAGGGGTATTTATTATACAGAAAGCCGTTCGATTGTTTGGGGCTCTCTTTGGATGATTATTCGTATGCTGGCGTGCTACAGGGGTAATTCGTACATGCTGCAAAGGTGGTACATCCACTAAACGGCGGTTTCATTCCTTTTTACGCTGAGGTTCGTAACAATTGGTGGCAAGCGACGGGATGAGTCCCACCGCCCAGAACAGCTACCGATGCAGTATGAGGAGCTGAAACGTATTACCCTCAAAAAGTTATTGCAACGTAGAGGACGACCAGCAGGTAATTTAAAGAAACGAGAGATTATTGCTCAATTGTTGGAGATGGATGCAGCACAAGAAAGGGAGAGAGCTAATGTGACCGGCATCTTGGATTTAACACCCGAGGAAATACAATTTAACCGGGCAGTGCAAATAAGGCTGGCACATTTTGGCCCCAACCCTACAGCTGATATTGTGGAACGAGTGCAAGCAGCGGTAACAGCCCAACTGCAAGGAAGAGGAGCTGCAGCAGCGGAGGCACCCCATAATAATGTGGGAAGAAAGAAGGTACCTTTTGCTGCGTTTAAAACTTTTGTGGAATCTGAGGGGGAGATTGATGGATTTTTGGCAGACTTTGAAAGGCAGTGTACCTTACACAGGGTGCCCACAGACGAATGGGTCACCATCCTCTCTGGGAAATTGTCCGGCCGGGCCAGCGATGCTTTTCGGGCCATCCCAGAGGAGGACATTATAGATTACCAGGCCGTTAAAGATGCCCTGTTGGCCAGGTATGCAGTAACGCCAGAAGTATACCGGCGGAGGTTCAGAGAGACCCCCAAGCAAGCCAGTGACTCCTATATGGAGTGGGCATGCAGAGTACACCGTGCAGCAACCCACTGGATGGCAGGATGCCAAGCTGTATCTGGGGAGGAGATCTTACAAGTGTTTATGTTGGAACATTGCTTCAACAAGTTACCTGCCGGGGTCAGAGAATGGGTCCGGGACCGTAAACCCTCCACTTTCCCGGAAGCCGCTCGATTGGCAGATGAATATACAGACGCTCGTAAGCTGTATGATAATGTGCCCAAAGCTCCTGCCAGGGTGGAATACCGACAAGCAGCACCCACCAATACTACTATTTACCAGGCTCCAGCACACCGTACCCCGGCTTTGCCTGAAACCGACAGCTATGCCCAGCCACCCCGTTTTAACTCCAGGGATTATTCGCAACCCATCCGGTGCTTTGGATGCAAACAGCTTGGGCACAAAAGGCCGGAGTGCCCGTTGAACACAGCCAACCAGGCGCAGTCATGGAGACGGCCAGCCGGCGGAAATCTACGCAACTACTAGCCTGTTGCTCACTGCATTGAGCAGAAGGAATGTCGGGGCGTCCTCCATGAAGCAGACCCGGTCCAAGCCGTCCACTATTACCATGGCCACAGGCAGCAACAACCTAGCCTCAGACCAATGCTCAAGCCCCAGATTACCAATCTTGGACCACCCCTACCACAGAGAGGGGGGGACTCCTCCAACTCGCAGGCACGCAGATACCAATCCCGCAGTGGGGTACAGTGCTACAGGTGCAAGCAGGTTGGGCACTACCAACGAGACTGTACCCAGAGCAGGGACCAAGCTGCATGGATCCGACCAGGGTCACCCCCTCCAGTAAAGACAACGGTCCCCTACTATCACGCAGAGGCTCCCCCAGTCATACCAATATTCAAACCCACCGAGATGCAATTGGGTACCCTTCACGAAGCTGACCCAGTGAAAGCCGCTACAGAGAACCGCCAGCACCATTGCCAATCTGTCCAGTTAAACGGAAAGCCTGTGCGAGGTCTCCGAGACACGGGAGCCACTCTCACTTTGGTCAAGCGACATTTGGTCCCAGATGCCGCCCGAACTGGAGGTTCAGTAGTGGTACGGGTAGCAGGGGGAGGGGTGCACCAGATACCCACTGCCAGGGTCCACTTGAATTGGGGTGCTGGGTCAGGTATGATTGATGTGGGGTTGATACAGGAGCTCCCCACCGATGTCTTACTGGGGAACGACCTAGGCCACTTGACCTCAGCGTTCCTGCCGGTCCAGATCCTGGGCCCACATCACGGAGACCTACTTACATTCTGAGGTCCAGACGCTTGAATGTTTGGATGGAGTGCGGTCATATGGGATAGGTTTTGGTTTGGGAGGGGAGGGCCATGGCAGATTTACTTGGAACTCCCTGGATTGACTCTTTGGGACTTGTTACCCGACTAATTCAGGCACAGACCAGTTGGAGGTCTGGTACCTGGAATTAGTCTACCTTTGGGGGGAAGAGATGTGACGGTGCTAACCGTCACTATGTGTGACGGATCACCCTGTCCCTGGATTGTAAACCCCTTTGTGTCATTTTCCTATGAGTTTGGGACATTGCACCTTTATTGCATTTTATTTCCTCTTTATTCATCCTCTGAACAAAGGAAGATGGCAGGACTCATGCCATTGAGTTAATGTAATGTAATGTTACAGCCCATCCCCCCCCCCCCTCCTCCTGTTCCTGTGTCTAAGTGTGTGGATTCATGATACAGACAATAGCCTGAGCTGGGCTGGAGACATCTCTCCGCAGGGGGTGTGTATTAAGACTTGCAGTTTCAAATGTACAAATGTTCAGTTCTCATTGGTTATTGGTTGGTCCTTGTCTCATCCCCCCCCCCTGCAAGGCTAAGGGGAGTGCCCCTTAGCTGTGTGTAACTGTATGTCTTGGAATGTAATAAACAGTTCCTGTTTTTACCCTCAACTCGGAGCTTTGTCTCGTTTTTGGAGGGGTATTTATTATACAGAAAGCCGTTCGATTGTTTGGGGCTCTCTTTGGATGATTATTCGTATGCTGGCGTGCTACAGGGGTAATTCGTACATGCTGCAAAGGTGGTACATCCACTAAACGGCGGTTTCATTCCTTTTTACGCTGAGGTTCGTAACAATAATAATAAGTACTATATTGTTAAAATATAATAAATATCAGACACAGATCAGGATTGCGGCATTAAGTCAGGAACCGGTGATGTTAACAAACCGGCCTGAAGAGAAGACCTTGGAAAACATCAAACAATTAACAATCATTTCTATCCAATGTGATACGTTGTAACCGACGTCTGACTCACCCATCAGATAAATAGTCTAATAGACGAGGGATTGATGGAACATACGGAGAAAGCAGCTCAGTGAGAAGTAAAAGCATCTTCTGCTGATTTCATACATTACTATAAACTCATAGAACAAAGTTCATGAAGGCCAAAAATCAATTCTTCCTTTGTGAGTCTATCTCTGTAAGTGCGGAGCTGTGAGGACAGCATGTACCACAAGGGTTGTTCTACAATAAATCGTTATTACGGAGGAAGTGGGACTGAAAAACACTTTCTCTACAGCTTTAGTTAGCATGACTTACCTGTAATGAGGTATGTACCACCATGTGTAGGCTGCTGGGCTCTCTTCCTGCTGCTGAAGTTGCAGAGCTGTGGGGATTAACAGCTTCAGGTCCCCATCATCAGCTGCACTAAAGATGATCCTATAGGGACACGTCCACCTCGCCCTTTCCTCCAGTGAGAAAAGCTCTTTAGCTACCAAGACCTACCTGTAATGAGGTATGTTCCACCATGTGTTAGCTGCTGGACTCTGTAGAAATCTTCACTGCTGTCCTCTTCCTGCTGCTTAAATGTCCAGCACCGTGGGCTGCTCTGTCCTCTTCCTGCTGCTGAACTTCCAGCACTGTGGGCTGCCCTGTCCTCTTCCTGCTGCTTAAATGTCCAGCACCATGGGCTGCTCTGTCCTCTTCCTGCTGCTGAACTTCCAGCACTGTGGGCTGATCTGTCCTCTTCCTGCTGCTTAACTTTCAGCACTGTGGGCTGCTCTGTCCTCTTCCTGCTGCTGAACTTCCAGCACTGTGGGCTGATCTGTCCTCTTCCTGCTGCTTAACTTTCAGCACTGTGGGCTGATCTGTCCTCTGCCTGCTGCTGAACTTCCAGCACTGTGGGCTGCTCTGTCCTCTTCCTGCTGCTTAACTTTCAGCACTGTGGGCTGCCTGTACTCTTAATGCTGCCGAACTTGCAGAGCTGTGGGGATTACCCCAGGCTCAGCAGCACTAAAGATATAAACCAATAGGGACACGTCCACCTTGACCTTTCCGCTAGTGAAAAAAGTTCTTTAGTTACCAATACTTACCTGTAATGAGGTATGTCCCACCATGTGTAGGCTGCTGGGTTCTGTAGAAATCTTCACTGTAGGCTGCCCTGTCCTCTTCCTGCTGCTTAACTTTCAGCACTGTAGGCTGCCCTGTCCTCTTCCTGCTGCTTAACTTTCAGCACTGTGGGCTTCCCTGTCCTCTTCCTGCTGCTGAGCTTCCAGCACTGAAAGGCTACCCTGTCCTCTTCCTACTGTTGAACTTGCAGAGCTGTGGTGATTACCAGCTTTAGGTCCCCAGGCTCAGCTGCACTAAAGATGATCCAATAGTGACTTGTCCACCTCACTCTTTCCTCCAGTGAGAAAAGTTCCTTAGTTAACAAAACGTATCTGTAATGATGTATGTTCCACCAAGTGTAGGCTGCTGGATTCTGTAGAAATCTTTACTGCAGTACTTTGGGCTGCCCTGTCCTTTTCTTGCCACTGAACCTCCAGCACTGTGTGCTGCCCTGTTCTGTTCCTGCTGCTGAACTTCCAGCACTTTGTCCTGCCCTGTCCTCTTTCTGCTGCTGAACCTCCAGCACTGTTGGGTGCCCAGTCCTTATCCTGCTGCTGAACTTGCAGAGCTGTGGGGATTATTCGCTTCAGATCCCCAGCCTCAGCTGCACTAAAGATGATCCAATAGGGATATGGCCACTTTGCCCTTTCCTTTAGTGCAGGGATGGGGAACCTTTTTTCTGCCGAGGGCCATTTGGGTATTTTTAAAATCATTCAGGGGCCGTACAAAATTATCATCTTAAAAATGTGCCTGTTATATTTGGTCAAACATTTTAATTAACTCACCCCTAATGTGATGGCTGCAACTGCTTCTCTTTGGTGAGGTGTGTGATGTTAGCTGGTATTGATGATGTTGCTACTGGCAACTGGTTTTCCAGGTTTGCCCCCCTTAATGCAGAGTGATTAGTGCCCCTATCAATGCAGAGTGATTAGTGTCCCTATCAATGCAGAGTGATTAGTGTCCCTATCAATGCAGAGTGATGAGTGCCCCCATCCAATGCAGAGTGATGAGTGCCCCCATCAATGCAGAATGATTAGTGCCCCCCATCAATGCTCCCCCTCCCCTTCCCCTCCGGAGGCAGCCCAATGGCAGGGCCGGATCAGATGGCTTCGGGGGCCGCATATGGCTCGCGGGCCGTAGGTTCCCCCGCCCCTGCTTTAGTGGGAAAAGTTCTTTAGTTACCAAGAC
The DNA here is from genome assembly GCF_965119305.1 of Pelophylax lessonae. Classification (NCBI taxonomy): domain Eukaryota; kingdom Metazoa; phylum Chordata; class Amphibia; order Anura; family Ranidae; genus Pelophylax; species Pelophylax lessonae. The sequence continues at coordinate 298,758,867 of NC_138774.1, forward strand.
TTATCTGTAATGAGGTATGTTCCATCATGTGTAGGCTTCTGGGTCCTGTAGAAATCTTTACTAAGGGACTTCCCTGTCCTCCTCCTGCTGCTGAACTTGCAGCACTTTTGGCTGCCTTGTCCTCTTTCTGCTACTGAACTTGCAGCACTGTGGGCTGCCCTGTCCTCTTCCTGCTGCTGAACTTCCAGCACTGTGGGCTGCCCTGTCCTCTTCCTGCTGCTGAACTTCCAGGACTGTAGGCTGCCCTGACCTCTGCCTTCTGTTGAACTTGCAGAGCTGTGAGGATTAACAGCTTGAGGTCCGCAGGCTCAGCTCCACTAAAGATGGTCCAATAGGAACACATCCAGCTTGCCCTTTCCTCCAGTAAGAAAAGTTCTTTATTTACCAAAACTTACCTGTAATGAGGTATGTCCCACCATGTGTAGGCTGCTGGGTTCTGTACAAATCTTCAGTGCAGGAATGCCCTGTCCTCTTCCTGCTGTCTAAACTTCCAGCACTGTGGGCTGCTCTGTCCTCTTTCTGCTGCCTAACTTTAAGCACTGTGGGCTGCCCTGTACTCATCAAGCTGCTGAACTTGCAGCACTATGGGCTGTCCTGTCCTCTTCCTGCTGCCGAACTTGCAGAGTTGTGGCGATTACCGACTTTAGGTCCCCAGCATCAGCTGCACTAAAGATGATCCAATAGGGACATGCCCACCTTGCCCTTTCCTCCAGTGAGAAAAGCTCTTTAGCTACCAAGACATACCTGTAATGAGGTATGTTCCACCATGTGTAGGCTGCTGGGTTCTGTAGAAATCTTCACTGTGGGCTTCCCTGTCCTCTTCCTTCTGCTTAACTTTCAGCACTGTGGGCTTTCCTGTCCTCTTCCTGCTGCTGAGCTTCCAGCACTGTAGGCTAGCCTGTCCTCTTCCTACTGTTGAACTTGCAGAGCTGTGGGGATTACCGGCTTTAGGTCCCCAGGCTCAGCTGCACTAGAGATGATCCAATAGGGACTTGTCCACCTCGCTCTTTCATCCAGTGAGAAAAGTTCCTTAGTTAACAAAACTTACCTGTAATGAGGTATGTCCCACCATGTGTAGGCTGCTGGATTCTGTAGAAATCCTCACTGCACGGCTGCCCTGTCTGCTTCCTGCTGCTAAACTTGCAGAGCTGTGGGGATTGCAGCTTCAGGTCTCCAGCATCAGAAGCAATAAGATGATCCAACGGGGACATGTCCACCTCACACTTTCCTTCAGTGAGAAAAGTTCTTTAGTTACCAAGACTTATCTGTAATGAGGTATGTTCCACCATGTGTAGGCTGCTGGGTTCTGTAGAAATCTTTACTAAGGGACTGCCCTGTCCTCTTCCTGCTGCTGAACTTGCAGCACTGTGGGCTGCCTTGTCCTTTTCCTGCTGCTGAACATGCAGCACTGTTGGCTACCTTGTCCTCTTCCTGTAGCTGAACTTGCAGCACTGTTGGCTGCCTTGTCCTCTTCCTCTTGCTGAACTTCAATACTCTGGGATGCCCTGTTCTCTTCCTGCTGCTGAACTTCCAAGTACTATGGGATGCCCTGTCCTCTTCCTGCTGCTGAACTTCAAGTACTCTGGGATGCCCTGTCCTCTTCCTGCTGCTGAACTTCAAGTACTCTGGGATGCCCTGTCCTCTTCCTGCTGCTGAACTTCCAAGTACTATGGGATGCCCTGTCCTCTTCCTGCTGCTGAACTTCAAGTACTCTGGGATGCCCTGTCCTCTTCCTGCTGCTGAACTTCAAGTACTCTGGGATGCCCTGTCCTCTTCCTGCTGCTGAACTTCCAGAACTGTGGGCTGCCCTGTCCTCTTCCTCCTGTTGAACTAGCAGAGCTGTGAGGATTAACAGCTTGAGGTTCGCAGGCTCAGCTCCACTAAAGATGAACCAACAGGAACACATTCACCTGCCCTTTCTTCCAGTAAGAAAAGTTCTTTATTTACCACAACTTACCTGTAATGAGGTATGTCCCACCATGTGTGGGCTGCTGGGTTCTGTAGAAATCTTCAATGCAGGACTGCCCTGTCCTCTTCCTGCTACTGAGCTTGCAGCACTGTGGGGGTTAACAGCTTCAAATCCCCAGGCTCAGCTGCACTAAAGATGATCCAATGTAGACACACCCCTCCATTCATAGATCAGGTTACAGGCAGTGTAATCAGTGAAAGAGCTTTTCTCATTGGAGGAGAGGGCAGGAGGAGGTGTGTCCCGGTAAAATTATCTGAAGCTGTTAATCCCCACAGCGTCGGAACTTAGGCAGCAGGAAGAGGACAGGGCAGCCTCCAGAGCCGAACGTTCAGCAGTGCTGGAAATTCAGCAGCAGGAACAGGACAGGGTAGCCCACAGTGCTGGAAGTTTAGCAGCAGGAAGAGGACAGGACAACCCACAGTGCTGGAAGTTCAGCAGCAGGAAGAGGACAGGACAACCCACAGTGCTGGAAGTTCAGCAGCAGGAAGAGGACAGGACACCCCACAGTGCTGGAGGTTCAGCAGCAGGAAGAGAACAGGACAACCCACAGTGCTGGAAATTCAGCAGCGGGAAGAGGACAGGGCAGCCCCACGGGGAAGATTTCTACAGAATCCAGCAGAGAGAAGCAGACCATATATAACATATTGTCAGGGAGCCCAGTATGGCAAGATGTTTAACAGGACATGGAAGGATGAGAACACGTGTGCCCATGTGCACAATCAAGCACATGCCATGGAGCACATGTGGCCTGGACTTTTCACTAAGGTTCTTCTTGCTTATTTTATACATCACCGCTGGCACATTGTCCTGCCTGTCTCTGTCCTGGACTCTGATCTTGACTCTGTATCTATCCGCCTGACTATTACAGAACTTGGCTTGTGACCCAACGCCTCACTTTTGTTCATCAGATTTCATTATCTCCAAGCTCAAGTGCACTGAACCAACTTCCTGGCCCCTGCGCCCTTCTGTGGCCCGCAGTCCCCGTCTCCACCACCAGGGGTGCTTGCATGGGAATAGTGCAAGAGGCCACCCTCATAATCTCCAGGTCCACAACAGGTACATGACACATACCCCTGACCACTGCACTCTGTACACTGAGCTGTATATGATATACTCCTGACCACTGCACTCTGTACACTGAGCTGTATATGATATACTCCTGACCACTGCACTCTGTACACTGAGCTGTATATGATATACTCCTGACCACTGCACTCTGTACACTGGGCTGTATATGATATAATCCTGACCACTGCACTCTGTACACTGAGCTGTATATGATATACTCCTGACCTCTGCACTCTGTACCCTGGGCTGTATATGATATACTCCCGACTAATGCACTCTGTACCCTGGGCTGTATATGATATACTCCTCCTGACCACTGCACTCTGTACCCTGGGCTGTATATGATATACTCCCGACTAATGCACTCTGTACACTGAGCTGTATATGATATACTCCTGACCGCTCCACTCCCTACCCTGGGCTGTATATGATATACTCCTGACCTCTGCACTCTGTACCCTGGGCTGTATATGATATACTCCCGACTAATGCACTCTGTACCCTGGGCTGTATATGATATACTCCTCCTGACCACTGCACTCTGTACCCTGGGCTGTATATGATATACTCCCGACTAATGCACTCTGTACACTGAGCTGTATATGATATACTCCTGACCGCTCCACTCCCTACCCTGGGCTGTATATGATATACTCCTGACCACTGCACTCTGTACCCTGGGCTGTATATGATATACTCCTGACCACTGCACTCTGTACCCTGGGCTGTATATGATATACTCCCGACTAATGCACTCTGTACCCTGGACTGTATATGATATACTCCTAAACTCTGCACTCCGTACCCTGGGCTGTATATGATATACTCCTGACCGCTCCACTCCGTACCCTGGGCTGTATATGATCTACTCCTGACCGCTCCACTCCGTACCCTGGGCTGTATATGATATACTCCTGACCGCTCCACTCTGTACCCTGGGCTGTATATGATATACTCCTGACCGCTCCACTCTGTACCCTGGGCTGTATATGATATACTCCTGACCGCTCCACTCCGTACCCTGGGCTGTATATGATATACTCCTGACCGCTCCACTCTGTACCCTGGGCTGTATATGATATACTCCTGACCGCTCCACTCCGTACCCTGGGCTGTATATGATATACTCCTGACCTCTGCACTCCGTACCCTGGGCTGTATATGATATACTCCTGACCTCTGCACTCCGTACCCTGGGCTGTATATGATATACTCCTGACCGCTCCACTCCGTACCCTGGGCTGTATATGATATACTCCTGACCTCTGCACTCCGTACCCTGGGCTGTATATGATATACTCCTGACCTCTGCACTCCGTACCCTGGGCTGTATATGATATACTCCTGACCTCTGCACTCCGTACCCTGGGCTGTATATGATATACTCCTGACCTCTGCACTCCGTACCCTGGGCTGTATATGATATACTCCTGACCGCTCCACTCCGTACCCTGGGCTGTATATGATATACTCCTGACCGCTCCACTCCGTACCCTGGGCTGTATATGATATACTCCTGACCTCTGCACTCCGTACCCTGGGCTGTATATGATATACTCCTGACCTCTGCACTCCGTACCCTGGGCTGTATATGATATACTCCTGACCGCTCCACTCCGTACCCTGGGCTGTATATGATATACTCCTGACCTCTGCACTCCGTACCCTGGGCTGTATATGATATACTCCTGACCTCTGCACTCCGTACCCTGGGCTGTATATGATATACTCCCGACTAATGCACTCCGTACCCTGGGCTGTATATGATATACTCCTGACCGCTCCACTCCGTACCCTGGGCTGTATATGATATACTCCTGACCGCTCCACTCCGTACCCTGGGCTGTATATGATATACTCCTGACCGCTCCACTCTGTACCCTGGGCTGTATATGATATACTCCTGACCGCTCCACTCTGTACCCTGGGCTGTATATGATATACTCCTGACCGCTCCACTCTGTACCCTGGGCTGTATATGATATACTCCTGACCGCTCCACTCTGTACCCTGGGCTGTATATGATATACTCCTGACCGCTCCACTCCGTACCCTGGGCTGTATATGATATACTCCTGACCTCTGCACTCCGTACCCTGGGCTGTATATGATATACTCCTGACCTCTGCACTCCGTACCCTGGGCTGTATATGATATACTCCTGACCGCTCCACTCCGTACCCTGGGCTGTATATGATATACTCCTGACCTCTGCACTCCGTACCCTGGGCTGTATATGATATACTCCTGACCTCTGCACTCCGTACCCTGGGCTGTATATGATATACTCCTGACCTCTGCACTCCGTACCCTGGGCTGTATATGATATACTCCTGACCTCTGCACTCCGTACCCTGGGCTGTATATGATATACTCCTGACCGCTCCACTCCGTACCCTGGGCTGTATATGATATACTCCTGACCTCTGCACTCCGTACCCTGGGCTGTATATGATATACTCCTGACCTCTGCACTCCGTACCCTGGGCTGTATATGATATACTCCTGACCGCTCCACTCCGTACCCTGGGCTGTATATGATATACTCCTGACCTCTGCACTCCGTACCCTGGGCTGTATATGATATACTCCTGACCGCTCCACTCCGTACCCTGGGCTGTATATGATATACTCCTGACCGCTCCACTCCGTACCCTGGGCTGTATATGATATACTCCTGACCGCTCCACTCTGTACCCTGGGCTGTATATGATATACTCCTGACCGCTCCACTCCGTACCCTGGGCTGTATATGATATACTCCTGACCGCTCCACTCCGTACCCTGGGCTGTATATGATTTTTATAAATGTTTCAGTTCTGTAACGTCAGGTTTAGTTTACTGTTTTTGTGTCACTCAATTTTTATGTTTAGTTTTTATTTTATTTTTTTTATTAACTTTTTCAATAAAAAAAAAAAACAGGGATTAAAAAAAAAAAAAAAATCTACCTTTTGCCCATAATTGTAACTGTATAAATGTTTGACGTGGAGATTGTTTCAGGAGAGGAATTATAACTTTCAGAAAGAGATCACAATAAATAGAATGAAATTAAATAAAATAGAATAAATTAGAAAAAAATAAAATAAAATGAAATAACGTAAAATAAACTAGAATAAAATAAATAAAATAGAATCAAAGCAGTCCGAACGATTGGCGGACCGGTGTTTCTTGGGCTTACTGTTCTTACCAGTGCATCCAAGAAACGATCTGACGGCTGGCTGGTCACAGAGGTAAATAGTGACCAGATCGTCTCTGATCATCTCTATGGCCTTGGAGGACCAGAGCTGCGTCATGACGTCACTTCTGGGCCAGAGTGGAAGTAAACACTTCCAAGATCAACATTTTTAGTATTATTTTTTTTTATAGATTTTGCTTTTCAAGGTAAAGGAGTGATATTTAAAAATATTTAAAGCGTAGCCTATGGAGATTTCTAAGCACCGTAGTTCATCACCATTCCACAAGCATGCGCAACTTTTAAAATGTGACATGTTCAGGGTCTATTTACTCAGCGTAACATCATCTTTCATATTTTCCAAAAAAGTTGGGGTATATATTTATTATTATTATTATTATTATTATTATTATTATTTTACTAAAGTGAATTTTTTTTCTAAATTGCGTTTGAAAAACCGTTGAGCAAAATTGTAACGATCGCTATTTTATTCCCTAGAGTCTCCTCTTAAAAAAAAAAAAAAAAAAAACTATATATATATATATATATATATATATATATATATATATATATATATATATATTTATATTATTATTGATAACCCCAAACATTTTTTCTAAGGCAATTTTTTGGGAAAAATGAATTTGAAATAATAAAAAAAATAATAAAAAATAACTATATATATATATATATATATATATATATATATATATATATATATATATATATATAATTTGTGTGTGTGTGTATATATGTTTGGGGTTATAAATAATTTTCCAGCAAATAAATACTGATTTAAACTTCAAATGGGTATATTACAACTTTCAAACTGCAGTTAGCAAATGTTCCACTAGAGGGAGGCACACCATTACAAATGAACAGTTCTATAGAGTATTGTGTATTGCTGGATATTAGCTGTGATCATTCCTTTTTGAACCGAACTCGTTGTGGACAAAAAAGTTTAATGTCATCTAGGCCCCCCTGCCAAAAATAAAAGACAAGTACACAATCAGATTTACAAACAGATCTTCACATACAATTGTACGATATTACTATCCACTTCCTGACCAGGCTTTTTCTGGCACTTTTTTTTTATAAGTGTAAATCAGTATTTTTTGCTGGAAAATTACTTAGAACCCCCAAACATTGTACATATTTTTTTTAGCAGAGACCCTAGAGAATAAAATTTCGATCGTTGCAATTTTTTTATGTCGCATGGTATTTGCGCAGCGTTTTTTCAAATGCAATTTTTTGGAAAAAATACACTTTAACTACTTAAGCCCCGGACGATTTTACACCCTTCCTGACCAGGGGGTTTTTTTGCGATTTTTTTTTTTTTTTTTTTTTTTTTTTTTTTTTTACTGCGTGAATTTAACGGACAATTGCGCGGTCGTGCGACGCTGTACCTAAACTAATTTGACGTCCTTTTTTTCCCACAAACAGAGCTTTCTTTTGGTGGTATTTGATCACCTGTGCGATTTTTTTTTTTTTGATCATGCGCTATAAACAAAAAAAGAGCGACAATTTTGCTAAAATAACAATATTTTTCACATTTTTTTATATGAAATTCCCCCCCCCCCAAAAAAAAATGTAAAAATCAAAATTTTTTTAACATTTTTGGCCAATTTGTTTTCTGCTACCTATGTTTGGTAAAAAAAAAACGCAAAAAGCGTATTATGATTGGTTTGCGCAAAAGTTATTGCGTTTACTAACAAAGGGAAAGATTTCTGTCATTTTTGGTGGGTTTTTTTTAACGCGTAATGGCGGCGATCTGCGATTTTTTTTTTTTTTTTTTTTTTGCGGTACTGCGACATTGCAGCAGACAGATCGGACCCTTGACTGACATTTTTGACACTTTTGGGGGTACCAGTGACATTACTGCAGTAATCAGTGCTATACATATGCACTGTTACTGCAAAATGACACTGGCAGGGAAGGGGTTAACTTTATTGGGTGCTCTCTACTGTGATTGGCTGTGGCTACTAGTGTAGGAACAGTGATCAACGGTCCTACATAGTAGAACGACGGATCAATGTTTCTACACAGGGGAGAATGACAGGCGGCTTGTTTACATCAGCCGCCATCAGCCGCCTGACTTTCTCCCTCTGTACCGACGATCGGCGAGTGACCGGCGGACATCGGGTCCCCCGGTCACACTCACTAACTTCCCTGTGAACGAGCCGCGGCGGGGGCGCGCGCTCGTCCGCTATTGGCTCACAAGGAAGTGACAGGCAAGTGACGTACCGGTACGTCACTCTGCCTGGCCGAGGCTGACCGCCGCAGTATATAGTCGTGCGGCGGTCGGCAACCGGTTAATGAATTTAAAAAAAACATAATATACCCCATTTTTTTTGTATAATATGAAAGATGTTACGTCGAGTAAATAGGCTAGGGTTATGGCTAGGGTTAGGGTTAGGCTAGGGTTAGGGTTAGGCTAGGGTTAGGGTTAGGCTAGGGTTAGGGTTAGGCTAGGGTTAGGGTTATGGCTAGGGTTAGGGTTATGGCTAGGGTTGGGATCCAGCTAGGGTTACGCTAGTGTTAGTTTTATGGCTAGGGTTGGGGTCCAGCTAGGGTTACGCTAGTGTTAGGTTTATGGCTCGGGTTAGGTTTATGGCTCGGGTTAGGGTTATGGCTAGGGTTGGGGTCCAGCTAGGGTTACACTAGTGTTAGGTTTATGGCTAGGGTTGGGGTCCAGCTAGGGTTACGCTAGTGTTAGGTTTATGTCTAGGGTTAGGTTTATGGCTCGGGTTAGGGTTATGGCTAGGGTTAGGGTAGGATTAGGGTTATGGCTAGGGTAGGATTAGGGTTATGGCTAGGGTTAGGGTTTTTGCTAGGGTTAGGCTAGGGTTAGGGTTATGGCTAAGGTTAGGGTTATGGATAGGAATTAAGCTAGGGTTAGGGTTATGGCTAGGGTTAGGCTAGGATTAGGGTTATGGCTAAGGTAAGGCTAGGGTTAGGGTTATGGCTAAGGTTAGGGTTATGGATAGGAATTAAGCTAGGGTTAGGGTTATGGCTAGGGTTAGGCTAGGATTAGGGTTATGGCTAAGGTAAGGCTAGGGTTATGGCTAGGGTTTTTGCTAGGGTTAGGGTTATGGCTAGGGATGGGTTAGGGTTATGGCTAGGGTTGGGGTCCGGCTAGGTTTATGGCTAGTGTTAGGTTTATGGCTAGGGTTTGGTTTATGGCTAGAGTTGGGGTTAGGGATATGGCTAGGGTTAGGCTAGGGTTAGGGTTATGGCTAAGGTTAGGCTAGGTTTAGGGTTATGGATAGGAATTAGGCTAGCGTTAGGGTTATGGCTAGGGTTGGGGTCTGGCTAGGGTTAGGCTAGGATTAGGGTTGGGGTTATGGCTAAGGTTAGGCTAGGGTTAGGGTTATGGATAGGAATTAGGCTAGGGTTAGGGTTATGGCTAGGGTTAGGGTTATAGCTAGGGTTATGGCTAGGATTAGGCAAAGGTTAGGGTTTGGGTTAGGGTTATGAGTCCAGTCACAGAATATGAAAATTGTGAGTTCCAACTGCGAGCATGAAGATCACTGTACTACCAATCTGGTGTGATTTTCATGCATTTTTGACTAAATGCCCATTTTTGGAGCATTTGGTGCACCATTAGGAATGAAGGGCACCCAAATGCGTGTTCCATGTTTTGGTGCAATTTTAGCACAGTCCAGAATTGCAAACAGAATTGCACGCCGCTCAGATGTGATTGGGGTGCTAAGCATTATCAGCATCTTCAGCACTAGACATTAAAAATGTATCAAGTGTGCACAGCTACCATTAAACCATAAAGTTGCATGATAAGTCACACCACAAGTTACCCAAAGAGTATCGTTCATATCTGTGTGACTTAAAGTTGTTCCTGCATGTAAGATTCTGGTACCTTCGGTACCCTTATAGGTCATTTCCTTCTTCATATTGCGTCCCACCTTTTCAGCTAGGTGGAACGCATATACCTTTTAAGCCGCATGACGTCATCACTAAGCGCCGCTCTGAGCGGCTATTTCAATCGCCGGCTTCTCTCTTACAAATTGTTCGTTCAAACCGCATGGTATACAGCCTTGTCTTACGCTGCCGGAGCCTCCAGCTATTGCCATACCTGGATAGACCGGAACCTCGCTATTGATCCCGTATCTCGCTACCCGATCATTCACTCATTACCGGACCCTTCAGCTTACTAATCTAACTAGTGATAAGTACCCCACAGGGGATTCCTTCCTATCAAACTTACACTATCTACTTCTGCATACTAAGGACTGTTACTATCTATGCATTACTATTTCTATCATCTGCACTGTTACATAGATTGCTAGCTCTTGAGTCTACTACCATCTATATCCTTGCACTAAGTTAGCCTCTCTTGTACACTCCATCTGCTGTCCCCTACCACCTGTTATTGCACATGATTGCTAACCTATCTACCATCATCTACTACTCTCCTGAACATTACTATTGAGTACTCATCATTGCTATCACAACTCACGCCTGTCCTTTCAGCACATCACCTCTATACTATCATATACAACCTATCACTCCAGGAACATCTTATTGAGTGTTTGTATATTGTATGCTGAAGCAGGCTGGCCACAATGATGAGTCTGGAGAGTTGGACATGGTGATTCAACACATCTCTACATGACTACTGAGTGGAGATTCTGCAGCTACAAATCCAACTCTCTAAACAAACGCTAGAGCGTTACACTGCACTAATTTGGTCAAAATTTCATGCGTCATGAAGGCCATAAACTTGGCCCTAACCCTAGCCATAATCCTAAAACTAGCCATAACCCTAACCCTAGCCTAATTCCTATCCATAACCCTAGCCATAACCCTAACCATGACCTTAACCCTAGCCAAAACCCTAACCCTAGTCTAACACTAGCCATAACCATAAACCTAACACTAGCCTAACCCTAACACTTGCCGGACCCCAACCCTAGCCATAACCCTAGCCTAACCCTTGCCATAACTCTAACCATAGCCTAACCCTAACCATAACCCTAGGCTAACAATGGGCATAATCCTAACCCTAGCTTTAGCCTTAACCCTAGCCTAACGATGGGCATAATCCTAACCCTAGCCATAAACCGAACACTAGCCTAACCCTAACACTTGCCGGACCCCAACTCTAGCCATAACCCTAGCCTAATTCCTATCCATAACCCTAGCCATAACCCTAACCCTTGCCATAACTCTAACCATAGCCTAACCCTAACCATAACCCTAGGCTAACAATGGGCATAATCCTAACCTTAGCTTTAGCCTTAACCCTAGCCTAACGATGGGCATAATCCTAACCCTAGCCATAAACCTAACACTAGTCGGACGCCAACCCTAGCCACAACCCTAACTCTAACCTTAGCCTAATCCTAGCCATAACCCCAACCCTAGCAAAAACACTAACCCTAGCCTAACGATGGGCATAATCCTAACCCTAGCTTTAGCCCTAAACCCTAGCCATAACCCTAGGCTAACGATGGGCATAATCCTAACCCTAGCCATAAACCTAACACTAGCCGGACACCAACCCTAGCCACAACCCTAACTCTAACCTTAGCCTAATCCTAGCCATAACCCTAACCCTTGCCTAACCCTAGGAAAAACTCTAACCCTAGCCTAATGATGGGCATAATCCTAGCCCTAGCCCTAACCCTACCCTAACCCTAGCCATAACCCTAACCCTAGCCAAAACCCTAACCCAAGCCATAACCCTAGCCTAACACTAGCCATAACCCTAACTCTCGCCTAGCCCTAGCCATAACCCTAGCCATAAACCTAACACTAGCCTAACCATAACATTAGCCAGACCCCAACCCTTGCCATAACCCTAACCCTAGCCTAATTCCTATCCATAACCCTAGCCTACCCTAGCCATAACTCTAACCAAAGCCCAACCCTAGCCATAACCCTAACCCCCACCTAACCCTAGCCATAACTCTAACCATAACCTAACCCTAACCATAACCCTAACCATAGCCCAACCCTTGCCATAACCCTAACCCTTGCCATAACCCTAGTCCTAGCCATAACCTTAGACTAATCCTAACCATAACCCTAACCCTTGACTAACCCTAGCAAAAACCATTAGGGTTAGGCTATGGTTAGAGTTATGGCTAGGGTTAGGCAAGGGCTAGGGTAAGGCAAGGGCTAGGGTTGGGCTATGGTTAGAGTTATGGCTATGGTTTGGAGGGGGTTAGAATTATGGCTAGGGTTAGGGTTATGGCTGGGGTTGTGCTATAGTTAGAATTATGGCTAGGGTTATGGATAGGAATTAGACTAGGGTTAGGGTTATGGCTAGGGTTAGGTTTATGGCTAGGGTTAGGTGAGGGTTAGGGTTATGGCTAGAGATAGGCTAGGGTTAAGGTCATGGTTCGGGTTATGGATAGGAATCAGGCTAGGGTTAAGGTCATAGTTGGGGTTAGGCTAGTGTTAGGGTTATGGCTAGGGTTAGGGCCACAACTTTGGCCATCACAACGCATGAAAGTCGGACCAAAGTAGTGCAGAAACTAATTTAAGTCACACAGATATGAATAATTCTTGTTGGGAAACCTGTGGGGCAACTTGTCATGTGACTTTGTGGTTTAGTGAGGTTATGGCTAGGTGTAGGGTTGTGGTTAGAGTTATGGCTGGTGTTAGGCTAGGGTTAAGGTTATGGCTAGAATAAGGGTTATGGCTCTTTCTCTCTCCATCCCCCTATCTCTCTTTCTCCCTCTCCTCTCTCTCTCTCTCTCTCTCTCTCTCCTCCCCCCCTCTCTCTCTCTCTCGCTCTCTCCTCCCCCCCCCCCTCTCTCTCTCTCTCTCTCTCCTCTCTCCTCTTCCCCCCCCTCTCTCTCTAAAGAATTGGAATCTATATTTACAGTCATGGAATAAGACGGAGATGGATGGGTGACACCATGACTCTCACATGTCCATTCCTCTATATAGGCTCCTCCATACATCCTGAGCTTGTAATGTCTACATTGCAGAACTGAGACAACAGCTATAATGCCGGCTGGATAATATGGTAATGAAATTGTTACGCAGTCATATCAGGTGAAGACGTTTCAGCTCTTTTCTTGTAGAAGTGATAAACTGATTTCAGTAATAAAGGTAAAACAAACCCCAACAACTACCCAACCCAGTTTTCCACTCTCACCATGTGTTAGTAAAGCTGTACCCCTCATTACAACTATTTAGTGTATCCAGGTGAAGTCCACCTTGTTTTTGCCACTTCCTGATTTTTTTATTTTTTGCATATTTGTCACACTTCAAAGATTTAGATCATCAAACTAATTTTATTATTACACAAAACAACCCGAGTAAATACAAAATGCAGTTTTTAAATGATAATTTCATTAATTTGGAGGAAAAAGCTGTCCACATCTGCCTGGCATGTGAAAAAGTAATCCCCTCCCCCCCCCTCCTTTTACTAAATCATGAATGAGCTGTTATTAACCATTTCTTTTGGAAAGCTGAGGTAAATTCCACTTGCCACACCCAGGCCTGATTACTGCCAGACCTGTTGAATCAAGAAAGCACTTAAATAGAAGCTGTCTGACAGAGTAAGGCCCCTTTTACACGGGCTTTCCAATCCGGTCTGCCTGTCAGTTTTTCAGGCGGACCTGATCAGATGCTCCATGTACCTCTATAGAGCAGCAGATGTCAGTGGTCACATGCCGACACCCGCTGCTATCCGATCCGATCCTGTCCGTGAAATCTGAAAGGATGGAAACCCTATTTTCCATCCATCTGGAGGATTGGAAAGAATTGGATGAAACCGGACAGGCTGTCCGTTTTCATCCGATCTCCCATAGAGGAGAGCGGGGCTCTGACAGCTCCTTCTCTGCACACAGATCAGAGAAGGAGCTGTCATCTACCTGCTCAGCGGGGATCGATCCCCGCTGAGAAAAACAGAGTCTGCCGGGCGCACCACTCGTGTGAAAGGACCCTAAAGCACGCTAAGGCCCTGTTCACACCTGAGCGTTTTTTCAGCCCCTGAAACAGCTCTTAAGTCTCAAAACGCCCAACAAGCAAAGTCCCATTCATTACAATGGCCCCTGTTCACATGTGAGAGTTTTGTAGCCTGAAGCTCAAAAAAGTACAGTACATGAGCTTGTTTTTTGGCAGATTACAATAGTTTTTGTTAAATGTCATTGTTGGATGTCAATGCCTTCTTCCAAACACCTACAAAAAAAGTCTGAAAAACGCCTCAAAAATGCCCAAAAAAACACATGAAAAACGCCCAAAAAAACTCCTAAAAACAATACGCTCAGGTGTAAATGGACCCTAAATGTTTGCAAAAAAGCAACACATCATGCTGCAGTCTAAAGAAACAGATGAGAACAGCCTGGAAAGGGTTAGAAAGCAATTTCTAAGGCTTTGGGACACCAGTCAACCACAGTGAGAGTCATTATCCACAAATGGAGAAAACTTGGAACAGTGGTGAACCTTTCCAGGATTGGCTGGCCTACCAAAACAACATCTCATCCAGGAGGTACAGATGAGAACAGCCTGGAAAGGGTTAGAAAGCCATTTCCAAGGCTTTGGGACTCCAGCGAACCACAGTGAGTGCCATTATCCACAAATGGAGAAAACTTGAAACAGCGGTGAACCTTCCAAAGAGTGGCCGGCCTACCAAAATGACTCCAAGAGCACAACAACGACTCATCCAGGAGGTCATAATAGAACCCAGAACAACATCTAAAGAACTGTGGGCCTCACATACCTCAGGTAAGGTCAGTATTCATGACTTAATAAGAAAGAGACTGGGCAAAAATGGTGCCCATGGAAGAGTTTCAAGGCCAAAGCCACTGCTGACCAAAAAGAACACAACGGCTCGTTTCACATTTGCCAAAAAGCATTTGGACCATCTCCAAGACTTTTGGGCAAATATTCTGTGGACTGATGTGACAAAAGTTGAACTTTTTGGAAGGTGTGCGTCCCGTTACATCTGGCGTAAAACTGACACAGCATTTCCTAAAAAGAACATCATCCCACCAGTCAGACATGGTGGTGGTAGGGGGAAGGTCTGGGAGTGGACGACTCGCCATTATTAATGGAACCATAAATTCGGCGCTCTACCAAAAAATCCTGAAGGACAATGTCCCGCCATCAGTTCCTGACCTCAAGCTCAAGAGCACTTGGGTTATGCAGGAGGACAAAGACCCGAAACATACCAGCAGATCCACCTCTGAATGGATAAAAAAAAAAAATTAAGGTTTTGGAGTGGCCTAGTCAAAGTCCGGACCTAAATCCAATTGAGATACTGTGGCATGACCTTAAACAGTCCATTCATGCTTGAAAACTCCCCAGCGTTGCTGAATGAAAACAATTCCACAAAGAAGAATGCGCCCAAAATTCTCTTCTCTTACACCTCTGACTCGGGGGCCCCTGATAGTGTAAACATGGGGTGCAGGAGTTCAAAGTCACATGAGTGCCTGTAGGCCTTGATAGCAGCAGACCAGGTGTCCACACCAGGCAGGGGTAGAAGTCAGTGGTCTTCAGTGAAAGCGGTAAGCTGAATGGCAGCTGGTGGGGCAGCAGACTGAAGCGGTATATACTGGCAGCAGGCAGTAGACAAGCAGGCACAGCTGGATGGTAGGCAGGTACCGGTGTCAGCAGGAGGGATAGCAGGCAGGTGGGGTCATTCACTGGCAGGAAAGATCAGGTAGAGAAGCACAGGCAAGAGCGTGGTCAAGGTCCAAGCCGGGGGTCAGGAGCTGATCAGAAGCAGTGGTCAGAAGACAAGCCGAGGGTCAGGAGCTGATCGGAAGCAGTGGTCAGGAAAAAAGCCGGGGGTCAGGAGCTGATCAGAAGCAGTGGTCAGGAGATAAGCCGGGGGTCAGGAGCTGATCAGAAGCAGTGGTCAGGAGATAAGCCGGGGTCAGTGAAGGCGGAGGAATCAGGACTATGCCAGTCCGGATACGGACACACAGGGTCTCCGGTCACACGGAACGGATGGCTGAAGACAAAGCAGCCCTGAAGCCGAGGTCTAGCTCAGATTAAATAGCCCATTTGGCGCCACCATCTGTCACGAGTGCGCGTGAGCGAACCGATGCGCACGGGTAAGCACACGGGTACGTGCGCTGGTACGCCCATTAGCATGTGCCCAATTCCAACGTCCACGAGATGGAATGTGGATTAGCCTGTGAAGTTGCACAGAAGTCCGCCCAGAGGGGCCATCTTGTCCAACTAGCACAGTCTGTCCGGACAGAAGACATGCAGAACGAAAAAATTTGTTTTGTTTTGATTTAGTATTTCCATGAACTCGTTTTATTCATTTTCGGAGTTTGTTTAGTTTATTCGAATTCAGATAAAATTCCATTCAGATTGCATTCAAATCAAATTTATTCTATTCAAAATTTGAATTTTGGAAGATGGTGCTATTCTTTCTATTCCATTTAATTCTATTGTTTTTTTTTTTTTTTTTTTTCTATTTTCTTTTTTTTTCTATTCTTTTCTTTTCTATTATATTCTTTTCTATTCAAATTCAAATTTATTCTGTTCGAAATTTGAATTTCGGAAAACAGTCATATTGTTATATTTATTCTATTCTAATCTTTTCTAATGTTTATTCTATTCTATTATTTCTATTCTATTATTTTATTTTATTTTCTTTTCTATTCTATTCAAAATTTGAATTTCAGAAGAAGGTTACATTTTATTCTATTCTTCATTTTTTTTTTTTATTACTTTATTCTTTTCTATTGTATTCAAATTTGAATTTATTCTATTTGAAATCCAAATTTTAGACGTTCTTTGCCATGAGATGCTATTTTGAACTTCCAGTGACCAGTATGAGAGAGTGAGAGCGATAACACCAAATGTAACACACCTGCTCCCCATTCACACCTGAGACCTTGTAACACTAACGAGTCACATGACACCGGGGGAGGGAAAATTGCTAATTGGGCCCAGTTTGGACATTGTCACTTAGGGGTGTACTGACTTTTGTTGCCAGTGGTTTAGACATTAAGACCCTGTTCACACTGGGGCGACGCTACTTGCCGGGGCGACCTCACAGGTCGCGGTGCGCAGCTCGCACCGCGACCTCGGAGTGGCCGGCACTGACTTCATATCATTAAAGTCAATGCAGGTCGCTCCAGGTCGCCCCAAAGAAGCTCCGGACCCTTTTTCTAAGTCGGAGCGACTTGTGTCGCTCCTATTAGAATGGGTCCACAGCTTCTCTATGGCAGGCGACCTACGGTGACCTGTCAGGCGACCAGGTCGCCCCAGTGTGAACGGGGTCTAATGGCTGTGTGTTGAGTTATTTTGAGGGGACAGTAAATTTACACTGTTATACAAGCTGTGCACTCACTACTTTACATTGTAGCAAAGTGTCATTTCTTCAGTGTTGTCACATGAAAAGATAGAATAAAAAAACAAAAATGTGAGGGGTGTACTCACTTTTATGAGATACTGTATATGCTATAAGCAGGCCAGAACCCGTTAAATAAGAAAATACATAGTGGAAAGGTTGGCTCAAGTAGAGGGGTTTTTGTTCTGGGCACTACAGGACCCCATGATGAAAACCCAGCCCTGCTTCAGAGAATATTGGGCTGTCAGAACTTCAGAAGAAAGGGTTCTGGTGCTGGGCACACTTAGCCATCCATTACAGGGATGCAAAGCTAATCAGGGAGCTCCAGGCTTCTAAACAGGAAACTCTGCTTTATGTTAATTGTATCTCTCATCTCACATTCCCAGTCTAATCAAGCCAAGCTCCTCTGTTTCCAGGTCTGTCAGTTCTAAGAAATGCTCTTTAATTATCAAACTCCAGGGATTTCCTACTCTCCGCGTACCTGTCTGATCAGCTGGCTTTCTGAGAAAGTGCAAGTCTATGAATAGGAAGACAAGGGCTGGAGGGGAAGAACAAAATTCAGAACCTTCTTCCTGGACAGCTCCATCACTGCAATGTAGAGTAGATGACAAACTCCTCTGGTCTTCCCATACCAGACTTTATAGATTTATTAGTCTGTACCAGACTTGGTCAGCCTTTGTACCCCAGATGAACCCTGGAGATAATCCCTAATTCTCAGGAAACTCCTTATAAAAATGGTTATATCTATTCTATTCCCTCCTTTGTCCGTCCATCTTTCCATCCTTTAACCAGCCATCTTTCCATCATACCTTGGTCCATCTCTCCATTGTCTGTCCATCCTTGACTGGTCCTACTACTCTCTAGCATCCATCCATATCTCCACCACCTCTTCATCTTTGATCCATCCAAAACTCCTCTGGTCTTCCTATCCCAGACTTTATAGACTTTTAAGTCTTTACCAGACTTTGTAAACCTATGTACCCCAGATGAACCCTGGAAATAATCCCTAATTCTCAGGAAGCTATATCTATTCTATTCCCATTCCTTCCTTTGTCTGTCCATCTTTCCATCCTTTAACCAACCATCTTTCCATCATACCTTGGTCCATATCTCTATTGTCTGTCCATCCTTTACTGGTCCCACTACTCTCTAGCATCCATCCATATCTCCACCACCTCTTCATCCTTGATATAAAACTCCTCTGGTCTTCCTATACATGACTTTGTCAACCTTTGGACCTCAGAGGAACCCTGGAAATAATACTTAATTCTCAGCCAAGCCCTTCGAAAAAAATATTATATCTAGGGAAGGGGAAGCGGAACCCTCTGGTCTTCCTATCCCAGACTTTATAGACTTTTAAGTCTTTACCAGACTTTGTAAACCTATGTACCCCAGAGAAACCCTAAAAATAATGCTAAATTCTCAGGAAACCCCTTATAAAAATATTATATCTAGGGGAGAGGAACCCTAACCTATTCCTCCTTTATCTGTCCATCTTTCCATCCTTTAACCAACCATCTTTCCATCATACCTTGGTCCATCTCTCCATTGTCTGTCCATCCTTTACTGGTCCTACTACTCTCTAGCATCCATCCATATCTCCACCACCTCTTCATCCTTGATCCATCCAAAACTCCTCTGGTCTTCCTATCCTAGACTTTATAGACTTTTAAGTCTTTACCAGACTTTGTAAACCTAGGTCCCCCTGAGGAACCCTAAAAGTAATGCTAAATTCTCAGGAAACCCCTTATAAAAATTATTATATCTAGGGGAGAGGAACCCTAACCTATCTCCTCCTTTATCTGTCCATGGTTCCATCCTTTAACCAACCATCTTTCCATCATACCTTGATCCATCTCTCCATCGTCTGTCCATCCTTTACTGGTCCTACTACTCTCTAGCATCCATCCATATCTCCACCACCTTTTCATCCTTGATATAAAACTCCTCTGGTCTTCCTATACATGACTTTGCCAACCTTTGGACCTCAGAGGAACCCTGGAAATAATACTTAATTCTCAGCTAAGCCCTTAGAAAAAAATATTATATCTAGGGAAGGGGAAGCGGAACCCTCTGGTCTTCCTATCCCAGACTTTATAGACTTTTAAGTCTTTACCAGACTTTGTAAACCTATGTACCCCAGAGGAACTCTAAAAATAATGATAAATTCTCAGGAAACCCCTTATAAAAATTATTATATCTAGGGGAGAGGAACCCTAACCTATTTCCTCCTTTATCTCTCCATCGTTCCTTCCTTTAACCAACCATCTTTCCATTATACCTCAGTCCGTCTGTCCATCCTTTACTGGTCCCACTTCTCTCCAGCATCCATCCATATCTCCACCACCTCTTCATCCTTGATCCATCCAAAACTCCTCTGGTCTTCCCATACCAGGCTTTATAGATTTATTAGTCTGTACCAGACTTGGTCAGCCTTTGTACCCCAGATGAACCCTGGAAATAATCCCTAATTCTCATGAAACCCCTTATAAAAATTGTTATATCTATTCCCATTTCCTCCTTTATCTGTCCATCTATCCATCCTTTAACCAGCCATCTTTCCATCATACCTTTGTCCATCTCTCCATTGTCTGTCCATCCTTTACTGGTCCTACTACTCTCTAGTATCTGTCCATATCTCCACCATCTCTTCATCCTTGATTGATCCAAAACTCAGTCAGTCAGTGGGAAGAATGCTCCTTACATTGGTGGTCAGTGGGAAGAATGCTCCTTACATTGGTGGTCAGTGAGAAGAATGTCCCTTACATTGGTGGTCAGTGAGAAGAATGTCCCTTACATTGGTGATCAGTGGGAAGAATGTCCCTTACATTGGGGATCAGTGGGAAGAATGTCCCTTACATTGGTGATCAGTGGGAAGAATGTCCTTTACATTGGTGATCAGTGGGAAGAATGTTCCTTACATTGGTGATCAGTGGGAAGAATGTCCCTTACATTGGTGGTCAGTGGGAAGAATGTCCCTTACATTGGGGATCAGTGGGAAGAATGTCCCTTACATTGGTGATCAGTGGGAAGAATGTCCCTTACATTGGTGATCAGTGGGAAGAATGTCCCTTACATTGGGGATCAGTGGGAAGAATGTCCCTTACATTGGTGATCAGTGGGAAGAATGTCCTTTACATTGGTGGTCAGTGGGAAGAATGTCCCTTACATTGGGGATCAGTGGGAAGAATGTCCCTTACATTGGGGATCAGTGGGAAGAATGTCCCTTACATTGGTGATCAGTGGGAAGAATGTCCCTTACATTGGTGGTCAGTGAGAAGAATGTCCCTTACATTGGTGGTCAGTGGGAAGAATGTCCCTTACATTGGTGGTCAGTGGGAAGAATGTCCCTTACATTGGTGATCAGTGGGAAGAATGTTCCTTACATTGGTGATCAGTGGGAAGAATGTCCCTTACATTGGTGGTCAGTGGGAAGAATGCCCCTTACATTGGTGATCAGTGGGAAGAATGTTCCTTACATTGGTGATCAGTGGGAAGAATGTCCCTTACATTGGTGGTCAGTGGGAAGAATGTCCCTTACATTGGTGATCAGTGGGAAGAATGTTCCTTACATTGGTGATCAGTGGGAAGAATGTCCCTTACATTGGTGGTCAGTGGGAAGAATGTCCCTTACATTGGGGATCAGTGGGAAGAATGTCCCTTACATTGGTGGTCAGTGGGAAGAATGTCCCTTACATTGGTGGTCAGTGGGAAGAATGTCCCTTACATTGGGGATCAGTGGGAAGAATGTCCTTTATATTGGTGGTGTGTATGTATATGTGTATGTGTGTGTGTATATGTATATGTGTGTATATATATATATATATATATATATATATATATATATATATATATATATATAATTTTTTTTCAATATTTTTTATTACAAGGGATGTATACATTCCTTGCAATAGGAATAAATTTGATTTAAAAAAAAAACCAATAAATTTAAAAGAGACTGTGTAAAATGAAAAAGTAAAATAAATAAGCAAACAAAATGTAAAGCGCCTCAATCCCTCCGTATTCACGCGCAGAAACCAGCGCATACGTAAGTTGCGCACTCATATATACTGTGTTTACACCACACATGTAAGATATCGCCGCGAACGTTAGAGCGAGAGCAATAGTTCTAGCCCTAGACCTCCTCTGAACAGGTAACCTATAAAGGCATTTAAAACGTTGCCTATGGAGATTTTTTTAAGGAACCGCAGTTTGTCGCCATTCCAAAAGCGTACTTTATCAAGGCACTGTATATAATGTTTGGGGGGTTCTCCGTAATTTTATAGCAAATTAAAAAAAGATCTTAGAGACCCCAGATGCCTCCATAAAGAGGACCTGTCATGCCTTATTCCTATCACAAGGAATGTTTCTTGTGATTAGGAAAAAATAAATTAGGGGCCATGTAAAAATGAAAAAAATATACATATTTCTTTTATTGATTTTTTTTTTTTTTAAAGCGTTGCAAAATTTTAAAGCGTGATATGTTAAGTACTATATGTATATACTCAACGTAAAATCATCTTTAACATTTTACAAAAGAATTGGGGTATGTATTTTTTTTTTTTTTTTTTTTTTTAATTCATTTAAATTTTTTTTTTTGTTTTAAATCACGTTTGAAAAACCGCTACGCAAATACCGTATGACATGAAAAATGACAATGATCGCCATTTTATTCTCTAGGGTCTCTGCTAAAAAAAGAAATGTATAATGTATGGGGGGGGGGGGGTGCTACATAATTGAAAAGTAATGGAGCAACCTGGTCTTCATCAGATGTCACAAAATGAGGGGTGATCACATCCCACCTGAGGAAGACCAGGTTGCTCCATATCAGTTAGATCCGTCAAACTGACTGACGTAAGAGTATCCAGTCGATTTTTACTGACACATTAGCCAGGCTTCGGTCCTCAGGGCAGATAAGGCTGATTATCGCAATTCTGCTCGGCGCACAATCTACATGGCTTTTCAGCGGCGCAGAGCTCAGTCCGCGGCCCGCGACGAGCGCTAGCAGCGATTTGTAACTCCTACAAGATGGCATTTCTTTGTCTTTTTTTTGGTGGAAAAAAATAATTAATTGGGGTCAATGAAAGGTCCGTGCCAGAGAAATGCCAGAAATGCAGTTTGTAGCTCAGCCGTCAAGCAATTTGGCATTTTGCAGCATTTGGAGCTACACAATGGCCGGATTCCCTATCTCCTCGTGTTATCTACTTGCAACAAAGTATCCATCTGCAGATCATCGGAGGAAACAAGAAGGCGGAACTGTAGCCGCTATCAACCAAAACCTAAAATATCCAATCATTAGATGTGGCGGCTGCATTCATTTTTCTTCTGAGACTTTTTTTCCCCTCAGTTTTCACCTGGTGATCTGGACAGTAACACACCTCCTGTATTAGAGCGCCCCCCACTCTGGCCAGTAACACACCTCCTGTATTAGAGCACCCCCCCACTCTAGCCAGTAACACACCTCCTGTATTAGAGTGCCCCCCACTCTGGCCAGTAACACACCTCCTGTATTAGAGCGCCCCCAATCTGCCCAGTAACACACCTCCTGTATTACAGCACCCCCACTCTGCCCAGTAACACACCTCCTGTATTAGAGCGCCCCCAATCTGCCCAGTAACACACCTCCTGTATTAGAGCGCCCCCACTCTGCCCAGTAACACACCTCCTGTATTACAGCGCCCCCCACTCTGACCAGTAACACACCTCCTGTATTAGAGCGCCCCCACTCTGGCCAGTAACACACCTCCTGTATTAGAACGCCCCCACTCTGGCCAGTAACACACCTCCTGTATTAGAGCGCCCCCACTCTGGCCAGTAACACACCTCCTGTATTACAGCGCCCCCACTCTGCCCAGTAACACACCTCCTGTATTACAGCGCCCCCACTCTGCCCAGTAACACACCTCCTGTATTACAGCGCCCCCACTCTGCCCAGTAACACACCTCCTGTATTAGAGCGCCCCCACTCTGCCCAGTAACACACTTCCTGTATTACAGCGCCCCCACTCTGCCCAGTAACACACCTCCTGTATTAGAGCACTGCCACTCTGCCCAGTAACACACCTCCTGTATTAGAGCGCCCCCACTGTGGCCAGTAACACACCTCCTGTATTAGAGCGCCCCCACTCTGGCCAGTAACACACCTCCTGTATTACAACACCCCCACTCTGCCCAGGAACACACCTCCTGTATTACAGCACCCCCACTCTGACCAGTAACACACCTCCTGTATTACAACACCCCCACTCTGCCCAGGAACACACCTCCTGTATTACAGCACCCCCACTCTGGCCAGTAACACACCTCCTGTATTACAACACCCCCACTCTGCCCAGGAACACACCTCCTGTATTACAGCACCCCCCACTCTGACCAGTAACACACCTCCTGTATTACAGCACCCCCACTCTGACCAGTAACACACCTCCTGTATTACAGCACCCCCCACTCTGACCACTAACACACCTCCTGTATTAGAGCGCCCCCACTCTGACCAGTAACACACCTCCTGTATTAGAGCGCCCCCACTGTGGCCAGTAACACACCTCCTGTATTAGAGCGCCCCCACTCTGGCCAGTAACACACCTCCTGTATTACAACACCCCCACTCTGCCCAGGAACACACCTCCTGTATTACAGCACCCCCACTCTGCCCAGTAACACACCTCCTGTATTACAGCACCCCCCACTCTGACCACTAACACACCTCCTGTATTAGAGCGCCCCCACTCTGACCAGTAACACACCTCCTGTATTAGAGCGCCCCCACTCTGACCAGTAACACACCTCCTGTATTAGAGCGCCCCCACTCTGACCAGTAACACACCTCCTGTATTAGAGCGCCCCCACTCTGACCAGTAACACACCTCCTGTATTACAGCGCCCCCACTCTGACCAGTAACACATCTCCTGTATTAGAGCGCCCCCACTCTGACCAGTAACACACCTCCTGTATTAGAGCGCCCCCACTGTGGCCAGTAACACACCTCCTGTATTAGAGCGCCCCCACTCTGGCCAGTAACACACCTCCTGTATTACAACACCCCCACTCTGCCCAGGAACACACCTCCTGTATTACAGCACCCCCACTCTGACCAGTAACACACCTCCTGTATTACAACACCCCCACTCTGCCCAGGAACACACCTCCTGTATTACAGCACCCCCACTCTGACCAGTAACACACCTCCTGTATTACAGCACCCCCCACTCTGACCACTAACACACCTCCTGTATTAGAGCGCCCCCACTCTGACCAGTAACACACCTCCTGTATTAGAGCGCCCCCACTCTGACCAGTAACACACCTCCTGTATTAGAGCGCCCCCACTCTGACCAGTAACACACCTCCTGTATTAGAGCGCCCCCACTCTGACCAGTAACACACCTCCTGTATTACAGCGCCCCCACTCTGACCAGTAACACATCTCCTGTATTAGAGCGCCCCCACTCTGACCAGTAACACACCTCCTGTATTAGAGCGCCCCCACTCTTGCCAGTAACACACCTCCTGTATTACAGCGCCTACAATCTGGCCAGTAACACACCTCCTGTATTAGAGCACCCCCCTCACTCTGGCCAGTAACACCTCAGTACATTGTATCCAATCCAGTCCAATGCACTGATATCTTCCTTTACCTCTGGTATGCAGTCAGTTAGCATTGTTCCATGCGCTCTCTGTGCACTACAAAACACCTCCCTCTGATATGGAGAAAAGAAGGAGGTGTTATGCAGTCCTTGTCATTGGCTAACAATGCTGCTCAGTGTGGTTGTCACCCTATAGGACAGGAAGTGGGTCACCGGATTAAAATAAAGTTAAAAAAAAAATTGCGAAAAAAGAAAATGAATGCAGCTGCCACATCTAAGGCCTTATACCCTGCAATACTCTCTGGTATTATTCCGGGGTACGGATACACTGCAATACTCTCAGGTATTATTCCGGGGTACGGATACCCTGCAATACTGTTATTATTCTGGGGTACGGATGCACTGCAATACTCTCCGGTATTATTCTGGGGTATGGATACACTGCATTACTCTGTTATTATTCTGGGGTACGGATACACCGCAATACTCCCAGTTATTATTCTGGGGTACGGATACACCGCAATACTCCCAGTTATTATTCTGGGGTACGGATACCCTGCAATACTCTCTGGTATTATTCCGGAGTATGGATACCCTGCAATACTCTGTTATTATTCTGGGGTACGGATACACTGCAATACTCTCAGGTATTATTGTGGGGTACGGATACACTGCAATACTCTCAGGTATTATTGTGGGGTATGGATACACTGCAATACTCTCACTTATTATTCTGGCATACGGCAACACTGCAATAATCTCAGTTATTATTCCGGGGTACGGATACCCTGCAATACTCCCAGTTATTATTCTGGGGTACGGATACACTGCAATACTCCCAGTTATTATTCTGGAGTACGGATACACTGCAATTCTCCCAGTTAATATTCTGGGGTACGGATACACTGCAATACTCTCAGGTATTATTCCAGGGTACGGATACACTGCAATACTCTCACTTATTATTCTGGGGTACAGTTACACTGCAATAATCTCAGTTATTATTCCGGGGTACGGATACCCTGCAATTCTCCCAGTTAATATTCTGGGGTACAGATACCCTGCAATACTCCCAGGTATTATTCTGGGGTACGGATACACTGCAATACTCCCAGTTATTATTCTGGAGTACGGATACACTGCAATTCTCCCAGTTATTATTCTGGGGTACGGATACACTGCAATACTCTCAGGTATTATTCCAGGGTACGGATACACTGCAATACTCTCATGTATTATTCTGGGGTACAGATACCCTGCAATACTCCCAGGTATTATTCTGGGGTACAGATACACTGCAATACTCCCAGTTATTATTCTGGGGTACGGATACCCTGCAATACTCCCAGTTAATATTCTGGGGTACGGATACACTGCAATACTCCCAGTTAATATTCTGGGGTACGGATACACTGCAATACTCCCAGTTATTATTCTGGGGTACAGATACCCTGCAATACTCCCAGTTAATATTCTGGGGTACGGATACACTGCAATACTCCCAGTTATTATTCTGGGGTACGGATACCCTGCAATACTCCCAGTTAATATTCTGGGGTACGGATACCCTGCAATACTCCCAGTTATTATTCTGGGGTACGGATACACTGCAATACTCCCAGTTAATATTCTGAGGTACGGATTCACTGCAATACTCCCAGTTATTTTTCTGGGGTACGGATACCCTGCAATACTCCCAGTTATTATTCTGGGGTACGGATACACTGCAATACTCTCACTTATTATTCCGGGGTACGGATACACTGCAATACTCCCAGTTATTATTCTGGGGTACGGATACACTGCAATACTCCCAGTTATTATTCTGGGGTATGGATACCCTGCAATACTCCCAGTTAATATTCTGAGGTACGGATTCACTGCAATACTCCCAGTTATTTTTCTGGGGTAGGGATACCCTGCAATACTCCCAGTTATTATTTTTGGGTACGGATACACTGCAATACTCTCACTTATTATTCCGGGGTACGGATACACTGCAATACTCTCACTTATTATTCCGGGGTACGGATACCCTGCAATACTCTCAGGTATTATTCCGGGGTACGGATACCCTGCAATACTCTCACTTATTTTTCTGGGGGTACGGATACACTTCAATACTCTCAGGTATTATTCTGGGGTATGGATACACTGCAATACTCTCACTTATTATTCCGGGGTACGGATACCCTGCAATACTCTCAGGTATTATTCCGGGGTACGGATACCCTGCAATACTCTCAGGTATTATTCCGGGGTACGGATACCCTGCAATACTCCCAGGTATTATTCCGGGGTACGGATACACTGCAATACTCCCAGGTATTATTTTGGGGTACGGATACACTGCAATACTCTCAGTTATTATTCTGGGGTACGGATACACTGCAATACTCTCAGGTATTATTCCGGGGTACGGATACCCTGCAATACTCCCAGGTATTATTCTGGGGTACGGATACACTGCAATACTCCCAGGTATTATTTTGGGGTACGGATACACTGCAATACTCTCAGGTATTATTCCGGGGTACGGATACCCTGCAATACTCCCAGGTATTATTCTGGGGTACGGATACACTGCAATACTCCCAGGTATTATTCTGGGATACGGATACACTGCAATACTCCCAGGTATTATTCCGGGGTACGGATACACTGCAATACTCCCAGGTATTATTCCGGGGTACGGATACACTGCAATACTCCCAGGTATTATTCTGGGATACGGATACACTGCAATACTCCCAGGTATTATTCCGGGGTACGGATACACTGCAATACTCCCAGGTATTATTCCGGGGTACGGATACACTGCAATACTCCCAGGTATTATTCTGGGGTACGGATACACTGCAATACTCCCAGGTATTATTCTGGGGTACAGAGACACTGCAATAATCTCGGTTATTATTCCAGGTATGGAGACACTTCTCCAACTTGCTACAGATGTTCAATCACAGTAGGATAGAAGTGGATACAATGTTTTTGCTATTATTTATTTTGCTACAATTGTATTTGTTTGTTTTGCTCCTAAAGAATCAAATTGAACCTCCAGAGAAGATCTGTGGTCATGAAATGAGGAGTGTGGGGAAGGCTTGTCCTAGGAATCCTCAGAGTCCTCATGGCATTGATGGTCCCTGTAGCTGTCCCCCAGCAGACACATGCTACACATGTACAGCCTGGTTTTTAATGCATATTGCTGAGATTGATGCAAACCTTGCAGCTGTGGATCCCTGGGAGGGCTGCTGGGGGTCTCAGGAAGGTTTTTCCCCCTATAGGGTCCTATGGAAGTGGGTGATAGCCCCATAGGATCCTATGATAAATGTGTGTTGGGAGAAATGTACACAGATCCCTCATGGCATTGATTGTGCCTATAGCTGTCCCCCAGCAGATACAGGTATGTGCTATACTTGTCCCCCAGCACACACCTGCTACACATGTACAGCCTGGTTTTTAATGCATATTGGTGAGATTGATGCAAACCTTGCAGCTTTGGATCCTTGTGATGGCTGCTGGGGGTCTCAGGAAGCTTTCTCCCCCTTAGGGTCCTATAGAGAATAATTTTACAGCAGGTGACCAGTCTCATCACCTGAAGCAGCCTATAGCTGTCCCCCAGCAGACACATGCTACACATGTACAGCCTGGTTTTTTCATGCATATTGCTGAGATTGATGCAAACCTTGCAGCTGTGGATCCCTGTGATGGCTTCTGGGGGTCTCAGGAAGGCCCCCCCCCCATGGGGTCCTATGAAGGTGGATGATGGCCCCATAGGATCCTATGATGAATGTGGTACATGGCATTGATGGTGCCCGTAGCTGTCCCCCAGCAGATACATGCTGCACATGTCACCCATGGTACTATGGAGGTGGATGATGGCCCCATAGGTTCCTATGATGAATGTGGTACATAGATCCTTCATGGCATTGATGGTCCCT
Organism: Pelophylax lessonae; assembly: GCF_965119305.1. Lineage (NCBI taxonomy): Eukaryota > Metazoa > Chordata > Amphibia > Anura > Ranidae > Pelophylax > Pelophylax lessonae. Next base: position 298,787,891 of record NC_138774.1, read on the forward strand.
ATAGCTGTCCCCCAGCAGACACGTGCTACACATGTACAGCCTGGTTTTTAATGCATATTGCTGAGATTGATGCAAACCTTGCAGCTGTGGATCCCTGTGATGGCTGCTGGGGGTCTCAGGAAGGTTTCTCCCCCCATAGGGTCCTATGAAGGTGGATGATGGCCCCATAGGATCCTATGATGAATGTGGTACATAGATCCTTCATGGCATTGATGGTCCCTATAGCCGTCCCCCAGCAGACACATGCTACACATGTCACCCATGGTACTATGGAGGTGGATGATGGCCCCATAGGATCCTATGATGAATGTGGTACATAGATCCTTCATGGCATTGATGGTCCCTATAGCTGTCCCCCAGCAGATACATGCTACACATGTCACCCATGGTACTATGGAGGTGGATGATGGCCCCATAGGATCCTATGATGAATGTGGTACATAGATCCTTCATGGCATTGATGGTCCCTATAGCCGTCCCCCAGCAGACACATGCTACATATGTCACCCATGGTCCCATGGAGGTGGATGATGGCCCCATAGGATCCTATGATGAATGTGGTACATAGATCCTTCATGGCATTGATGGTCCCTATAGCCGTCCCCCAGCAGATACATGCTATACATGTCACCCATGGTCCCATGGAGGTGGATGATGCCCCCATAGGATCCTATAATGAATGTGGTACATAGATCCTTCATGGCATTGATGGTCCCCCAGCAGACACATGCTACACATGTACAGCCTGGTTTTTAATGCATTTCGCTGAGATTGATGCAAACCTTGCAGCTGTGGATCCCTGGGATGGCTGCTGGGGGTCTCAGGAAGGTTTCTCCCCCCATGGGGTCCTATGAAGGTGGATGGCAGGTCTTGCAGCTGATGGTTGTAGAAGCTGACTCATGAAATGGGGGGGTTTGGGGTGGGGGGAGGGCTGTACAAGCTGAATGGAGGAGATGAATGAAAGGAGCCTGCTACATAGTGAATGAAAGCAGGAGGGGAAGGGGGTGGAGAGGGGGGGGGGAGGGGACTCCTTTTAATAATCATATAAAGAAAGAAACAGTTGCATAAGGCAAGGATGGGAAAAGGGGGGGGGGGGAGGTTGTGCGCGCTCCCGATGCTCCCGGGGCCGCGCGTTTGCTCGTGCCGGCGCCCCCCTCCGATCAATTTCTCAAGGTGTTCTCTCCTCGGCTGAAGATGGCGACAGATTAAATATTGGGAGATAAAAAAAAAAAAAAGAGAGAGAGGGGGAAGAGCTCGGCCTGGGAGCACCAGGGGAGGAAGAGGAGGCATGGGAATGGTCAGCCTCAGCCTCAGGATGCCCCTGGAGCAGAAGAACAATGCCCACCAGAAGAGGAAGAGAAAACAATAAGAGGGCCCCTTCCACACTGCGCAGCCCGGTGGCCGGAGATGGTCTGGGGTCACACCTGGATCTATTGTAGGTTCATAGGGGGGAGGGTGGGGGGACGTGCATGGCTTGTCCCCTGCATCCCCTGAGGACTTCTCCTTGATGGACTTTGCCCCGGGGGTGACTCTTTCTACAGGGAGGGGGGTCTTTTTTTATTCTCTTGGTTCTGCCGGTATTGCCTGCTGCGATGGCCGACTATTGAGGAGCCCGGGCAGGGGCGGGTAGGGGAGGGGAGCTCCCCCATCCCTCCATTCTTTATCCTTCCATCTCTCCATCATCCCTGGTCCATATCTTCATCCTTTTATTGGTCATCCTCTCCATCATCCCTGCTCCATCTCTCCATCTCCCCATCCTTCATCCTTCCATCTCTATAGGTCCATCCATCCCTCAACCAGCCATCTCTTCCTGGTCCTCCATCCTTTATTGGTCCATCTCTCCAGCATCCATCCATCCCTCAACCAGCCATCTCTCCATCATCTACCCATCCTTGATCCATCCACCTTTCCATTCTTTATTGCTCTATCTCTCCAGAATCTATCCATCCCTCAACCAGCCCATCTCTAGCTGGTCCTCCATCCTTTATTGGTCCATCTCTCCAGCATCCATCCATCCCTCAACCAGCCATCTCTTGCTGCTGGTCCTCCTCTCCAGCATCTGTCCATCTCTTTATCGTCTACCCATCCTTGATCCATCCACCTTTCCATCCTTTATTGGTCCATCTCTCCAGCATCCATCCATCCCATAACCAGCCATCTCTTGCTGCTGGTCCTCCTCTCCAGCATCTGTCCATCTCTTTATCGTCTCCCCATCCTTGATCCATCCACCTTTCCATCCTTTATTGGTCCATCTCTCCAGAACCAATCCATCCCTCAACCAGCCCATCTCTTGCTGCTGGTCCTCCTCTCCAGCATCTCTCAATCTCTTTATCATCTCCCCATCCTTCATCCATCCTATATTGGTGCATCCCTCAACCAGCCATCCCTTGCTGGTCCACTTTGCTTCATTGGCCTATCTCATCCTATATTGGTCCATCTCTCCAGCCTCCATTCACCTCTTGCTGGTCCATCATCCTTCATTGGCCCATCTCTCCATCATCCATCCCTAGCTGGTCCACCATCCTCCATTGGCCCATCATCCCTAGTCTCCTTCCCTTATCTGTCCATCTCCTTGTCCACCCACCCCCCCCCCCTCCCCTGATGATGCCCCTCTCCGCAGGCCCCCTCATTAGAGGCAGGTGACATTGCTGGTGCAGGGAACCCACCACCGCCAACCTAGGAGAAGAGGAGGGGGTGGGGGGGGTGGGCAGAGACTGACAGCACCCGAATTCTCCCACCCCCCTGAAATATGATCAGGGGGGCTTGGATGCATCCAAGGGAAGATGAGGCCGTCATAAAGATCTGCTGGGAACCCCGACGCATCGACAAACCGTGTGCCGACTCTGAGAGGGCTCAGAGATGGCGATTGTCCCTTGCCTCTCTGCTCTTCTTCACCGTCCTGCTGTCTAACCACCTCTGGCTGGTCTCCGCGGGGGCCAGGGCGAGGGGTAACTTCTCCTACAGCCACCAGGGCAACTCCAGCTGGCTCTCCGCGCAAGGCTTCCCCGGGGGTGCCAGGGGGTGCTGGGACAACTTCCTAAGCAATTTGACCAAATCTGCTGCTCAATCTCCGCATTGCACTGGTGCCAGGACCTCTCACCTGGACACTGCCTGCACCAAATTGCAAAGACATCGGGGCTCTGGTGGCCCTTCCTCCCCCAGGTCCCACTCCCCTTCCTCCACTTCCTACAACCAAAAGAGGAACTTTTTGAAGGCTTATTTTAACAATTTCACTCTGTCCTTTTGTGATACTTACACCATCCTGGACCTGCTGCTGGGGATGTCCAACCCGGACAGCTTGAACTGCAGTCTGGAGAACCTGATGGAGGACTTTGTGGGGACCGCTGCGGCCTCGTCCTCCCTCACCGATGACGAGGTGTGCAGCAGCTGCATCCAAGCCTACCAGAGACTGGACCAACATGCTCAGGAAAAATACGAGGAGTTTGATTTTGTGTTGGAAAAGTACCTGCAATCTGGGGAATACTCTGTCAGGTCCTGTGTGGGAGAATGCAAGGTAAGGGGGGAGACCTGGTATGGACAACCTGTGCAAGGCATGTAACTGCTGTGGGGCCCACAAGCAGAGTGGGGCCCATGCAATCTGGGGAATACTCTGTCAGGTCCTGTGTGGGAGAATGCAAGGTAAGGGGGGAGACCTGGGATGGACAACCTGTGCAAGGCATGTGACTGCTGTGGGCCCACAAGCAGAGTGGGGCCCATGTAATCTGGGGAATACTCTGTCAGGTCCTGTGTGGGAGAATGCAAGGTAAGGGGGGGGAGACCTGGGGTGGACAACCTGTGCAAGGCATGTGACTGCTGTGGGGCCCACATGCACAGTGGGGCCCAGAGGATTTATGAATAGGATGAGTGGAAGGAAAGTTTGGAAAGCTCTTTATAATTGCTTGGAAAATATTTAGTATTCTGTATTCTTTTGAGATTTAATGGCCTTAAGATGTCTGATCGAACATTTTCATAGGTCCAGGTGGTCAGGTTAAGCCTAGAAGTTACCATGTCCTAACTGTTCTTCTGGTCTACATGGTGTCAGGCAGTGGTGACCTTCATCACGTCATGGCTTCCTTAATTTCTTCTTGACACCATTTGGGCTGGAACTAATGGCACTTTTCCACTGCAAGTACCGGCTTGGCTCCACTCGGCCCTACTTGGCCCTGCTTGGCTCTGTTGGTTTTCCACTGCAAGTACCGGCTTGGCTCCACTTGGCCCTGCTTGGCTCTGTTGGTTTTCCACTGCATGGTACGGTGTTGGAACGGTTCGGTACGGTTTGCTTTTCCACTAAAGTAAAGTGGGTGGGATAACAACGATTCTCTGACCAATCAGTGGCTAGTAGTGACAAACAGTCAAGGCTGCATGCAAAGGATTGTGGGGTATGGTACCGGTACGGCCCTGTTGGAACCACAACTGAGGTGGTACTGTTTAAGTGAGCCGTACCGTTTGGTTCCATGTAGTGGAAAAGCGCCGCCGTACCGAACCGTTCCTACACCGTACCATGCGGTACCAGCAGTGGAAAAGCACAAAAGCGAACCGAACCGTTCGGTTCCATGCAGTGGAAAAGCGCCATAAAAGGGGTGTCCATTGTTGCACCCCATTTGCAAATTATGGCCTGTGAGAGACTTCAAGGCACCTAATGATCTATTCTATCCACAGTACATACTTGTTTGTTCTTCGGCATTAAGTTGAGGGGGGGGGGAAGGGATCTGTTCTCACATGTACTGCTTTGGGGCCACAAGCACAGTGGGGGCCCAGAGTATTCAGGAATAGCATGAGTTGATGGCAAGTTTGGAAAGCTCTTTTTGATTGCTTGGAAAATATTTCGTATTCTGTATTAGTGGCAGACATGATATTGACAGGGGCCTTTTCGGATTTAGTGGCCTCAAGATGTTCGATGTGATCCCATCATAGGTCCAGGTGGGCAGGTGAGAGATAGGAGTTACTCTGCCCTATCTGTTCTCCTGGTCTACATGGTGTCAAGCAATGGTCACCCCCTCCACTTGCAAGTGGCTTCTTCCATTTCTTCTTGATTTGGGCTGGAAGTGAAGAGGGTTTCCATTGTCAGACCCCAGTTGCATATTGTGGACTGTGAGAGACTTCAAGGCACCTAATGATCTATTCCAGGGGTGTTAAACTCAACTTCATTGAGGGCCGCATCAGCATTATGATTGCCCTCAAAGGGCCGGTTGTATCTGTAATACTAGATGTCCAGAGTATCCCAATTCCCTTACATTAGATGTCAATAGTCCCCCCCCAACATCAAAGTGCACCCCCTTACCTTGTGTTGCTGCTAGGAGGAAGCTGGGGACAGAGCTGGGAAGAGCAGGGTCTGAAGGATGCCTAAAGGAGGGTTGGAGCTCCAATGCAGCTCTAGTAGAGGTGCAAGGGCCACATAAAACGGCCTGGAGGGCCGAATTCGGCCCTCGGGCCTTGTGTTTGACACATGTGATCTATTCTATCAACAGTAAATACTTGTTTGTTTTTGGGAATTCATCAAAGTTTAGTTGGGGGGAGATTTGTTCTTGCATGTGACTACTGCAAAACCCATAAGCACAGTGGGGGCCCTAGGAATGGTGAATAGGATGAGCGGATGGAAAGTTTGTAAAGCTCTTATCATTGCTTGGAAAAAATGTAGTATTCTGTATTTGGGGCAGACATGGGGGCATTTCGGGAATTAGTGCCCTCAATATGTGTGATGGGACCCCTTCAAAGGTCCAGGTGCTTAGAAAATATGTTGTTTGGGGATTTACAGGTCCCAAGATCAAGGACTGGTGGATGCTGGGACCAGCGGCGAGAAAAGACCACCCAATGCCCAGGGCAAAGATGCAAAATTACATCCACCCCCTTTATTATGTGGGAGCTTATGAGGAGGAAGGGGAGAGAAAGCACAGCCTGCAACTACTCCCAGCTCTCTCCTCCTCTCCTTGCAGATTTCAGCACTGGGCTGACAGAAGTAGTGATCCCGCTGTCACTACTCCTGTAAGCCTTATAGTAGAATGAACTTGCGGTGCCCCTGTCCCTACTATACACACTGCACCCAGGGCAACTGTCCCTTCTACCCACCCCTTGCCCCATCCCTGGCTGGGACTCTTCATAGGTCCAAGTGCTTTGAAAATATAGTTTGGGGATTTAGTGGTCCCAAGATGGACGGGTGGATGCTGGCACCCTTCATGGGTCTAGGTGCTTTGAAAATCGAGTTTGGGGATTTAGTGGTCCAAAGATGGACGGGTGGATGCTGGCACCCTTCATGGGTCTAGGTGCTTTGAAAATATGTAGTTTGGGGATTTAGTGGTCCCAAGATGGATGGGTGGATGCTGGGACCCTTCAAAGGTCCAGGTGGGCACTGGGCAGGTAAGGGGCAGAAGTAATTATGTCCTAATTGTTCTCCTAGTCTACACGGTGTCACTTCTTCGCTTCATGACTTCCTTAATTTCTTCATGAGACCGTTTGGACTGGAAGTGAAGGGGGTGTCCATTATTGGACCACAGTTGCGTATTATGGACCGTGAGAGACTTCAAGGCAGGGGCGTAACTACAGGGGTTGCAGGGGTGGCAATTGCAACCGGGCCCCATGCTCCAGGGGGCTGTGCGGCTCCCCTGTAAACCTGGATAGGAGGGGCAGCGGGGGCAGCATGTAGAGAAATCACTGTCCTCCTTTTTCCTCCTGTAGCCACAATGGCCTGGTTGTGAAAGGGTCCCCCTGCGGGACCGTAATAAAGGGCCCTGGAATGAGAGAAAAGGGCCCCAGGATCAGTGGGAAGAGCCCCAGGCTTGAAGGGAAGGGCCCGGCCATGGGTCTGGGGGGCCCTTCATGGTTTCTTGCATCGGGGCCCTGAAGGTTCTAGTTACGCCTCTGCTTCAAGGCATTCATTGAATTTGTGGGAGGGGTGGAGTTCTTCCATGTGACTATTGCAGGGCCCAGAAGATAAATACTGTAATTAGGACTACTGGAAGGAAAGTTTGGAAACTTGTTATGATTGCTTGGAAAATAATTCGTACACTGTATTGGGGGCAGACATGGGGCCTTTTAGTGCCGTCAAGATGTCTGATGGTCATAGGTCCGGGTGCTTTGAAAATATGTAGTTTAGGGATTTAGTGACCCCCCAAGATAAAGGACTGGTGGATACTGGGACCATTTATAGGTCCAGGTCCTTTGAAAATATATGGTTTGGGGATTTAGTGGCCCCAAGATGATGGAATGGTGAATTCTGGGACCCTTCATAGATCCAGGTGGGCAGGTAAGGGGCAGAAGATATCATGTCCCAACTGTTCTCCTAGTCTACATGGTGTCAGTCAATGGTGACCCTTTTCACTTCATGGCTTCCTTATTTTCTTCTTGACACCATTTGGGCTGGAAGTGAAAGGCAAAGGGGTGTCCATTGTTGCACTCCAATTGCGAATTATGGACTGTGAGAGACATCAAGGCACCTCATGATCAGGGCCGGTGCTTCCACTAGGCAAACTAGGCAGCCGCCTAGGGCGCATTGCCACCTAGGGGCGCAGCCATGAGTCGGCACTCTCTCTCCATCATTAATGATCCTTGTGAGCTGAGGGGAGAGGCAGCAGTGGGCGAATAAGAAGGGACAGAGGAAGATGATAGGTGTCTGGGGCAGTGGTACAACTACCAGGCCTTGGCTTTCCACCGCAGTTTGGGGGGGCCCAATAGGCAGTAAGGGAGCCCACCGGAGTGCTGCCTGCATGATGATCCTCTTCGGCTAGAGCTGAGTGGCCTAAACCCCGAGCAGGAAGTGATACCCTGCACTGAGCTGGTGGGCAGTCGTTCACGTCCCTGGGTCGATATTAAGTAGGGAGCGGAGGAGAGCTGAACCTGAGCCGGAGCTCGGCACTGACTGCTGCTTCTCCATCCACCACGAGCCGGTTGGAGCCGTGGTGAGCACTGTGGTCCAGGAGAGGAGCGTCCTGGAAAAAGGAATCACGGTGAAGGAGGGCAGAGTGCGGACCACTCTCTGCATACTGCCCAGTGGGTGTCCCCAGAACAGGGGATCTGGGGTGTGACATGGAGGATCCCTGGTGTGAAAGGGAATCGGCATCACCAGGTTTGCCGTGGTGAATCCGAGTCACTAGGTGTGACATGGGGGATAGGGGTCACAGGGTGTAACAGGGGTTCAGGGTCACCATGTGTGCCCTGAGAAATTGGGGTCCCTTCGTGTGCCATGGGGGATTTATGTCCCCAGGCGTGACATGTAAAAAAATCAGGGTCTCTCCGAGTATGACATGGAGGAACCTCAGGGGCCCCTGGTGTGACATAGAGGAACATTGGGGTCACTGGGTATGACAGCATTACATTGAGGAATATTGGGGTCCCAGGATGTGACATGGAAAAACATCAGGGTCCCTGGGTGTGACATAGAAGGACATAAGGACATGAAGGAATATGGGGGTCACTGGGTATGACAGCATAACATGGAGGAACCATCAGATCAGGGTCACTGGGTATTACATAGAGTAGTTTTTAACCCTTTCCCTTTTTTTGGGGGGGGGGGGGGGGCGCAAGTAGCCTAGGGCGTAAAATAGTCTAGCACCGGCCCTGCTCATGATCTATTCTACATGCAGTACATACTTGTTTGTTCTTGGGCATTAAGTTAATGGGAGCAAAATCTGTTCTCACATATAAATGCTGCAGGGCCACAAGCACAGTGGGGGCCCCAGAGGATTTATGAACAGGACGAGTGGATGGAAAGTTTGGAAAGATCTTTATGATTGCTTGGGAAATATTCAGTATTCTGTATTGGGGCAGATATGGCATTGACAGGGGCCTTTTTGGGATTTAATGGTCTCAAGATGTCTGATGTGACCCCTTCATAGGTCCAGGTGGTCAGGTGGGGGGCAGGGGAGGACTGGGCCAGGGGGCAGGGGGGCAGAAGTTATCATGCCCTAACTGTTCTCCTGGTCTACATGGTGTCAGTCAATGGTGACCTTCTTCACTTCATGGCTTCCTAATTTCTTCTGCTCGGGGTTTAGGCCACTCAGCTCTAGCCGAAGAGGATCATCATGCAGGCAGCACTCCGGTGGGCTCCCTTCCTGCCTATTGGGGCCCCTCCAAACAGCGGTGGAAAGCCAAGGCCTGGTAGTTGTACCACTGCCCCAGACACCTATCATCTTCCTCTGTCCCTTCTTATTCGCCCACTGCTGCCTCTCCCCTCAGCTCACAAGGATCATTAATGATGGAGAGAGAGTGCCGACTCATGGCTGCGCCCCTAGGTGGCAATGCGCCCTAGGCGGCTGCCTAGTTTGCCTAGTGGAAGCACCGGCCAGAAGTGAAGGAGGTGTCCATTGTTGAACCCCAGTTGCGTATTATGGAGTGTGAGACGTCAAGGCACCCAATGATCTATTCTATACATAATAAATACTTGTTTGCTCTTAGGCCTTTATTGAAGTTGAGAGGAGCAAAATGTGTTCTTCCATGCGACTACTGCAGGGCCCAGAAGCACATCGGAGGCCCAGAGGATTCATAGATCGGATGAGTGGATGGAAAGCCTGGAAAACTCTTTATGATCGCTTTGAAAATATTTAGTATTCTGTATTAGGGGCATGCATGTCATTTTACAGGGGCCTTTTGGGGGTTTAGTCGCCCCAATGTGTCTGATGGGACCCTTTCATAGGGCCAGGTGGGCAGGGGAGGGACAGAAGTTACCACGCACTATCTGTTCTCCTGGTTCACATGGCTTCAAGCAATTGGCTCCCCCTTCATATCCTGCCCAAAGTGCACTGAGACTTGCACATGGCTTCTTCTTCCATTTCTTCTGGACACCCTAAAAAAATTAGTGCTAATCTGCATGAATACCCCCTAAGAATAAATTCTCCCTCCTCCAAGTACAAATCTGCCCCCCTTGCTGAAATCAACCCTCCAATTACAAATCTTTGCCCCCCCTCATCCCCCAATCCTCCCAGCATAAATGTCCCGCCTCCTCAAAACAATCACACCTCCTAGCATAAAATACTTTATCCCTAAAATGTTCCCTTGAAGTACAAATCCTCTCCCCCCACTCCAGATCCCCCATTCCAGCACAAATTGCCCCCATTCCCCTCTCCTAGCCCCAAATCGCCATCCTGCCTAATTCCCTATTATAACACAAATACACCCCAATTATCCCTACTAGCACAAATCCCCACACCAAAAAAATTCTCCTCCTAGCACATTCCCCCCCAACACCATATCACGTCATCTAGCACAAACCCTTCCTGTAACCCCAACACTAACCCTTCCTGTACACCCCAACACTAACTTTTCCTGTAACACTGACCCCCCCCTGTAAAACCATCACTAACCCTTCCTGTAACCCCAACACTAACCCTTCCTGTAACCCCAACGCTGACCCTTCCTGTAACCCCAACGCTGACCCTTCCTGTAACCTTATCACGAACACTTCCTATACACTCCAACACTAACCCTTTCTGTAACCCCAACACTAACCATTCCTGTAACCACCAACACTAACCCTTCCTGTAACACTGACCCCCCCTGTAAAACCAACACTAACCCTTCCTGTAACCTTATCACTAACCCTTCCTGTAACCCCAACACTAACCCTTCCTGTAACCTTATCACTAACCCTTCCTGTAACCCCAACACTAACCCTTCCTGTAACCTTATTACTAACCCTTCCTGTAACCCCAACACTAACCCTTCCTGTAACCCCAACGCTGACCCTTCCTGTAACCCCAACGCTGACCCTTCCTGTAACCTTATCCCTAACACTTCCTATACACTCCAACACTAACCCTTCCTGTAACCCCAACACTAACCATTCCTGTAACCACCAACACTAACCCTTCCTGTAACCCCAACACTAACCCTTCCTGTAACTTAACACTAACCCCCCTGTAACCTTATCACTAACCCTTCCTGTAACCCCAACACTAACCCTTCCTGTACACTCCAACACTAACCCATCCTGTACACTCCAACACTAACCCTTCCTGTAACCCTAACACTAACCCTTCCTGTAACCCCAACACTAACCCTTCCTGTAACCCTAACACTAACCCCCCTGTAACCCCAACACTAACCCCCCTGTAACCCCAACACTAACCCTTCCTGTAACCTTATCGCTAACCCTTCCTGTAACCTTATCGCTAACCCTTCCTGTAACCCCAAACCCAACCCTTCCTGTAACCTTATCAACAGCCCTTCCTGTAACCCTAACACTAACCTTCCCTGTAACCCCAACACTAACCCATCCTGTACACTCAACACTAACCCTTCCTGTAACCCCCAACACTAACCTGTCCTGTAACCTTATCACCAGCCCTTCCTGTAACCCCAACACTAACCCTTCCTGTAACCTAATCACCAGCCCTTCCTGTACACCCAACACTAAACCTTCCTTTAACCCCAACACCAACCCTTCCTGTAACCTAATCACCAGCCCTTCCTGTACACCCAACACTAACCCTTCCTGTAACCCCCAACACTAACCTGTCCTGTAACCTTATCACCAGCCCTTCCTGTAACCCCAACACTAACCCTTCCTGTAACCTAATCACCAGCCCTTCCTGTACACCCAACACTAAACCTTCCTTTAACCCCAACACCAACCCTTCCTGTAACCTAATCACCAACCCTTGCTGTACACCCAACACTAACCCTTCCTGTAACCTTATCGTCAGTTCTTCCTGTAACCCCAACACTAACCCTTCCTGTAACCTTATCGTCAGTTCTTCCTGTAACCCCAACACTAACCCTTCCTGTAACCTTATCGTCAGTTCTTCCTGTAACACCAACACTAACCCTCCCTGTAACCTTATCACCAGCCCTTCCTTTAACCCCAACACTAACTCTCCCTGTAACCCCAACACTAACTCTCCCTGTAACCTTATCACCAGCCCTTCCTGTAACACCAACACTAACCCTTACTGTAACCTTATCACTAAACCTTCCTGTAACCCCAACACTAAACCATTCTGTAACCTTATTGCCAGCTCTTCCTGTAACCCTAACACTAACCCTTCCTGTAACCCCAACACTAACCCATCCTGTAACCCCAACACTGACCTTCCCTGTAACCCCAACAGTAACCCGTCCTGTAACCCCAACACTAACCCTTCCTGTAACCTTATCGTCAGTTCTTCCTGTAACCCCAACACTAATCCTCCCTGTAACCTTATCACCAGCCCTTCCTGTAACCCCAACACTAATCCTCCCTGTAATCTTATCACTAACCATCTTACATGTGATCCTAACTTTTTTTGCAATACTCATTTCTCCTGCACCAGGATCCTCTCCTCTGAAGACCAATTGTTCCGATATCGGCACCAAGATCCCACTACATGACATAGATTGTCCTTAAACCACAGAAAGCCAGGCAACTAGCATTTTTAGAAGGTGGCCAACATATTTTTCCCAGGACAGCTCTTCATAAATCCTATAATTGATCTTTTGGAAAGAATTATTTATACATTCCGGGAAGGAAAAATTTCAGGGCCATCTTTAACACAGGGCAAAAGGGACAGCTGCCCCGGGCCCATTCATTGTTGTGGGGCCCAAAGCAGCTGCCCCCTGAGCCCTGCACTGCCAGCAAATAGTTGATACGTGAATTTGGGAGGGCCCAAGAAAATATTTGCCCCGAGTCCAATCCATAGTAAAGACGGGCCCTGGTTTCATACAGCCAGTCCAAAAAAAAAACCATTGTAGCTGCTACATGGCTTTATTTTTCCAATGCCTGGCTTCTCTGGCCCGCTATCTCATGTGATCATTGGGGACAATGCTGATTGCATGGTAGGATGTGAAAATATTCCGGGCACCAGCGTTCCGTACATCTGACCAGCTGTTCCTGATGGGAGCCAGCTTAGGCTGGTCGCTGGCCAGCAACTTGGATTTCAGTGAGGTTTCAGCTCTGGAATTGTTGGAAGGATACTCGTTATATATTATACAGTAAATAGGATACTGTAGCTTTGATGAATCGTCATAAAACCTCGATCTCCCGACCAGACATGGCCCTGTTTTCAGTGCGCATACAATTCGCTGTTTAACAAACTTTTTTTTTATCAATAGCAATGTCAATCAATATGAATAATTGGAAAAATATCACATATCGACTGACAGATTCCTCCATACACGATATATACAGCACACATGGATGAATCTTCCACTGCAGCTATTGTATTTTCACAGCCGGCCCCACCAGCTGTCAAAGTACACCAAAACAGTGGCTGCATCTGATTGGATGCAGCTGACAATGACCCTCCCCCCCCCCCCCCCCCCAGCTCCTTCAATTTTTCAGTCAAAGGATTTTGGGTAGGAGGGGGCCAATAGGGCTGACCAATGAGTGAATGTTGGCTTGTCATAGGGTACGGCCAGCTTAAAGGATATATATATATATATATACTATATTACCAAAAGTATTGGGACGCCTGCCTTTACATGAACTTTAATGGCGTTGACTCCCCTGCACTCTTCTGGAAGTCTCCGGTGGGCATTCTCCACTCTTCTGGAAGTCTCAGGTGGGCATTCTCCACTCTTCTGGAAGTCTCAAGTGGGCATTCTCCACTCTTTTGGAAGTCTCCAGTGCGCATTCTCCACTGTTCTAGAAGTCTCTGGTGGGCATTCTACACTCTTCTGGAAGTCTCTGGTGGGCATTCTCCACTCTTCTGGAAGTCTCTGGTGGGCATTCTCCACTTTTCTGGAAGTCTCTGGTGGGCATTCTCCACTCTTCTGGAAGTCTCCGGTGGGCATTCTCCACTCTTCTGGAAGTCTCTGGTGGGCATTCTCCACTCTTCTTGAAGTCTCTGGTGGGCATTCTCCACTCTTCTTGAAGTCTCTGGTGGGCATTCTCCACTCTTCTGGAAGTCTCTGGTGGGCATTCTCCACTCTTCTGGAAGTCTCTGGTAGGCATTCTCCACTCTTCTTGAAGTCTCTGGTGGGCATTCTCCACTCTTCTGAAAGTCTCTGGTGGGAATTTTTGCCCATTTGTGAGGTTAGGTACTAATGTTGGATGCGAAGACCTGGCACACACTTGGCATTCCAATTCATCCTAAAGGTGTTCAATGGCATCCCAGTCTTAGTCCGTAGGGTTCAATATTGAGTTGGCCCACCCTTTGCAGCTATAACAGCTTCAACTCTTCTGGGAAGGCCGTCCACAAGGTTTAGGAGTGTCTATGGGAATGTTTGAACATTCTTCCAGAAGAGCATTTGTGAGGTCAGGCACTGATGTTGGAAGAGAAGACCTGGCTCTTCGCTCTAATTAATCCCAAAGGTGTTCTATGGGGTTGAGGTCAGGACTCTGTGCTGACAAAGTACACCAAAACAGTGGCTGCATCTGATTGGATGCAGCTGACAATGACCCTCCCCCCCCCCCCCCCCCCAGCTCCTTCAATTTTTCAGTCAAAGGATTTTGGGTAGGAGGGGGCCAATAGGGCTGACCAATGAGTGAATGTTGGCTTGTCATAGGGTACGGCCAGCTTAAAGGATATATATATATATATACTATATTACCAAAAGTATTGGGACGCCTGCCTTTACATGAACTTTAATGGCGTTGACTCCCCTGCACTCTTCTGGAAGTCTCAGGTGGGCATTCTCCACTCTTCTGGAAGTCTCAAGTGGGCATTCTCCACTCTTTTGGAAGTCTCCAGTGCGCATTCTCCACTGTTCTAGAAGTCTCTGGTGGGCATTCTACACTCTTCTGGAAGTCTCTGGTGGGCATTCTCCACTCTTCTGGAAGTCTCTGGTGGGCATTCTCCACTTTTCTGGAAGTCTCTGGTGGGCATTCTCCACTCTTCTGGAAGTCTCCGGTGGGCATTCTCCACTCTTCTGGAAGTCTCTGGTGGGCATTCTCCACTCTTCTTGAAGTCTCTGGTGGGCATTCTCCACTCTTCTTGAAGTCTCTGGTGGGCATTCTCCACTCTTCTGGAAGTCTCTGGTGGGCATTCTCCACTCTTCTGGAAGTCTCTGGTAGGCATTCTCCACTCTTCTTGAAGTCTCTGGTGGGCATTCTCCACTCTTCTGAAAGTCTCTGGTGGGAATTTTTGCCCATTTGTGAGGTTAGGTACTAATGTTGGATGCGAAGACCTGGCACACACTTGGCATTCCAATTCATCCTAAAGGTGTTCAATGGCATCCCAGTCTTAGTCCGTAGGGTTCAATATTGAGTTGGCCCACCCTTTGCAGCTATAACAGCTTCAACTCTTCTGGGAAGGCCGTCCACAAGGTTTAGGAGTGTCTATGGGAATGTTTGAACATTCTTCCAGAAGAGCATTTGTGAGGTCAGGCACTGATGTTGGAAGAGAAGACCTGGCTCTTCGCTCTAATTAATCCCAAAGGTGTTCTATGGGGTTGAGGTCAGGACTCTGTGCTGACAAAGTACACCAAAACAGTGGCTGCATCTGATTGGATGCAGCTGACAATGACCCTCCCCCCCCCCCCCCAGCTCCTTCAATTTTTCAGTCAAAGGATTTTGGGTAGGAGGGGGCCAATAGGGCTGACCAATGAGTGAATGTTGGCTTGTCATAGGGTACGGCCAGCTTAAAGGATATATATATATATATATACTATATTACCAAAAGTATTGGGACGCCTGCCTTTACATGAACTTTAATGGCGTTGACTCCCCTGCACTCTTCTGGAAGTCTCCGGTGGGCATTCTCCACTCTTCTGGAAGTCTCAGGTGGGCATTCTCCACTCTTCTGGAAGTCTCAAGTGGGCATTCTCCACTCTTTTGGAAGTCTCCAGTGCGCATTCTCCACTGTTCTAGAAGTCTCTGGTGGGCATTCTACACTCTTCTGGAAGTCTCTGGTGGGCATTCTCCACTCTTCTGGAAGTCTCTGGTGGGCATTCTCCACTTTTCTGGAAGTCTCTGGTGGGCATTCTCCACTCTTCTGGAAGTCTCCGGTGGGCATTCTCCACTCTTCTGGAAGTCTCTGGTGGGCATTCTCCACTCTTCTTGAAGTCTCTGGTGGGCATTCTCCACTCTTCTTGAAGTCTCTGGTGGGCATTCTCCACTCTTCTGGAAGTCTCTGGTGGGCATTCTCCACTCTTCTGGAAGTCTCTGGTAGGCATTCTCCACTCTTCTTGAAGTCTCTGGTGGGCATTCTCCACTCTTCTGAAAGTCTCTGGTGGGAATTTTTGCCCATTTGTGAGGTTAGGTACTAATGTTGGATGCGAAGACCTGGCACACACTTGGCATTCCAATTCATCCTAAAGGTGTTCAATGGCATCCCAGTCTTAGTCCGTAGGGTTCAATATTGAGTTGGCCCACCCTTTGCAGCTATAACAGCTTCAACTCTTCTGGGAAGGCCGTCCACAAGGTTTAGGAGTGTCTATGGGAATGTTTGAACATTCTTCCAGAAGAGCATTTGTGAGGTCAGGCACTGATGTTGGAAGAGAAGACCTGGCTCTTCGCTCTAATTAATCCCAAAGGTGTTCTATGGGGTTGAGGTCAGGACTCTGTGCTGACAAAGTACACCAAAACAGTGGCTGCATCTGATTGGATGCAGCTGACAATGACCCTCCCCCCCCCCCCCCCCCCCAGCTCCTTCAATTTTTCAGTCAAAGGATTTTGGGTAGGAGGGGGCCAATAGGGCTGACCAATGAGTGAATGTTGGCTTGTCATAGGGTACGGCCAGCTTAAAGGATATATATATATATATACTATATTACCAAAAGTATTGGGACGTCTGCCTTTACATGAACTTTAATGGCGTTGACTCCCCTGCACTCTTCTGGAAGTCTCAGGTGGGCATTCTCCACTCTTCTGGAAGTCTCAAGTGGGCATTCTCCACTCTTTTGGAAGTCTCCAGTGCGCATTCTCCACTGTTCTAGAAGTCTCTGGTGGGCATTCTACACTCTTCTGGAAGTCTCTGGTGGGCATTCTCCACTCTTCTGGAAGTCTCTGGTGGGCATTCTCCACTTTTCTGGAAGTCTCTGGTGGGCATTCTCCACTCTTCTGGAAGTCTCCGGTGGGCATTCTCCACTCTTCTGGAAGTCTCTGGTGGGCATTCTCCACTCTTCTTGAAGTCTCTGGTGGGCATTCTCCACTCTTCTTGAAGTCTCTGGTGGGCATTCTCCACTCTTCTGGAAGTCTCTGGTGGGCATTCTCCACTCTTCTGGAAGTCTCTGGTAGGCATTCTCCACTCTTCTTGAAGTCTCTGGTGGGCATTCTCCACTCTTCTGAAAGTCTCTGGTGGGAATTTTTGCCCATTTGTGAGGTTAGGTACTAATGTTGGATGCGAAGACCTGGCACACACTTGGCATTCCAATTCATCCTAAAGGTGTTCAATGGCATCCCAGTCTTAGTCCGTAGGGTTCAATATTGAGTTGGCCCACCCTTTGCAGCTATAACAGCTTCAACTCTTCTGGGAAGGCCGTCCACAAGGTTTAGGAGTGTCTATGGGAATGTTTGAACATTCTTCCAGAAGAGCATTTGTGAGGTCAGGCACTGATGTTGGAAGAGAAGACCTGGCTCTTCGCTCTAATTAATCCCAAAGGTGTTCTATGGGGTTGAGGTCAGGACTCTGTGCAGACCAGTCATGCTCATCCATGTCTTTATGGACCTTACTTTGTGCACTGGTGGGCAGTCATGTTGGAACAGGAAAGGGCCATCCCCAAACTCCTCCCACAAAGTTGGGAGCATGAAATTGTCCAAAATGTCTTGGTATGCTGACGCCTTAAAAGTTCCTAGAACTAAGGGGCCAAGCCCAACCCCTGGAAACAACCCCACACCATAATCCCCTCCCCCCACCAAATGATTTGGACCAGTGCACAAAGCAAGGTCCATAAAGACATGGATGAGCTAGTTTGGGGTGGAGGAACTTTATGGACCTTGCTTTGCAATCAGCTTCCTGCTAATTTGTGCTCATTGTGGTTATTCTGTTCTTGTAATAGAAGTAAAAGTGATTAAAAAAGGAAAAAAATTAAAGGGACTGTAAAAAAAAAAAATTGAAAGCGTCTCCCCCCTCCCGCCGCCTTCCGTGGCTCGCCCGGGTCTCCCGTCCCACCGGGAGACCCGGGCAACCAGCCTGCACGGCCACCGAAGAGAAGACCCGATCAAAGCCGCATTCGGCTGTGATCGGGTCTCCATGTAAAAACCCGGAAGTGATGTCATGACATCCCTTCCGGGTACTCGGTGCCAAATTCAAAAATTCAACTTGGCTTTTTGAATGCTTTTAAGTGCAGAGGAGAGGCTTGGGGTCTTTTAGACCCCCAGATCCCCCCACAAGAGTACCTGTAAAAAATAAATAAATAAAAATATATTTTTTTTAACCACTTGCCGACCGCCGTACGACTATACACGGCGGCGGTCAGCCCCTCCTGGGCAAAGTGACACTTACCGGTACGTCATTTGCCCACGAGCCTCTAGGAGGCGAGCGCACGCCGCGCTCCTGACCCCGCTCGTTCCCTGACATCCCCGTGCGAGTGACCCGAGGCTCCGATGTCTGCCGGTCACTCACGATCTCCCGCAGCTAAGGGAGAAAGGCAGGCGGCTGATGTAAACAAAGCCGTCTGTCATTCTCACTGCGGTAACTGCAGAGATCATACGATCCTGCTATGTAGGATCGTATGTCTCTGTGGTTACATCACAAGCCACGCCCCCCCACAATTAGAAACACGCCCCTAGGGATAAATTTAACTCACTGATCACCAATAAAGTTAACCCCTTCCCTGCCAGTGTCATTTCGACAGTAACAGTGCATATTTTTAGCACTGATTACTGCAGTAATGTCACTGGTACCCCCAAAAGTGTCAAAAATGTCAGTCAGGGGTCCGATCTGTCCACCGCAAAGTCGCAGTCCCGCAAAAAAAAATCGCAGATCGCCACCATTGCTCGTTAAAAAAAAAAACAATAAAAATGACAAAAATCTTTCCCTTAGTAAACGCAACTTTTGCGCAAACCAATCCAAAATTGCTTATTGCGATTTTTTTTTTTTTTACCAAACATATGTAGCAGAAAACAAATTGGCCTAAAATGTTAAAACATTTTGATTTTTACATTTTTTTTTGGGGGTGGGTGGGGATTTCATATAAAAAAATATGAAAAATATTGTTATTTTTTCAAAATTGTCGCTCTTTTTTTGTTTATAGCGCAAAAAGTAAAAATCGCACAGGTGATCAAATACCATCAAAAGAAAGCTCTGTTTGTGGGAAAATAAGGACGTCAATTTCATTTAGGTACAGCGTCGCAAGACCGCGCAATTGTCCATTAAAGTCACGCAGTGCCGAATCGCAAAATAGGGCCTGGTCTTTTGAGCAGCCAAATCCTCCAGGGCTTAAGTGGTTAATGTACGAAAATATCGGCCGATACCGATATGCGATCAGCAATAAAAAAAAAACGATATTGGTCGATCACTTGTACAAAACGTAATAGCGTTTCACCATTTTATTCCCTAGGGTCTCTGCTAAAAAAAAAAAAAAAAAACAATATTGTTTGGGGGTTATAAGTAATTTTCAAGCAGGGAATACTGATTGAAACTTGTAAACAAAAAGTGCCAGAAGGAGCCCGGTCTTCAAGTGGTTAAGTGTATTAATGCATTTTATTTATTTATTTATTTTTGCTACATTTTTTCCAGTTGCCTCATTTATTTATTTATTATTTGCTAGTTATGAAAGTGTGCTCTGAAATGTGTCCTCCTTAGTAATGTTGATACAATATTGATACAAACAATTGAATACAATGTAATAAAGTTCCAATCATGCTTTGTAGCAGTTGAATTTTTAGTTTTTAGAATTTCACAAAAAAATAAATAAATAAAAACATTTATTTTAATGTGCAAAAATATCGGCCGATACTGATGTGCGACGACCAAAATATCGGTATCTGTATCGGCAATGAAAAAAAAACGATATTGGTCGATCACTAGTACAAAAGGTAATAGCTTCGGGGGGGGGGGGGGGGGGATGATGACATAAAAAGTTGCAACGATCACCATTTTATTCCCTAGGGTCTCTGCTAAAATAAAAAAACTATAATGTTTAGGGGGGGGGGGGGGTGTTAGAAGTCATTTTCGAGCAGGAAATACTGATTTAAACTTTAACCACTTTGCCGCTGCTCACTAGAGCTCTACTGCGGCAGAGTGACTCGTTATCGCCTGGCGACGTAGACCTACGTCGCCAGACATTCCCCTTTCTCGGCTGCGCGCGCGCGCCGCCGGAGGCCCGCTCCCGCTGTATTCAGTCACAGCGGGAGTCGGGGCAGGGGAGGAGCAGCGGCGATCGCCGCTGCTCTTTCCCGATCGTCGGGGAATCGAGTGTGGAGATTCGCCCGCTTGTGTAAACAGAGCGGGCGGATCTCCTAAGTGACAGGGTCAGATTGCAGGGTTCAGCATAACTGAACCTGCGATCTGTCCCTGTGTCACTCAGTCACCTCCCCCCACACACATTAGTAAGCACCAGGCATACATTAACCCCTCCCTCTCCAATAAAATTAACCCCTTCCCTGCCAGTGTCATTAGTACAGTAACAGTGCATATTTATAGCACTGATTACTGCAGTAATGTCACTGGTACGCCCAAAAGTGTCAAAAATGTCAATCAAGGGTCCGATCTGTCTGCCGCAATGTCGCAGTCCCGCAAAAAAAATCGCAGATCGCCGCCATTACTGGTTAAAAAAAAAAAAAAAAACACCAAAAATGACAGAAATCTTTCCCTTAGTAAACGCAATAACTTTTGCGCAAACCAATTAAAATACGCTTATTGTGATTTTTTTTTTACCAAACATAGGTAGCGTAAAACAAATTGGCCAAAAATGTAAACAAATTTTGATTTTTACATTTTTTGGGGGGGAATTTCATATAAAAAAATTTGAAAAATATTGTTATTTTTTAAAAAATTACGCTTTTTTTTTTGTTTATAGCGCAGAAAGTAAAAATCGCACAGGTGATCAAATACCACCAAAAGAAAGCTCTGTTTGTGGGAAAAAAAGGACGTAAATTTCGTTTGGGTACGGCGTTGCATGACCGCACAATTGTCAGTTAAAGTCGCACAGTGCCGAATCGCAAAAAGCGGTCTGGACGTAAGACAGCAAAATCCTCCGGTGGTAAAGTGGCTAAAAGTGCCAGAAGAAGTCCGGTCTTCAAGTGGTTAAGTGTATTAATGCATTTTATAATTTTTTTGCTACACTTTTTCCAGTTAGCCTCATTATATATATATATATTTATAAGTTGCTTGGCAGTATTTTATAGCGCTCCCATGTTTCAGGAAAGGGATAGTTATCAGATTACGGGGTCGGTATGTTTTGGCACGCCGTGTTGACCAGCTTAGCAAATTTTCGCCTCGATATAAATCCTATTAGAGGCTTTACAAGCCAAACCAAACCACCAATTACTGTGCGCTCCTTGTTGGCACGTGCGGGAGGTCATCAGCGTACCTGAAAACGGGGAGCAATCCATTTGCATTATTTTTTTCTTTAGGCCGCCTCCCATTCTGAAGAGCTGCGTTTTACACGCGGTATTAGCCCGCTAACATGCGTTATGGTAAGGCCGCCCAACAGACGGAAATACAGGCATTCGTCTTTTTCTCAATGGAGGGAATTATAATGCACAGCTGGTTGATTGTGGTGCTCTGCAATAAAGGGTTCGCCGGCACCTACTTGTGCGTTGGGGTGATATCTATTACCCTGCAATAGCAAAACGCTTGTTTTACAGCACCCTACCCTATACTATAGTGCGGGAAAAGTATTTGAACCCAATGGAGGCCTGTCCAATCCATGCGCCCGGCCTCTAATCTACATGCAGAGCGCCGGACGCATGGATTCCAATGGGTTTTTTCTTTAAAGAAGCACATGATTAGAGCCAGAGGCTCTAATTGGCTCCTAAAAGGGTGGGCTTGGGACGCAGAGCACTGCGCCCAAAGCCCACCCAGTTGTGCGACATCACCGAATTAACATTCGCTAATGTCTTCCTGTTTCTGCTCATGGCCAATCAGGAAGCAGGTCCTAAGTCCCGATTGGCTGGGAGTCCGAAGACCTGATTAGCTGGGAGTCCTAACTCCTGATTGGCCGGGAGGAGAAGCGACCACTGAAACTCTGGAGGAGACGCAGGTGGAAAATTGCAGGGCCTGACGTGCAATCAATTGAGCCATGGGGGGGGGGGTTATGTGGTTGGCTGGCTGGGGTCCAATACAATTCCCCCCCTTCCTTCCTGAAACTTACAGACCTAAAATGCTACGCGGAGGGGACTCATCATGCGGCACCCCCTTCCTCATATAAGTTCATCATTCAGGCATCCGGCATCCCACTTCCTGTAAGCCCAGGTTGTCATGGACACCCCCTCCCCAAATTCCCCTTCGTAATACAAATTGTAACCACTCCTCAAATCCAGTGTCCCCCTTTCCATTACATTGTGTCCCCAGTACAATTCCCCCTTCCTTCCAGAAACGCAGCTGCCCCTCCTGCCCACCCCTGGCAATACTCACCTCCTCTCTGGTGCTGTCAGGCTGTCAGTTTTACCACTCCAATGCCAGTTCTCTTCAGTGTTGAAAGTTGTCATCATTCATCCCCTTTCCTGTGAACCCAGGTCGTCATGGACACCCTCCTCCCCAAATTCCTCTCCTAGCACCACTCCCCCCCCCCCCCCCAGCACAAATAGCCTCATCACTGCCTGTCAAACCTCTCTGACAAATTCCCCCTCCGACCACAAATCTAGTCGTCCCTCCCCACTCCACTTTGTCTCCAGTACAATTCCACCCTTCCTTCCCGAAACGTACTGACCTAAAATGCTAAAAATGTGGGAACTCACCTTGCAGTGCCCCCTCCCTCATGGTCCTTCACGGCGTAGTGGGTTACCAATTGTTTTCTTGGTGACTATGGTCCCAGCTGCCTTGAGAACATTGAGAAGATTCTCCCGTGTAGTTCTGGGCTGATTCCTCACCGTTCTCATCATCAATGAAACTCCACGAGGTGAGATCTTCCATGGAGCCCCAGACCGAGGGAGAGTGACAGTTATTTTGTGTTTCTTCCATTTGCGAATAAACGCTCCTAACAGTTGTCTCCTTCTCACCAAGCTGCTTAGCGATGGTCTTGTAGCCCATTCCAGCCTTTTGTAGGTCTACAATCTTCTCCCTGACATCCTTGGACAGCTCTTTGGTCTTGGCCATGATGGAGAGATTGGAATCTGATTGATTGCTTCTGTGGACAGGTGTCTTTTATACAGGTAACAAGCTGAGATTAGGAGCACTCCCTTTAAGAGAATCCTCCTAATCTGAGCTTGTTACCTGTATAGAAGACACCTGGGAGCCAGAATAATTGCATTAACTGTTGTCCCCCTCTCACCAAGCTGCTTGGCGATGGTTTTGTAGCCCATACCAGCCTTGTGTAGGTCTACAATCTTCTCCCTGACATCCTTGGACAGCTCTTTGGTCTTGGCCATGGTGGAGAGATTGGAGACATTGATTGCTTCTGTAGACAGGTGTCTTTTATACAGGTAACAAACTGAGATTAGGAGCACTCCCTTTAAGAGAGTCCTCCTAATCTCAGCTTGTTCCCTGTATAGAAGACACCTGGGAGCCAGAAATCTTGCTGATTGATTGGGGATCAAATACTTATTTCACTCATTAAAATGCAAATCAATTTATAACCCCTTCGAAATGCGTTTTTCTGGATATTTTTGTTGTTGTTCTGTCTCTCACTGGTAAAATAAACCGACCAATAAAATTATAGACTGACCACTTCTTTGTCAGTGGGCAAACGTACAAAATCAGCAGGGGGTTCAAATACTTTTTCCCCCCACTGAATATACATGTACGCAATCTGTATTACATATGCCCAGGGCGGCTGATAAGGCAGCACAGCCAGCCCTCTGTACGGGGCCCGGGCCCCATCAGTTCAATATGGGGGGGGGGGCTGTACAGCCATGGCCAAAAGTTTTGAGAATGACACAAATAATAATTGTCACAAAACCTGCTGCTCAGATTTTTTTATGGCAATTTGCATACACTCCAGAATGTTATGAAGAGCGATCAGATGAATGAAGTCCCTCTTCGCCATGAATCCCATAATAAACATTTCCTCTGCATTTGTGAAGAAGGCTTCAGGGCCGGATCCTTGGGCTTCCAGGCCGCAGAGTTTTTTAAAAGGACCCCCTGGCTCCCCACCAGAGAGGAGGTGAGTATTGCCAGGGGTAGGCAGGAGGGGGCAGCTGCCCCTGGCACAGTTTACTCATGTGAGGGAGGGGGCACTGCAAGGGGAGTTCCTATATTTGTAGCATTTTAGGTCTGTAAGTTTCGGGAAGGAAAGGGGAATTGTACTGGGGATACAATGTAATAGGGTGGGACTGGCCGGAGGGGGGATTTGTCAGAGAGGTGTGACAGGCAGTGATGAGGCTATCTGTGCTAGGTGGGGGGGGGATCTCAGCTGGGAGGGGAGATTTGGGTAGGGGGTAGAATATGTGCTAGGAAGGGGAATTGGGGGGGGGGGGGTTGTGCTACAAGGGGAACTTTGAAGGGGTTAAAGATTTGTGCTTGGGAGGGGGAATTTGGGGAGTGGATAGAATTTGTGCTAGAAAGGGGAATTTGGGGGGGGGGGGGGGATTGTGCTATAAGGGGAAATTTGGAGTGGAAAAGATTCGTGTTCGGGCGGGGCAATTTGGGGAGGGGATAGAATTTGTGCTAGGAGGGGGAATTTGGGGGGGGGGGTGGAATTTGTGCTACAAGGGGAACTTTGGAGGGGGGAAGAGATTTGTGCTTGGGAGGGGGAATTTGGGGAGCGGATAGAATTTGTGCTAGGAAGGGGAGTTTTGAGGAAAGAGGATTTGAGCAAAGGGGGGGGTGTTCTTTGGGGGGGCTGGCATGCAGATCAGTCCTGGATTCTTTTTTGGGAG
Organism: Pelophylax lessonae; assembly: GCF_965119305.1. Lineage (NCBI taxonomy): Eukaryota > Metazoa > Chordata > Amphibia > Anura > Ranidae > Pelophylax > Pelophylax lessonae. The sequence goes on from NC_138774.1 coordinate 298,812,660, forward strand.
GGGGGAAGGGAGGGGATTTTTTTCTGAGACATAATGCTCACACGTTATGGGGGGGGGCATACTTTGTCATCTTTGTCCTGAGTGCTAGAAGACCCTGTCCCAGGATTTTTAGAGGGGCTTGGATGTAGACAATAATGAACTTTATTAACATTTCCTTATTTATTGAATACAAATGTTACAAACATTTCACAATAAAATACATATTCTTCATATGGTTACTTACATACTGATATAGCAGTAACAATTCCTAACATGTTTCGTCCTTGAGGGCTTCTTCAGGGATAATAACAGCCGCCATTGATCTGAAAGCCTATACTTTGCTGTATGCGTGAGAAACAAACAAAATCCACAGCAGTGTCCGAACTGAGGCCTATAAGTGACCACAGGAGGTACAGAAGGACTAAACATCTGGCTGTCTCCTATCTAGAATGCAGGCTGCCCACGTGGCTCAAGCTCATTGATGGAGTTGGGGAGAGAAGGCTCATTGTTGGAGGTGGGGAGGGAAGGCTCATTGATGGAGGTGGGGAGGGAAGGCTCATTGATGGAGGTGAGGAGGGAAGGCTCATTGATGGAGGTGGGGATGGAAGGCTCATTGTTGGAGGTGGGGAGGAGGCTCATTGATAGAGTTGGGGAGAGAAGGTTCATTATTGGAGGTGGGGAGGACGCTCATTGATGGAGGTGGGGAGAAAAGGTTCATTATTGGAGGTGGGGAGGAGGCTCATTGATGGAGGTGGGGAGGGAAGGCTCATTGATGGAGTTTGGGAGGGAAGGCTCATTGATGGAGTTTGGGAGGGAAGGCTCATTGATGGAGTTGGGGAGGGAAGGCTCATTGATGGAGTTTGGGAGGGAAGGCTCATTGATGGAGGTGGGGAGGGAAGGCTCATTGATGGAGGTGGGGAGGGAAGGCTCATTGATGGAGGTGGGGAGGGAAGGCTCATTGATGGAGGTGGAGAGGGAAGGGTCATTGATGGAGGTGGGGAGGGAAGGCTCATTGATGGAGGTGGGGAGGGAAGGCTCATTGATGGAGGTGGGGAGGGAAGGCTCATTGATGGAGGTGGAGAGGGAAGGCTCATTGATGGAGGTGGAGAGGGAAGGCTTATTGATGGAGGTGGGGAGGGAAGGCTCATTGATGGAGGTGGGGAGGGAAGGCTCATTGATGGAGGTGGGGAGGGAAGGCTCATTGATGGAGGTGGGGAGGGAAGGCTCATTGATGGAGGTGGGGAGAGAAGTCTCATTGATAGAGGTGGAGAGGGAAGGCACATTGATGGAGGTGGGGATGGAAGGCTCATTGATGAAGGTGGGGAGAGAACGCTCATTGATGGAAGTGGGGGGAGGGAAGGCTCATTGATGGAGGTGGGGAGGGAAGGCTCATTGATGGAAATGGGGAGGGAAAAATCATTGATGGGGGTGGGGAGGAAAGGCTCATTGATGGAGGTGGGGAGGGAAGGCTCATTGATGGAGGTGGAGAGGGAAGGCTCATTGATGGAGGTGGGAAGGGAAGGCTGGCTTGTGTGGTGTGATCCAATAGAAGAGCTAATGGAGCTCAAATTGGTGAAAAAGTGAATGTTGGTTCTGATAGAAAGATGTCAGAACACACAGAGCAAGGTGCTGACCCATGTCCACAGCTAAAATGTGTAAGTACAGAATAGTGGGGGTCATCAATCAGTGAAGCAGGGAAGGGGATTGAGGGGAAATGTATAAACTGAATGGTTGGGTTCCTCTATCAATGACTGGGGATGGAGTGGTGGTGTATGGATGGAGTGGTTGGGTTCCTCTCTCAGTGAAGCGGAGATGAGGGTGTGGATGGAGGAGTATGGATGGAATGGTTGGGCTCCTCTCTCAGTAAAGCAGGGATGGGGATGGGATTGAGGAGTATGGATGGAATGGTTGGGTTCCCCTCTCAGTGAAGCGGGGATGGAGATGGGATGGAGGAGCATGGATGGAATGGTTGGGTTCCTCTCTCGGTGAAGCAGGAATGGGGATGGGATGGAGGAGTATGGATGGAATGGTTGGGTTCCTCTCTTGGTGAAGCGGGGATGGGGATGAGGATGGAGGTGTATGGATGGAATTGTTGGGTTCCTCTCTTGCTAAAGCTGGGATGAGGATAGAAAAGGGATGGATGGAGTGGTTGGGTTCCTCTCTCAGTGAAGGAGGGATGAGGATGGAGGAGAGATGTATGGATGAAATGTTTGGGTTCCTCTCTTGGTGAAGCGGGGATGGGGATGGGATGGAGGAGTATGGATGGAATGGTTGGGTTCCTCTCTTGGTGAAGCGGGGATGGGGATGAGGATGGAGGTGTATGGATGGAATGGTTGGGTTCTTCTCTTGCTAAAGCTGGGATGAGGATAGAAGAGGGATGTATGGATGGAATGGTTGGGTTCTTCTCTCGGTGAAGTGGGGATGAGGATGGAGAAGGGGTATATGGATGGAGTGGTTGGGTTCCTCTCCCGGTGAAGAGGGGATGAGGATGGAGGAGGGGCGTATGGATGGAATGGTTGGGTTCTTCTCTCAGTGAAGCGGGGATGAGGATGGAGGAGGGGTGTATGGATGGAATGGTTGGGTTCCTCTCTTGGTGAAAGAGGGATGAGGATGGAGGAGAGATGTATGGATGGAATGTTTGGGTTCCTCTCTGTGAAGCGGGGATAAGGATGGAGGAGGGATGAGGATGGAGGAGTATGGATGGAATGTTTGGGTTCCTCTCTGTGAAGCGGGGATAAGGATGGAGGAGGGATGAGGATGGAGGAGTATGGATGGAGTGGTTGAGTTCCTCTCTTGGTGGAGGAGAGATGAGGATGGAGGAGGGATGTATGGATGGAGTGGTTGGGTTCCTCTCTCGGTGGAGGAGGGATGAGGATGAAGGAGTATGGATGGAGTGGTTGGGTTCCTCTCTCGGTGGAGGAGGGATGAGGATGAAGGAGTATGGATGGAGTGGTTGGGTTCCTCTCTCGGTGAAGGAGGGATGAGGATGAAGGAGTATGGATGGAGTGGTTGGGTTCCTCTCTCAGTGGAGGAGGGATGAGGATGGAGTAGTATGGATGGAGTGATTGGGTTCCTCTCTCGGTGGAGGAGGGATGGGGATGGAGGAGTATGGATGGAGTGGTTGGGTTCCTCTCTCGGTGGAGGAGGGATGGAAGAGTACCAATGGAGTGGTTGGGTTCCTCTCTCAGTGAAGCGGGATGAGGATGGAGGAGTACCAATGGAGTGGTTGGGTTCCTCTCTCAGTGGAGGAGGGATGAGGATGGAGATGTATGGATGGAGTGGTTGGGTTCCTCTCTCGGTGGAGGAGGGATGGAAGAGTACCAATGGAGTGGTTGGTTTCCTCTCTGTGAAGCGGGGATGAGGATGGAGGAGTACCAATGGAGTGGTTGGGTTCATCTCTCAGTGGAGGAGGGATGAGGATGGAGGAGTATGGATGGAGTGGTTGGGTTCCTCTCTTGGTGGAGGATAGATGAGGATGGAGGAGGGATGTATGGATGGAGTGGTTGGGTTCCTCTCTCGGTGGAGGAGGGATGAGGGTGGAGGAGGGCTGTATGGATGGAGTGGTTGGGTTCCTCTCTTGGTGGAGGAGGGATAAGGATGGAGGAGGGATGTATGGATGGAGTGATTGGGTTCCTCTCTTGGTGGAGGAGAGATGAGGATGGAGGAGGTCTGTATGGATGGGGTGGTTGGGTTCCTCTCTCAGTGAAGGAGGGATGAGGATGGAGGAGTATGGATGGAGTGATTGGGTTCCTCTCTTGGTGAAGGAGGGATGAGGATGGAGGAGGGATGTATGGATGGAGTGGTTGAGTTCCTCTCTCGGTGAAGAGGGGATGAGGATGGAGGAGGGGCGTATGGATGGAATGGTTGGGTTCTTCTCTCAGTGAAGCGGGGATGAGGATGGAGGAGGGATGTATGGATGGAGTGGTTGAGTTCCTCTCTCGGTGAAGGAGGGATGAAGATGGAGGTGTATGGATGGAGTGGTTGGGTTCCTCGCTCAGTGAAGCGGGGATGAGGATGGAGGAGGGATGTATGGATGGAGTGGTTGAGTTCCTCTCTCGGTGAAGGAGGGATGAAGATGGAGGTGTATGGATGGAGTGGTTGGGTTCCTCGCTCAGTGAAGCAGGGATGAGGATGGAGGAGGGATGTATGGATGGAGTGGTTGGGTTCCTCTCTTGGTGGAGGAGGGATGAGGATGGAGGTTGGATGTATGGATGGAGTGGTTGGGTTCCTCTCTCAGTGAAGCGGGGATGAGGATGTAGGAGTATGGATGGAGTGGTCGGTTTCCTCTCTTGGTGGAGGATGGAGGAGGGATGAGGATGGAGGAGGGATGAGGATGGAGGAGGGATGTATGGATGCAGTGGTTGGGTTCCTCTCTTGGTGGAGGATGGAGGAGAGATGAGGATGGAGGAGGGATGTATGGATGGAGTGGTTGGGTTCCTCTCTTGAGGGGGATGAGGATGTAGGAGTATGGATGGAGTGGTCGGTTTCCTCTCTTGGTGGAGGATGGAGGAGGGATGAGGATGGAGGAGGGATGTATGGATGGAGTGGTTGGGTTCCTCTCTTGGTGGAGGATGGAGGAGAGATGAGGATGGAGGAGGGATGTATGGATGGAGTGGTTGGGTTCCTCTCTTGGTGAAGGGGGGATGAGGATGGAGGAGGGATGTATGGATGGAGTGGTTGGGTTCCTCTCTCGGTGGAGGAGGGATGAGGGTGGAGGAGGGCTGTATGGATGGAGTGGTTGGGTTCCTCTCTTGGTGGAGGAGGGATAAGGATGGAGGAGGGATGTATGGATGGAGTGATTGGGTTCCTCTCTTGGTGGAGGAGAGATGAGGATGGAGGAGGTCTGTATGGATGGGGTGGTTGGGTTCCTCTCTCAGTGAAGGAGGGATGAGGATGGAGGAGTATGGATGGAGTGATTGGGTTCCTCTCTTGGTGAAGGAGGGATGAGGATGGAGGAGGGATGTATGGATGGAGTGGTTGAGTTCCTCTCTCGGTGAAGAGGGGATGAGGATGGAGGAGGGGCGTATGGATGGAATGGTTGGGTTCTTCTCTCAGTGAAGCGGGGATGAGGATGGAGGAGGGATGTATGGATGGAGTGGTTGAGTTCCTCTCTCGGTGAAGGAGGGATGAAGATGGAGGTGTATGGATGGAGTGGTTGGGTTCCTCGCTCAGTGAAGCGGGGATGAGGATGGAGGAGGGATGTATGGATGGAGTGGTTGAGTTCCTCTCTCGGTGAAGGAGGGATGAAGATGGAGGTGTATGGATGGAGTGGTTGGGTTCCTCGCTCAGTGAAGCAGGGATGAGGATGGAGGAGGGATGTATGGATGGAGTGGTTGGGTTCCTCTCTTGGTGGAGGAGGGATGAGGATGGAGGTTGGATGTATGGATGGAGTGGTTGGGTTCCTCTCTCAGTGAAGCGGGGATGAGGATGTAGGAGTATGGATGGAGTGGTCGGTTTCCTCTCTTGGTGGAGGATGGAGGAGGGATGAGGATGGAGGAGGGATGAGGATGGAGGAGGGATGTATGGATGCAGTGGTTGGGTTCCTCTCTTGGTGGAGGATGGAGGAGAGATGAGGATGGAGGAGGGATGTATGGATGGAGTGGTTGGGTTCCTCTCTTGAGGGGGATGAGGATGTAGGAGTATGGATGGAGTGGTCGGTTTCCTCTCTTGGTGGAGGATGGAGGAGGGATGAGGATGGAGGAGGGATGTATGGATGGAGTGGTTGGGTTCCTCTCTTGGTGGAGGATGGAGGAGAGATGAGGATGGAGGAGGGATGTATGGATGGAGTGGTTGGGTTCCTCTCTTGGTGAAGGGGGGATGAGGATGGAGGAGGGATGTATGGATGGAGTGGTTGGGTTCCTCTCTTGGTGAAGGAGAGATGAGGATGGAGGATGGATGGAGTGGTTGGGTTCCTCTATTGGTGGAGGAGAGATGAAGCGGGGATGAGGATGTAGGAGTATGGATGGAGTGGTCGGTTTCCTCTCTTGGTGGAGGAGAGATGAGGATGGAGGAGGGATGTATGGATGGAGTGGTTGGGTTCCTCTCTTGGTGGAGGAGGGATGAGGATGGAGGAGGGATGTATGGATGGAGTGATTGGGTTCCTCTCTTGGTGAAGGAGAGATGGGGATGGAGGAGGGATGTATGGATGGAGTGGTTGGGTTCCTCTCTCAGTGAAGCGGGGATGAGGATAGAGGAGTATGGATGGAGTGGTTGGGTTCCTCTATTGGTGGAGGAGGGATGAGGATGGAGGAGGGATGTATGGAGGGAGTGGTTGGGTTCCTCTCTTGGTGGAGGAGGGATGAGGATGGAGGAGGGATGTATGGATGGAGTGATTGGGTTCCTCTCTTGGTGAAGGAGAGATGGGGATGGAGGAGGGATGTATGGATGGAGTGGTTGGGTTCCTCTCTCAGTGAAGCGGGGATGAGGATAGAGGAGTATGGATGGAGTGGTTGGGTTCCTCTCTTGGTGGAGGAGGGATGAGGATGGAGCAGGGATGTATGGATGGAATGGTTGGGTTCCTCTCTCAGTGAAGCGGGAATGAGGATGGAGGAGTATGGATGGAGTGGTTGGGTCTTCCTGTCTTGATGAAGGAGGGATGTATGGATGGAGTGGTTGGGTTCCTCTCTTGGTGGAGGATAGATGAGGATGGAGGAGGGATGTATGGATGGAGTGATTGGGTTCCTCTCTTGGTGGAGGATAGATGAGGATGGAGGAGGGATGTATGGATGGAATGGTTGGGTTCCTCTCTCAGTGAAGGGGGGATGAGGATGGAGGAGTACCAATGGAGTGGTTGGGTTCCTCTCTCAGTGGAGGAGGGATGAGGATAGAGGAGTATGGATGGAGTGGTTGGGTTCCTCTCTTGGTGGAGGATAGATGAGGATGGAGGAGGGATGAATGGATGGAGTGATTGGGTTCCTTTCTTGGTGGAGGATAGATGAGGATAGAGGAGGGATGTATGGATGGAATGGTTGGGTTCCTCTCTCAGTGGAGGAGGGGTGAGGATGGAGGAGTATGGATGGAGTGGTTGGGTTCCTCTCTTGGTGGAGGAGAGATGAGGATGGAGGAGGGATGTATGGATGGAGTGGTTGGGTTCCTCTCTTGGTGGAGGAGAGATGAGGATGGAGGAGGGATGTATGGATGGAGTGGTTGGGTTCCTCTCTTGGTGAAGGAGGGATGAGGATGGAGGAGTATGGATGGAATGGTTGGGTTCCTCTCCCAGTGAAGCGGGGATGAGGATGGAGGAGTATGGATGGAGTGGTTGGGTTCCTCTCTTTGTGAAGGAGGGATGAGGATGGAGGAGGGATGTATGGATGGAGTGGTTGGGTTCCTCTCTTGGTGAAGGAGGGATGAGGATGGAGGTTGGATGTATGGATGGAGTGGTTGGGTTCCTCTCTTGGTGAAGGAGGGATGAGGATGGAGGAGGGATGTATGGATGGAATGGTTGGGTTCCTCTCTCAGTGAAGCGGGGATGAGGATGGAGGAGTATGGATGGAGTGGTTGGGTTCCTCTCTCAGTGAAGCGGGGATGAGGATGGAGGAGTATGGATGGAGTGGTTGGGTTCCTCTCTTGGTAAAGGAGGGATGAGGATGGAGGAGTATGGATGGAGTGGTTGGGTTCCTCGCTCAGTGAAGCGGGGATGAGGATGGAGGAGGGATGTGTGGATGGAGTGGTTGGGTTCCTCTCTTGGTAAAGGAGGGATGAAGATGGAGGTGTATGGATGGAGTGGTTGGGTTCCTCGCTCAGTGAAGCGGGGATGAGGATGGAGGAGGGATGTATGGATGGAGTGGTTGGGTTCCTCTCTTGGTGGAGGAGGGATGAGGATGGAGGTTGGATGTATGGATGGAGTGGTTGGGTTCCTCTCTCAGTGAAGCGGGGATGAGGATGTAGGAGTATGGATGGAGTGGTCGGTTTCCTCTCTTGGTGGAGGATGGAGGAGGGATGAGGATGGAGGAGGGATGAGGATGGAGGAGGGATGTATGGATGCAGTGGTTGGGTTCCTCTCTTGGTGGAGGATGGAGGAGAGATGAGGATGGAGGAGGGATGTATGGATGGAGTGGTTGGGTTCCTCTCTTGAGGGGGATGAGGATGTAGGAGTATGGATGGAGTGGTCGGTTTCCTCTCTTGGTGGAGGATGGAGGAGGGATGAGGATGGAGGAGGGATGTATGGATGGAGTGGTTGGGTTCCTCTCTTGGTGGAGGATGGAGGAGAGATGAGGATGGAGGAGGGATGTATGGATGGAGTGGTTGGGTTCCTCTCTTGGTGAAGGGGGGATGAGGATGGAGGAGGGATGTATGGATGGAGTGGTTGGGTTCCTCTCTTGGTGAAGGAGAGATGAGGATGGAGGAGGGATGTATGGATGGAGTGGTTGGGTTCCTCTCTTGGTGAAGGGGGGATGAGGATGGAGGAGGGATGTATGGATGGAGTGGTTGGGTTCCTCTCTTGGTGAAGGAGAGATGGGGATGGAGGAGGGATGTATGGATGAAGTGGTTGGGTTCCTCTCTCAGTGAAGCGGGGATGAGGATAGAGGAGTATGGATGGAGTGGTCGGTTTCCTCTCTTGGTGGAGGAGAGATGAGGATGGAGGAGGGATGTATGGATGGAGTGGTTGGGTTCCTCTCTTGGTGGAGGAGGGATGAGGATGGAGGAGGGATGTATGGATGGAGTGATTGGGTTCCTCTCTTGGTGAAGGAGAGATGGGGATGGAGGAGGGATGTATGGATGGAGTGGTTGGGTTCCTCTCTCAGTGAAGCGGGGATGAGGATAGAGGAGTATGGATGGAGTGGTTGGGTTCCTCTCTTGGTGGAGGAGGGATGAGGATGGAGGAGGGATGTATGGAGGGAGTGGTTGGGTTCCTCTCTTGGTGGAGGAGGGATGAGGATGGAGGAGGGATGTATGGATGGAGTGATTGGGTTCCTCTCTTGGTGAAGGAGAGATGGGGATGGAGGAGGGATGTATGGATGGAGTGGTTGGGTTCCTCTCTCAGTGAAGCGGGGATGAGGATAGAGGAGTATGGATGGAGTGGTTGGGTTCCTCTCTTGGTGGAGGAGGGATGAGGATGGAGCAGGGATGTATGGATGGAATGGTTGGGTTCCTCTCTCAGTGAAGCGGGAATGAGGATGGAGGAGTATGGATGGAGTGGTTGGGTTCCTCTCTTGGTGGAGGATAGATGAGGATGGAGGAGGGATGTATGGATGGAGTGGTTGGGTTCCTCTCTTGGTGGAGGATAGATGAGGATGGAGGAGGGATGTATGGATGGAGTGATTGGGTTCCTCTCTTGGTGGAGGATAGATGAGGATGGAGGAGGGATGTATGGATGGAATGGTTGGGTTCCTCTCTCAGTGAAGGGGGGATGAGGATGGAGGAGTACCAATGGAGTGGTTGGGTTCCTCTCTCAGTGGAGGAGGGATGAGGATGGAGGAGTATGGATGGAGTGGTTGGGTTCCTCTCTTGGTGGAGGATAGATGAGGATGGAGGAGGGATGAATGGATGGAGTGATTGGGTTCCTTTCTTGGTGGAGGATAGATGAGGATAGAGGAGGGATGTATGGATGGAATGGTTGGGTTCCTCTCTCAGTGGAGGAGGGGTGAGGATGGAGGAGTATGGATGGAGTGGTTGGGTTCCTCTCTTGGTGGAGGAGAGATGAGGATGGAGGAGGGATGTATGGATGGAGTGGTTGGGTTCCTCTCTTGGTGAAGGAGGGATGAGGATGGAGGAGTATGGATGGAATGGTTGGGTTCCTCTCCCAGTGAAGCGGGGATGAGGATGGAGGAGTATGGATGGAGTGGTTGGGTTCCTCTCTTTGTGAAGGAGGGATGAGGATGGAGGAGGGATGTATGGATGGAGTGGTTGGGTTCCTCTCTTGGTGAAGGAGGGATGAGGATGGAGGTTGGATGTATGGATGGAGTGGTTGGGTTCCTCTCTTGGTGAAGGAGGGATGAGGATGGAGGAGGGATGTATGGATGAAGTGGTTGGGTTCCTCTCTTGGTGAAGGAGGGATGAGGATGGAGGAGGGATGTATGGATGGAATGGTTGGGTTCCTCTCTCAGTGAAGCGGGGATGAGGATGGAGGAGTATGGATGGAGTGGTTGGGTTCCTCTCTCAGTGAAGCGGGGATGAGGATGGAGGAGTATGGATGGAGTGGTTGGGTTCCTCTCTTGGTAAAGGAGGGATGAGGATGGAGGAGTATGGATGGAGTGGTTGGGTTCCTCTCTTGGTGGAGGAGGGATGAGGATGGAGTGGTTGGGTTCCCCTCCCAGTGAAGCGGGGATGAGGATGGAGGAGTATGGATGGAATGGTTGGGTTCCTCTCTTGGTGAAGGAGGGATGAGGATGGAGGAGGGATGTATGGATGGAGTGGTTGGGTTCCTCTCTTGGTGAAGGAGGGATGAGGATGGAGGAGGGATGTATGGATGAAGTGGTTGGGTTCCTCTCTTGGTGAAGGAGGGATGAGGATGGAGGAGGGATGTATGGATGGAATGGTTGGGTTCCTCTCTCAGTGAAGCGGGGATGAGGATGGAGGAGTATGGATGGAGTGGTTGGGTTCCTCTCTCAGTGAAGCGGGGATGAGGATGGAGGAGTATGGATGGAGTGGTTGGGTTCCTCTCTTGGTAAAGGAGGGATGAGGATGGAGGAGTATGGATGGAGTGGTTGGGTTCCTCTCTTGGTGGAGGAGGGATGAGGATGGAGTGGTTGGGTTCCCCTCCCAGTGAAGCGGGGATGAGGATGGAGGAGTATGGATGGAATGGTTGGGTTCCTCTCTTGGTGAAGGAGGGATGAGGATGGAGGATGGATAAATGGATGGAGTGGTTGGGTTCCTGTCTCAGTGAAGCAGGGATGAGGATGGAGGGGTATGGATGGAGTGGTTGGGTTCCCCTCCCAGTGAAGCGGGGATGAGGATGGAGGAGGGATGTATGGATGGAGTGGTTGGGTTCCCCTCCCAGTGAAGCGGGGATGAGGATGGAGGAGGGATGTATGGATGGAGTGGTTGGGTTCCTCTCTTGGTGTAGGAGGGATGAGGATGGAGGAGGGATGTATGGATGGAATGGTTGGGTTCCTCTCTCAGTGAAGCGGGGATGAGGATGGAGTGGTTGGGTTCCCCTCCCAGTGAAGGGGGGGATGAGGATGGAGGAGGGATGTATGGATGGAATGGTTGGGTTCCTCTCTCAGTGAAGCGGGGATGAGGATGGAGGAGTATGGATGGAGTGGTGGGGGTCTTCCTGTCTCGGTGGAGGAGGGGTGTATGGAGGGAATGGGTTGTAGATTGCACACTGCATTGCACCTTCTGCTCTGAGCTCTGCCCCCAGCCACACTGCAGTGTCTCCTCTCCTCTCCTCTCCCTGAACCTCATTGACTCTCTGCTGCCTTTTCCTTATTTACATCATTCCCAGCGACAAGAAACTGCATCAGGCAGCATGGTTTGTGCCGCAGCAGATTGCACCCGGCAGATTGTACAGCAATCATCTGCAGGGAATGCGGGGAAGCTCAGGCTGCAGAGGGGATTTCTCTGAGTCCCCCCCCCCCCTTCCCCCCATACAAAAGGACAATGCACATTGTTTCACTCTTCTTTCCTTCTTTGTTACATTGTTGCTGCTGATCTCCTGCATCCTCTTTAACCACTTCCTGTCTAGCTACATTCCAGCATCGGCTTCCTGATGATGTCATTGGTGGACTATGCTTGTGCAATGTGTGTTGGTGTAACCACTTGTAGTCTCCACCAGAAGCCCATGTGACAGGGTGACAACGCAGGAGCAGAATTGGGAGGTGGGGACAGAGCGTTGTCACCCTATAACAGGATGAGAAGCCCATGTGACAGGGTGACAACGAAGGAGCAGAATTGGGGGACGGGACAGAGCGTTGTCACCCTATAACAGGATGAGAAGCCCATGTGACAGGGTGACAACGCAGGAGCAGAATTGGGGGAAGGGGACAGAGCGTTGTCACCCTATAACAGTATGAGAAGCACATGTGACAGGGTGACAACGAAGGAGCAGAATTGGGGGACGGGACAGAGCGTTGTTACCCTATAACAGGATGAGAAGCCCATGTGACAGGGTGACAAAGCAGGAGCAGAATTGGGGGACGGGGACAGAGCGTTGTCACCCTATAACAGTATGAGAAGCACATGTGACAGGGTGACAACGCAGGAGCAGAATTGGGGGACGGGGACAGAGCGTTGTCACCCTATAAGAGGATGAGAAGCCCATGTGACGGGGTGACAATGCAGGAGCAGAATTAGGAGACAGGGACAGTGTTGTCACTCTATAACAGTATGAGAAGCCCATGTGACAGGGTGACAACGCCCCCACCCTGATTTTTAATTAAAATCTTTACTTTTTTAATCTATACCTTTTTTTTTCGACCTAGTGATGTCATCACTGGGTCTCTGTGCTTCTCTATGTATCCTATCATCATGTCATCACTGGGTCTCTGTGCTTCTCTATGTATTCATCATCATGTCATCACTGGGTCTCTGTGCTTCTCTATGCAATACAGGCAGATTGTGGCTGGTGGGAGGGGCTGTACATAGATGCAATACAGGCAGATTGTGGCTGGTGGGAGGGGCTGTACATAGATGCAATACAGGCAGATTGTGGCTGATGGGAGGGGCTGTACATAGCTTCCTGAAACCGTCCCAGCCCCCTGCCTCAGTACTCCTCTCAAGGGCCCTCAATCCTGGTGTAAGCAGTGGGAGGAGTTATGCAAATGTTGAAGTGCTTTGACGGGTGGGTGTCAGCCTGGAGGAGTGGGCGTTGCTTTGCATGCAGTATTTGCATATGTAACACCCACATGTGATGCTGCGCCTCCAATACAACTGAAATCCAATGAATGAAAGGGGCGGTATCATGTACGGTCAGGCTGGGGAGGAAAGGGCTAGATGATGCTGGATGTCCTCCAGCCAGGAAATGAGGCGGGCCTCTATCTGACTTTGTGAGGCGCTCACAGTGTGCAGTGAAATCGGAGAAAGCCGTTTCAGTCCGGGAGAGGAGCCTCCCGCTGCGTTGCGTCCTGCGAACGGTAACCGGATCTGGTGCCGGATTACATAAAATAAAAAAAATCTGGTGCCGGCCATCCGGGTGACTTTGTAATGAGCTGTTATCCCCCCGGCTCTGCTAATAAAACTTTAATTTCCTCAATTGACATTTGCACAATCTGCGGACGCGGCCCCCGTGATTGGCTGACCTCTGGCCCCTCTTACCAGCCTCTTTCTGTAATGGGCCACCCGGGCGGCTGCCTTACTACAACAGAAACCATGGCAACTGCAACCGCCTGCCAGAAACTGCAGACGCCAACTCCTGCATGGCAATCAGCAGAGCCTGCTATCTGTAGCAGAGGAGAGAGAGGGGGGGGGGAGGGGGGGAGACAGAGACACAAACTGCTAGGGGAAAAAAAAAATAATACATTGAGGAAATAACGATCGTATTTGGGATACAATGTAACAAATTATAGAAGATCGTGAAATAAATAACAGAATCAAATATTGAGGAGGTGAGATACAGAGCATCAATTGCTGGGAGGAAGCCATAGTTTGGGTCCCTCACGTTGCGTTGGTGCGCGCCGTATTTCAGGAGTTCATGTGCGTTGCGTTAAGGTAGCCGAACGTCAATGAAACAAAAACCACCTGCAATACAATGTATCGAATAATAGAAGATCAGGAAATAATTCAATCAAATATCGGGGAGGTGAGATACAGAACATCAACTGCTGGGAAGGAAGCCACAGTTGGGGTTCCTCAAGTTGCGTTGGTGCGCGCCGTATTTTAGGTGATTCAGGTTAAGTTGGACACACATCAATGGAACAAAAACTGGACCTGCAATACAATGTATCAAATAATAGAAGATCGGGAAATTAACAATGAAATCAAATGTACGGGAGGTGAAATACAGAACATCAACTGCTGGGAAGTAAGCCACAGTTGGGGCCCCTCGTGGTACGTTGGTGCGTGCCGTATATCAGGCGTTTCAGATTAAGGTTTTCACACATCAATGGAACAAATTCTGGACCTCCAATAAAATGTATCGAATAATAGAAGATCAGGAAAAAAAAACAATAAAATTAAATATCGGGGAGGTGAGATACAGAGCATCAACTGCTGTGAAGGAAGCCACAGTTGGGGCCCCTCATGTTGCGTTGGTGCACGCCGTATTTCAGACGTTCATGTGCGTTGCATTAGGGTTGGCCACGTGCCACTGGATCAAAAAAACCCTGCAATACAATGTATCGAATAATAGAAATTTAGGAAATAAATAATGGAATCAAATATCGGGGAGGTGAGATACTACACAACAACTGCCTTGAAGGAAGTCCTAGTTGGGGCCCCTCATGTTGCGTTGGTGCGCACCGTATTTCAGGTGTTTCAGGTAAAGTTGGCCACGTGACAATGGAACAAAATCTGGACCTGCAATAAAATGTATCGAATAATAGAAGATCGGGAAAAAAACAATGAAATTAAATATCGGGGAGGGGAGATACAGAACATGAACTGCTGGGAAGGAAGCCATAGTTGGGGTCCCTCGCGTCGCGTTGGTGAGTGCCGTATTTCAGGCGTTCATGTGCGTTGCGTTAAGGTAGTACAATGTATCAAATACCGGTAATAGAAAATCAGGAATAGAAAATCAGGAAATAATTCAATAAAATATCAGGGACAGGAGATAGAGAACATCAACTGCTGGGAAGGAAGCCACAGTTTGGGCCCCTCATGTTGCGTTGGTGCGCACCGTATTTCAGGTGTTTCAGGTTAAGGTTTCCACACATCAATGGAACAAAATCTGGACCTGCAATAAAATGTATCAAATAATAGAAGATCGGGAAAAAAACAATGAAATTAAATATCGGGGAGGGGAGATACAGAACATGAACTGCTGGGAAGGAAGCCATAGTTGGGGTCCCTCGCGTTACGTTGTTGTGCGCCGTATTTCAGTCGTTCATGTGCATTGCGTTAAGGTAGTACAATGTATCAAATACCGGTAATAGAAAATCAGGAATAGAAAATCAGGAAATAATTAAATATCAGGGACGGGAGATAGAGAACATCAACTGCTGGGAAGGAAGCCACAGTTGGGGCCCCTCATGTTACGTTGGTGCGCACCGTATTTCAGGTGTTTCAGGTTAAGGTTTCCACACACCAATGGAACAAAATCTGGACCTGCAATAAAATGTATCAAATAATAGAAGATCGGAAAAAAAAACAATAAAATCAAATATCGGGGTGGTGAGATACAGAACATCAGCTGCCGGGAAGGAAGCCATAGTTGGGGCCCCTCACGTTGCGTTGGTGCGTGCCATGTTTCAGATGTTTCAGATTAAGTTGGCCACACATCAATGGAACAAAATCTGGACCTGCAATAAAATGTTTCGAATAATAGAAGATCAGGAAAAAAACAATGAAATCAAATATCGGGGAGGGGAGATACAGAGCACCAACTGCTGGGAAGGAAGCCATAGTTGGGGCCCCTCATGTTGCATTAGCACGCGCCGTATTTGAGGCGTTTCAGATTAAAGTGACCACGTGACAATGGAAGAAACACTGGACCTGCAATACAATGTATCGAATAATAGAAGATCGGGAAAAAAAACAATGAAATCAAATATCGGGCAGGGGGGATACAGAACATCAACTGCTGGGAAGAAAGACACTGTTGGGGCCCCTCATGTTACATTGGTGCGCGCCGTATTTCAGGCGTTCATGTGCGTTGCGTTAGGGTTGGCCACGCGTCACTGGAACAAAAACCACCTGCAATACAATGTATCGAATAATAGAAGATCAAGAAATGTTTCAAATATCGGGGAGGTGAGATACTAAACATCAGCTGTTTGGAAGGGAGCCATAGTTGGGGCCCCTTGTGTTGCGTTGGTGCGCGCCGTATTTCAGGCGTTTCAGATTAAGGTGGCCACACATCAATGGAACAAAAACTGGAACTACAATACAATGTATCGAATAATTGAAGATCGGGGAAAAAACAATGAAATCAAATATCGGGGAGGGGAGATACAGAACATCAACTGCTGGGTAGAAAGCCATATGGGGTCCCTCATGTTGCGTTGGTGCGCGCCGTATTTCAGGTGCTTCAGATTAAGGTGGCCACGTGACAATGGAACATACACCACCTGCAATACAATGTATCGAATAATAGAAGATCGGGAAATAATTCAATCAAATATCGGGGAGGGGAGATACAGAACATCAACTGCTGGGAAGGAAGCCAAAGTTGGGGCCCCTCGTGTTGCGTTGGTGCGCGCCGTATTTCAGGGTCACTGCGATGGCAATGCGATTTATCGCGTGACGATCGCGGCAAAACCCCACCGTG
The DNA here is from genome assembly GCF_965119305.1 of Pelophylax lessonae. NCBI lineage: Eukaryota > Metazoa > Chordata > Amphibia > Anura > Ranidae > Pelophylax > Pelophylax lessonae. The sequence continues at coordinate 298,828,942 of NC_138774.1, forward strand.
ATTTTAGGCGCCGTTCAGATGAATGGCTTCTCAAATGTACATACTGCGATTTGCCATTCACGCCTCGGCACTTTGAAATTGCGAGGCAGAATTGCGGTAAATCTGTCCGCGATTCAAAACTTGTAGTCCACACAAGAAGACCCGGTGACAACGACAGAAAACAATGGGGAGGCGGGGACAGAACGTTGTCACCTGATAAGGAAGTGACCTCCATGGCGGGATATTTTATCCCAAGGCCAAGGTGACGCGGGGAAAGAAGTCCCTTTTGTTAAAATCGCGCCGCGCACCGAACCGCGTGGCGCTTTGGCACCTGTGAAGAATGCACGCCATTGTTGAGTCATGGGGGGGCAATCAATATATACTAATTCATTAAATAATTAAGAATTAATGCCCCCCCCCTGCACATCACATTGCTGTGCGGTTTTGCGCGCGCTCCCGGCGCGCATACAAGTGAACGGAGCCTCGGCGATCCTGGCGGCGTTCGGCTCTCAGCGTAATCTCCTCTTCGGAGAGCACTTTAGACAATTTGTCTGCGGCGGGTCAGGAGGAGCCGATATAAAATAGAGCCGGGGTGTCTACTATGGGGGAGGGGGGGCTCTCCGCGCAATGAAAGGGAAGATAAGGTCGGCGCGGCGTTTGATTGGCCCCAGCTGACCGGCGCGAGTCATTCATCAAAACACCGATAAGGATAATAAAACGCAGGCGCTTCATTTATGTCCGATGATAAAGGAGTCCAGACAAAGGTATGGCGACTCCGCTGGAATTCAGTGGCCGCCATCTTTTTTTTTTTTTACACACCAGCTGAAAGTTACATTCAGGCTTACTTTTTTGGCAACAAGCTTAATGCGATTTTTAAGAGCGCGTTCTGCCGCTCAAATCCATCGCGGGAAAAAAATTGCGGCAAAATCGCACAGTGTTTGAGGTGCCATTTAGGCTGCATTCACACCTCGGCATTTTGAATTGCGGGCAAATTTGAGGTGCAATAATGTGTCTGTTATATCTGTCGGGGGGGCGCCTAATGTTTATGGAGGGGATTCATTGTTGCTGGGGGATCTATTGTTAGTGGGGTCCTTCGTTGCTTGGGGGGGGGGGTCAATTGATGTCTGGAGGATATATTTGTGCTTATAGGGGTCTATTTTTGCTGGAGGGATCTATTGTTGCTGGGGTGGATCTATTGTCATGCAGTGATTTATTGTTGTTGGGGAGGATCCATTTGTACTTGGGTGCTCTATTGTTGCTGGGGGATCTATTGTTACTGGGGGGTTATTTGTGATGAGTGAGGATCTATTACTGCTGATGTGGATCTATTGCCAATGGGGTGGTCTATTGCTGCTGGGGAGGATCCATTTTTGCTGAGGGTGATCTGCTGTTGTTGGGGGGTGGTCAGATGTTGCTGGTGAGAGTAAATGTTTGCTGGTGGGGTCTGTTGTTGGGGTGGATCTATCATTTCTTGTGGGATCTATTATTGCTGTGGGGATCTATTGTTGGTGGGGGAAACTATTATGGGTGGGGGATCTGTTGTTGCTGGGGGATCAATTGTTGCTGGTTGGGTTCATTGCTGCTGAGGTGGATTCATTGTTGCTGGGAGTCTATTGTTTGGGGGTCAGTTGGGTTTGGGGGGAGGTCTATTGTTAATGGTGAATCCATTTTTCATGGGGATCTATTACTCCTGGGGAGGGGGATCTATTGCTGCTGGGGGGTCTATTGTTGCTGGGGAGATCTATTGTTGCCATGGGGTGTCAGTTTTTGCTGGGAAAGTCTGTTGTTGCTGGGGGGGGGGGGGATCTATTGCCATGGGCAGTTCTGTTGCTGGGGTGGATCTATTGCTATGGGGGGGGTATTCTGTTGTTGCTGCAGGGTCTAGTGTTGCTGGGGTGGATCCATTTTTTGGGGGTGATCTGTTGTTGTTGTTGGGGGATGGTCAGATGTTGCTGGTGGGGAGTCTATTTTTGCTGGTAGGTTCTGTTTTTGAGGGGAATCTAACATTGCTGGGGGGAATCTATTGTTCATGGAGGATCTGTTACTGGTGGGGCGGATCTATTGTTGCTGGGTTGGATCCATTATTGTTGGGGGATCTATTGTTTTTTTGGGGGGTAAATTGTGACTGGGGGGGTTTATTGTTGCTGGGGGATCTATTGTTGCTGGTTGGAGGTGGGGTCTATGTCTATTGTTGCTGGTTGGGTTCATTGCTGCTTGGAGGTGGAGTCTATGTCTATTGTTGCTGGGGTGGATCCATTGTTTCTGGGGGGGGTCTATTTTTACTGGGGGTTCTGTATTATCAAAAAGGGGCGGGTCCCTAAAGGTGGGCAGGGGGCGGAGACCATGGACAGTGCTTGGAGGTAGGTAGGGTCGGTGACCAGGTTGATTCAGAGAAGGTAGGAAGGAGCACCTACAGCTAGTCTCTTACCACCTGGTGTCCCTATATAACCAACCTACCTGCTTAGTGTCCTGTCCTGGTTACCACCGGTGTACTTACATGACCAACCTACCTGCTTAGTGTCCTGTCCTAGTTACCACCGGTGTACCCACATGACCAACCTACCTGCTTAGTGTCCTGTCCTGGTTACCACCGGTGTACCCACATGACCAACCTGCCTGCTTAGTGTCCTTTCCTGGTTACCACCGGTGTACCCACATGACCAACCTACCTGCTTAGTCTCCTGTCCTGGTTACCACCGGTGTACCCACATGACCAACCTACCTGCTTAGTGTCCTGTCCTGGTTACCACCGGTGTACCCACATGACCAACCTACCTGCTTAGTATCCTTTCCTGGTTACCCTCGGTGTACCCACATGACCAACCTACCTGCTTAGTATCCTTTCCTGGTTACCCTCGGTGTACCCACATGACCAACCTGCCTGCTTAGTGTCCTTTCCTGGTTACCACCGGTGTACCCACATGACCAACCTGCCTGCTTAGTGTCCTTTCCTGGTTACCACCGGTGTACCCACATGACCGACCTACCTGCTAAGTGTCCTGTCCTGCTTACCACCGGTGTACCCACATGACCATCCTACCTGCTTAGTGTCCTTTCCTGGTTACCACCGGTGTACCCACATGACCAACCTACCTGCTTAGTGTCCTTTACTGGTTACCACCGGTGTACTTTTATGACCAACCTACCTGCTTAGTGTCCTATCCTGGTTACCACCGGTGTACCCACATGACCAACCTACCTGCTTAGTGTCCTTTACTGGTTACCACCGGTGTACCCACATGACCAACCTACCTGCTAAGTGTCCTGTCCTGTTACCACCGGTGTACCCACATGACCAACCTACCTGCTTAGTGTCCTTTCCTGGTTACCACCAGTGTACCCACATGATCAACCTACCTGCTAAGTGTCCTGTCCTGATTACCACTGGTGTACCCACATAACCAACCCACCCCCTTAGTGTCCTATCCTGGATACCATCCTGTGTACCCATATGACCAACCTACCTGCTAAGTGTCCTGTCCTGGTAACAACTGGTGTACCCACATAACCAACCTACCTGCTAAGTGTCCTGTCCTGGTAACAACTGGTGTACCCACATAACCAACCTACTTGCTTAAGTTCCTGTCCTGGTTACCACCTGGTGTAGCCAGGTAACCAACCTACCAGCTTAGTGTCCTGTCCTGGTTACCTTCCCCCCCCCCCCGTGTCCTTGTATACCCAACCTACCTGACTAACTGCCTATCCTGGTTACCACCCAGTGTACCCACATAACCAACATACCAGCTTAGTGTCCTGTCCTGGTTACTACCCAGTGTACCCACATGACCAACCTACCTGCTTAGTGTGCTGTCCTGGTTACCCCCGGTGTCCTTATATAACCAACCCACCTGCTTAAGTTCCTGTCCCGATTACCACCAAGTGTACCCACATAACCAACCTACCCACTTAATGTCCTGTCCTGCTTACCATCTGCTGTCCCTGCATAACCAACCTACCCGCTTAGCGTCCGGTCCAAGTTACCACCCGGTGTACCTAAAAACCCAACCCACCTGCTTAGTGCCCTATCCTGGTTACCATCTGGTGTACCCACATGACCAACCTATCTGCTTAGTGTCCTATGCTGGTTACCACCCGGTGTACCCACATAACCCAGCTGCTTGCTTAGCGCCCTGTCCTGGTTAGCACCTGGTGTTCTTTCATAACCCACCTATGTCCTAGTTTCCATCCGATGTGCCCACATGCCCAGCATGCCGGTGGCATAGAGAGGACTTCTCGGAGGGTGGTTGAACATAACACCATTGTTCAGCTTCCTTTGCTTGTACTATTAATAGACTCATTGTTCCAGATTGAGGAACCTGATGCTGGATTGGAGGTCTTACATAAGTCATTCCTTCTTCCTACGTGAAGGTCAGAGAGGAGAGGCCGGATGTAAGGATGAACACCTCTTCTCACTCCCACAGTATATAATGCAGGAATAATGCTTAAAGCTGTGCTATGCCCATGTACAGCAAACAAACATGACCCCTACAGACCCCTATACCTACCGTTCTCTAACTTACCCAACTGGAGTAGAGATGAGCTTGGGTTCAGTCCAATCCCAGGAGGAAACTGTCCGTTCTGGTCCAATCAGCTGAGGCCGAGACATTCTAGAGGTGACGGGTATGGTTTGGACATCCTTGACCTAATGTGGCCCCACGCACTGCATTGTATATCACTTACCTCTGACCTCTGACTGTTGCCCCCCCCCCCCCCCCCCCATACACTGTGTACCTTACATAGTTCTGACCAAAGTGTTCGTTGTGCCAACAGTTGCTGGTTCTAATGAAGCTCTTATGTAAGGTCAGAAAAAGTGACATCTCTCGGTGTGGAGAGAATGTTCCTTTTTCCTGAGGTTTATGTGTGTCTGAGATTTGTGGCATCGTAATTAGGAGTATTTTCTGGGCACAAGGACTGTGGCATAGATTTGTGCTGTATACAGGGACAAGGCTACCCATCTGTTTAATCATCTCTCCTAATCATCTACCCCAATGTTCAATCACTCATTAAGCCCCTCCCACTGTTAGGTGCAACCCGACCAAGACCACCCTATGCCGACATGCATAGCGTGAGGTAGGACTTGTTTTTCCATTCCATCCCGGGGTTACCCCGGGTCTTTTATAATCCTCATCATTCTCCCTCACTGTCCCTAAAGCCACCTACTGCTCCCAATTTACCCTACTGCCCCCCCTGTCCACCTCACTGTCCCCCCACTGCCCCCCCTGTCCTCCTCACTGTTCCCCCTCTGCTCCCCTGTCCACCTCACTGTCCCTCCACTGCCCCCTGTCCATCCCACTTTCCTCCCACTGCCACCCCTTTCCATCTACTGCCCCCCAGTTTAACCCACTATTCCTCCACTAGCCCCCTGTGTATCCCACTTCTCCCTTGCTGCCCCCCTGTCCTCCTCACTGTTCCCCCACTGTCCTCCTCACTGTCCCTCCACTGCCACCCTGTCCTCCTCACTGTTCCCCCACTGTCCTCCTCACTGTCCCTCCACTGCCACCCTGTCCTCCTCACTGTTCCCCCACTGCCCCCCTGTCCTCACTGTCCCCCATCTGCCCTCCTGTCCACCTCATTGCCCCCGTCTATCCCACTGCCCCCCCAGTCCATCCCACCTTCCTCCTACTTCTCCCCTATCAACTCCACTTATCCCACTACTCCCCTATTCACCCCACTGTCCCCCAAATGCCACCCTGTCCCACCACTGTCCCTAAAGCCACCTACTGCTCCCTGTTTACCCCACTGCCCCCCTGTCCACCTCACTCTCCCTCCACTGCCCTGCTGTCCTCCTCACTGTCCCCCCACTATCCCCCTGTCCTCACTGTCCCTCCACTGCCCCCTGTCCTCCTCACTGTTCCCCCACTGCCCCCCTGACCTCACTGTCCCTCCACTGCCCCCCCTCGTCTATCCTACTGCTCCATGTCAATCCCACTGCCACCCTCATCCACCTGTTCTCCTCACTGTTCCTCCACTATCCCCCCTGTCCTCCTCACTGCCCCCCCCAATGTCCCCCTGTCCACCTCATTCTCCCCCCACTATCCCCCATGCTCCTCACCGTTCCCCCCACTAACCCTCTGTCCTCACTGCCCCCCTGTCTACCTTACTGTCCCCCCACTGTCCTCCCCGTCCTCCTCACTGTCCAAACTATCACCCTGTTCCCCTCACTGTCCCTCCACTATTCCCCCTGTCCACCTCACTCTCCCCCCACTATCCCGTGTCCTCACTGTCCCCCCCCCATTGCCCCCCTGTCTACCTTACTGTCCCCCCACTGTTCTCCCCATCCTCCTCACTGCCCCCCCCCCCCTGCCCTTCTGTCGGCCTCCATCACACGGGAGAGCCCGGAGGGTCTATTTAAGCTTATTTTGTAAATGAAGCCCTGGTGAAGGGGGAATCCCTTTGACCCCCCCAAAACGCGTTGGATTTTTTTAGTATATTCCCAATAAATGAATTTGGACTCTTATCTGTAGGTCTGCATGTTTTCTTCAGGCGGAATCTACACATGCACAGGAGATTTGGGCAAAGTCCTTCATACCTGCTGTCTTTGCGCATGTGCGGGGGAACCCGGCGCATGTGCACATATTTGGGGTAACCAAATGGTAAATAATAATAAAAAAAAAACTTAAAGCACCCCCCCCCCTCCCCTTGTGTTTGCATGCAGAAGCAAGCACACATACGCAAGTCACACACCGAATGTGTAACCGGTGTTCGCACCACACATGTGAGGTATCGCCGCGAGCGTTAGAGCGAGAGCAATAATTCTACCACTAAACCTCCTCTGTAGCTCTAAACTGGTAACCTGGAAACATTTTTAAAGCATCGCCTATGGAGATTTTTTAAGTACCGTAGTTTGGCACCATTCCACGAGCGTGCGCAATTTTAAAGTGTGACATGTTTGGTATCTATTTACTCGGCGTAACATCATCTTTCATATTTTATTAAAAATTTGGGTTATATATATTGTGTTTGTGTGCTTTATAATTCTTTAAAGTGTATTTTTTCCAAAGAAAATTGGCTTTGAAAAAATCGCTGCGCAAATACCATGTGACGCGATATCCACCGGGGCACACCGACACGATCGCTCCTCGCGGAGACAGAACGGCAGACTGCTGATGTAAACAAGCCACCCCACTGTTCATCCAGCAAGTCCCTCCCCCCATACAGTTAGAAAACACCCCCTAGGCACACATTTAACCCTTTGATCGCCCCTGGTGTTAACCCCTTCCCTGCCAGTGTCCTTAGTACAGTGACGGTGCATATTCTTTAGCACTGATTACTGTAGTAATGTCACTGGTCCCCCCAAAAGTTACGGGGGTCCGATCTGTCCGTCGCAATGAAAATATAAATCGCAGATCGCCACCATTGCTAGTAAAAAATAAATAAATAAAAATGACATAAATCTTTGCCGTTAGTTTGTAGCTGCGATAACTTATACACTTATTGGGAATTTTTTTTTTTTTTTTACCAAAAATATGTAGCAGAATACAAATTGGCCTAAAATGATGAAAAAAATAGATTTTTAAAAAAATTTTATTGGGAATATTATATAGCAGGAAAAAAAATATTGTTTTTTTTTTTTTTTTTTTTTTTTTTTTTAGAATTGTCACTCTTTTTTTGTTTATAGCGCAAAAAAAAAAAAAAAGTGCACAGATGATCAAATACCACTAAGTATTATTTGTGGCAAAAAAGATCAATTTTATTTGGGTACATCGTCGCGCAATTGTCAGTTAAAGCAGTGGAGTGCCGAATCGCAAAAAAATGGCCTGGTCATTAAGGGGAGTGAAATTTTTTTTTACCCCTGTGACCATGTTTACCATAGTAACATTGTACTCACGGGGAAGTGATCAGGATTTATTTTTTATTTTTTTTACACATTATGATTGCTTACGCCAGTGAATTGCGCTGGTATAAGCAACCGTTTTTCCTGAATGAGACTGATTCATTCAGTGTGTATTGTTGTCAGTGGCCGCTGATAAGACAGTACAGCCAGCCCTCCTGTACTGAGCCCGGGCCCCATCAGTTCAAAAGGGGGGGCCCAGGCACCTGCTGAGCAGGAGGGCTGTACTGTCTTATTGCTACACCGAACCGTTGGCAGCCGAGTAAACTGGAAGTGACTCCACTTCTGCGTTTCATGATCGTAGACCCCATCAAAGCCAAAATAGGATTTGTTCGGGACTCCAACCACCTGGCGGACATGCCGGCAGGTTGCTTGGGTCTCCTGGTGGGAAGAAAGGCAGGGGGCTGCCCTCTCTTGCTCTCTGGGATAACGACCGAATGGCTGCTGAGCCGCATCGATTGTTATTACAAGAAAGCAGACCGTCCTCTCGGTACCGGGGTGATGCCTGCAGCTGCATATCACCCCACTACAACCACCTCTACGAGCCAACATACAGGTGCAGGAACAGGGACAGGTAAAGGTACAGGTGCAGGTACAGGAACAGGTACAGATGCAGGGACAGGGGCAGGGACAGATGCAGGTACAGGTTCAGGTGCAAGTGCAGGTGCAGATGCAGGTACGTTGGTGTGCAGAAAGTGGTTAAATACAAAAATTGTAAATGCAAGAGGATAGAGAGGTACAGGGAAAGGTACAGCCACATTGATTGTTATTACAAGAAAGCACACCGTCCTCTCTAAAAAAACACTTACAACCACTTCTCCGAGCCGACATACAGGTGCAGGTACAGTTGCAGGGACAGGTACAGGTGCAGGGACAGGTACAGGTACATTTGCAGGTTCAGGAACAGGTTCAGGGACAGGTACAGGTGCAGTTACAGGTACAGGTGCAGATTCAGGGACAGGTACAGGTTGCAGGTACAGTTACAGGTTCAGGGACAGGTATGGGTGCAGATTCAGGTACAGGTGTAGGTACAGTTACAGGTGCAGGGACATGTGCAGGTGCAGGGACATGTGCAGGTGCAGGTTCAGGGACAGTTACAGGTTCAGGAACAGGTACAGGTGCAGCAGGTACAGTTACAGGTTCAGGGTCAGGTTCAGGTGCAGGTACAGTTACAGGTTCAGGGACAGGTACAGGTTCAGGGACAGGTACAGATGCAGATTCAGGGACAGGTACATGGGCAGATACAGGTGTAGGTACAGTTACAGGTGCAGGTGCAGGGACAGGGACAGGTACAGGTGCAGGTACAGGTTCAGGGACAGGTGCAGGTACAGGTGCAAGGACAAGTATAATTGCAGATTCAGGGACAGGTTCAGGTACAGGTGCAGGTTCAGGGACAGGTGCAGGTTCAGGGACAGGTACAGATGCAGATTCAGGGACAGGTACATGGGCAGATACAGGTGTAGGTACAGTTACAGGTGCAGGGACAGGTACAGGTGCAGGTTCAGGTGCAAGGACAGGTATAATTGCAGATTCAGGGACAGGTTCAGATACAGGTACGTCGGTTTGCAGGAAGTGGTTAAATACAAAAATTGTGAATGGAAGAGGATAGAGGGGAAGGGACCCATTGACATTTATACAGTGCGCTAACGCGTTTTATATCACGTCCTAATGTGCGCTGCATTAAGGCAGCCTATTAAAACCAACGGACTCCCAAATCCTGAATATTGGACAAAAATTTGAACTCGTTGCACCACATTGTTGCCTTTCAGAACGAACATCACCGCAACGCATGTAGTGTGTGTAGCCACGCATTAGCATGTGCGTCCCCCACAACGCCATATTCTAATTGGGCCCCCGAGGGTTTCCATGGATGGTGAAAGCCGATGTCAGCCCGCTGGAAGTGTTAGCCTCGCTGTAAGCGAACGTTTCCTTCTTGTTGGGGGATTTCGTGCGTTCGAGTTCCTTGCCAGGAATGTTGACAATCCGGTAAACATATACTCGGTCTTATGTAAATCTGCGATTCTTTGCTTTAGGTGCGAGCATATGGCGGATCGGGGAATGTTTTGATTTGGAGACGCCTGATGTTGCGGGTCCTGTGATCGCAGCAAATATATTATTAGACGGCGGCGCGTCACCTGTGCCAAGGAGCGGCGGCAAACAAACAAACGCAAGTAAAAAAGACGAGTTATTGCCGCCATATGCGGAATGGGAAATAAAGCTGTAAATTAGACGTCGTCCTTTTGGAATGAAAGGGCCTTCCCCGTGGTTAGCGCTGCGGCACACTGGGGGAAATTTAGCGGCTCAATCGCTGTACTAAAACTGAGAGTGATCATGGTGCAGATGGGACGAATGACTCCCTACACACAAATAGTAAAATGGACATCAGAGGGAGCTTCTAAGTGTAGCAAGTTAGTGTTTAGCTACAACAACTCCAGAGCCAGTTGGGAATATTTCAGGATGACGTTAGATGCCCGGCTACGCGTTTCAAGGTGGTAACACCTCTGTGTCAGGCCTGCCCTCATAAAGCAGCAATGGACTGCACCGGTGTGGAGCGTTGGGGCTCATTTACGTGTGTGTCGCCCCCTTGCTGCCCCTCTAAAAAGTGTTCCACTTTCCAAATTTATGAGCAATTCTAATTCGGATCAGTTGAAAAATGATGGACCGATTGGAATTGTGTGTGAAGAATAGCTGGGCGTTAGGGAGCGGGCCCGGGAAGCCGGGTTACTTGGTCTTGGTGGACTTGTGACTCTCGGTCTTCATGGGCAGCAGAATGTCCTGATTGCTGGGCAGGACTCCTCCCTTGGGCGATGGTGACCTCCACCGAGCAACTTTTGGAGCTCCTTGTCATTGGGGAAAGCCAGCTGAGATATTCAAGGATGGTGGGCAAATAGACGGAAGCTCCGGCCTCTCCTGAGCGGACAGTTAACATGACTGACTGAGAACTGTAGACCAGTCTAGGATGATCCAGTCTTGATTCCATCCATGTATTGGTAGGATGATTGGGTACAAACAGCATGTCGGATTTGTAGCAGGTTATACCTGGGACCCCCCCCGAGGCATCCCAACACCCCTCCAAACCAACACCCCCGCCACACCACCTCAGTATTTTATTTCCCGCTGGAACGCTTTCAGAAGCAGGAGGAGGGGACGGCACGCCCTCCTTCCACCGCTCGTCTGTGTTTCTCACCGGCCCACCTGAGGAACGATACAATGTTCCGGCCGGCTGGTCAGAGAGGCGAACAAAGACAAGACCGTCTCTGATCGCCTCTATGGCCTTGGAGGACCTTTTCCTTAGAGGACGCCACTTCCGGTCCAGGGAGCAACGCCATGACTTCCGGTTCCCCACACTAACCCCCCAACCACACTATTAGGATGCCCCCCCTCCCCTAATGCTTGCCAATGCATACAATTCTTCCGGCACACCTGAGAAATGATACAACAGTGCGGCTGGCTGCTCACGGAGGCAAACAATAACCAGATCATCTTTGATCACCTCTATGGCCTTGGAGGACCTTTTCCTTGGAGGACGCCATTTCCAGTTCAGGGTGTACAGGGTCTAGGGAGCGACGTCATGACATCCGGTCGACTACACTAACCCCCCCCCCCCCCCCACCAAACTACCATGGTATAAGAATACCCCCACCACTGCTTGCTAAAGTTTCTTGGGCTTACAATTCTTGTAAGAAACGATAAAACAGTGCAGCCGGCTGCTCACAGAGGCAAGCAAAGACCAGAGCATCTCTGATCACCTCTTTGGCCTTGGAGGACCTTTTCCTTGGAGGACATCACTTCACGGTCCAGGGTGTACAGGGTCTAGTGAGCGACGTCATGACTTCCAGTCCACCACACTAACCCCCCCACCACACTACCATGGAATTAGGATGCCCCCCCCCCCACTGCTTGCCAATGTTTCTCGGGCTTACCATTCTTCCGGCACCCCTGAGGAACGATACGACAGGACAGCCGGACAATAACCAGAACAGCTCTGATCACCTCTATGGCCTTGGAGAACCAGAGTGACATTGTGACATTGCTTGCAGTCCAGGGTGTACAGGGTCCAGGGAACGTCATAACTTCCAGTCCACTACAACCCCCCCCCCCCACCACCACCACACCATGGTATTATACTGTGACATAAAAAATTTCAACAATCGCTATTTTAGTCCCTGAGGTCTCAGCTAAAAAAAATAAAAATATATAATGTTTGGGGGTTCTAAGTCATTCTCTAGCACAAAATATTAAACTTGTGAACAAAAAGTGCCAGAAAAGACGAGGTCTTCAAGTGTATGGGCTGTCGGTCACCATTCCTGGTCTATGATGGAATCATTTTCAGGATTCCGCCCTCTATCCAAAAATGAAGACTACATCTCTTTCTTATCTTTGGGATTTCTGAAGGACTTCAGACACGCAGAGATTTGTTTTCAGGAGGTTAACATTGGTACATGGAGTCCTCTTGAATTCTTTTGGCCTGTCATAACCGGTCTGGTTATACTTCCTAAGAGGTCAGAGTCTTCCGTCCTCGACATAAACTCCATAGCCTGGCACACCAGTAGGTCATCAACCATAAGTAAAAAATCAGCAATCCTAAACCTGGCAAGTGGTTCTTCAACTGCGATATGGCCAAGCGGGATATTTAATCACAATGGATGAATTGGAGCTCCTCGTGTATCCAGTAGGAAAAAATGACAATATTGATTGAGTGTTTCTGTGTTGTGACCTTGGCCCCATGTGGTGCCCGACTCTTCACTTCTGCTCGCTGATTGAAGGCCATACTCAATTTTCTTTACTACTTCACTGAGAAGATCGACTACCACTGAATTTTTCTTTAGTGGTACAACAGATATTTCTGTAACTAGTGAGGAGCCGTTATTTGATTCGTGCCTGGTATTTATGTAGTATGGATTGGGTTGCACCAGAGGTCCTCAATCTCATTGGTTCTTCTGTAACTAGAGTCCCGTAAATTCTTCCAGAACCTTCTATGGTCATAGAGTAAAAAAAAAAGTAACAGAAATATGGGAATGCAAAATATGTCTTAAAAATATAGAGCCCCTAAAAAAATTGGTGTCCTTGGCATTGTGGCCCCTAGGGGAAAATTTTCCACAAGTCTTTGGTGTTAGTGGGATTGACCCCCATTATAGTCCCTTGATTTATTAGTGTCTGTGGGATCAAGGTACCCAGGAGAGAATAGCCCCCAAATCACTGGTGTCAATGGAATAGTAGCCACCATGGAAGAATAGCCCCCACCTCAGTTGAATAGTGGCCTTAGGAGAGAATAACCCCCAAATCACTTGTGTCAATGGAATAGTGGCCACTATGCAAGAACAGCCCCCACATTATTGGTGTCAGTTGGATAGTGGGCCCAGGAGGGAATAGCCCCCAAATCACTGGTGTTAATGGAATACTGGCCACCATGGAAGAATAGCTCCCACATCAGTTGGATAGTGTCACTCCCTAGCAGAGAATAGCCCCCAAATCGCAGCTGTCAATGGAATAGTGGCCACCATAGAAGAATAGCCCTCACATCATTGGTGTCAGTTGGATAGTGGCCCCAGGAGGGAATAGCCCCCAAATCACTGGTGTCAATGGAATAGTGGCCACCATGGAAGAATAGCCCCCACATCAGTTGGATAGTGGCCACAGGAGGGAATAGCCCCCAAATCACTGGTGTCAATGGAATACTGGCCGCCATGGAAGAATAGCCCCTTCCATCAGTTGGATAGTGGCCCCAGGAGAGAATAACCCCGAAATCACTCATCATTCAGCTCCTGTCTTTCACACTTCCCGCGGTGCACACAGGAGGAGAGGGGCGGAAGGAGAAGGAGCAGATCTGCTCTCTCCTCTCCCATCCGTGCGTGGGAGGAGGGAGGGGGAACTGTCATTGCAGGCTCTGGGCTGTATGAGAGAGACTCTCTCAGCTCAGAGCCCTGCGGCCAGCAACCCCGCTTGGGCCCCCTGACAGCAGCGGAATGCCAGGGCCCAGTCACAAGTGTGACCCTGGTAGTTCCACCATGCTGTCAGTAGGATCATGGCCCCAGGAGACAATAGCCCCCAAATCATTGGTATCAGTGGAATAGTGGCCACCAGGGACATTCACCCCCTATATAATTGGGGTCAGTAAGACAGTGTCCCCAGGAAAGAATATTCCCAAATAATAATTGGTGTAAGTAGGATATTGAACCCTAGGAAAAAATAGTAGGGTCTGGCAGGAGGGAGGCCATGTCTCAAAAAGGGGAAGGCCATAGTTCAGCAGGAAGGAAAGGCAATGGCCCAACAGGAGGGAGGCCATGTGCCAAAAAGGGGACAGGAGGGAGGCCATGGCCTGGCAAGAGGGAGGTCATGTCCCGAAAGGGGAAAGGCCACAGTTAAGCAGGAAGGAAAAGCCACGGCCAACAGGAGGGAGGCCATGGCCTGGCAAGAAGGAGGTCGTGTCCCAAAAGGGGAAGGCCACAGTTCAGCAGGAAGGAAAGGCTACAGCCCGACAGGAGGGGGGCCATGGCCTGGCAAGAGGGAGGTCATGTCCTGAAAGGGGAAAGGCCACAGTTCAGCAGGAAGGAAAGGCCACAGCCCGACAGGAGGGGGGCCATGGCCTGGCAAGAGGTAGGTCATGTCCCGATAGTGGAAGGCTACAATTCAGGAGGTAGGAAAGACCACAGCTTGACAGGAGGTAGGCCATGGTCTGGTAAGAGAGAGGCCATGTCCCGAAAGGGGAAAGGCCACAGTTTAGCAGGAAGGAAAGGCCACATCCCGACAGGAGGGGGGCCATGGCCTGGCAAGAGGGAGGTCATGTCCCAATAGGAGAAGGCTACAATTGAGCAGGAAGGAAAGACCACAGTTTGACAGGAGGTAGGCCATGGCCTGGCAAGAGAGAGGCCATGTCCCGAAAGGGGAAAGGCCACAGTTTAGCAGGAAGGAAAGGCCACATCCCGACAGGAGGGAGGCCATGGTCTGGCAAGAGGGAGGTCATGTCCCGAAAGGGGAAAGGTCACAGTTCAGCAGGAAGGAAAGGCCACATCCCGACAGGAGGGAGGCCATGGTCTGGCAAGAGGGAGGTCATGTCCCGAAAGGGGAAAGGTCACAGTTCAGCAGGAAGGAAAGGCCACACCCTTCGACAGGAGGGAGGCCATGGCCCGGGGGTTGGGAACCATTCATTTACACCATAATTTATAGAGCGTTTGTTCGTTGAGTGGGGGGGTGCAACAAAAGTATGCAAACTTTCCAGCATTTGCCACAAAACTTTGCCACCCACCAACCATTATTGTGTCTTCCTCAGAGAAAGGAGAAGATTCTTCTCATTGTGAACTGATGGCAGAAAGAATCCCAAGGCTTCCGTGACAACCGTTGCGGTCTGGTATGCCGATGACGCAAGCTAAGGGAAATGCACGGTACACGCATGTGCGGGAAAACACCAGCCCAGAAGCGATTGGTACGGCCACACGCAGCCATTCGCTTGCATTGGTACACGGTCCCTGCAGCTCCCCGGGTGCGGAAAAGCGTCACAGATTTCACGTTTGGGGACACAGGAGCTGATAGACGTCTATAGGACTATATGTATCAAAAAGTCATCCGTGAGCTCCAGTCAGTGACTTTGCCTAGGCTCAGAAATGACACAATACCGGCTCAGAAATGACACACTCATATAAATCATGGTGCCTGTGCAGTTCTCAGCTGTGTTCACAAATGTCTGACACAGGTCAGCCCCTGCTTCAGCCTCTTACCTTGTGACTTACCACAATGTTACAATGTACAATCTGATCACTGGGGAGGAGAGAGAGCAAATGCTTCTTCCTGCCTGCAGAAGACTTATGACATCATCTCAGCCTAGGCAAAGTCACTGGGGGAGGGGAGACTGAGGAAATGCTTCTTCTTGCCTGCAGCAGACTTATGACATCATCTCAGCCTAGGCAAAGCCACTGGGGGAGGAGCAAAGACTAAGGAAACGCTTCCTCCTGCCTGCAGCAAACTAAGGACATCATCTCAGCCTAATCAACGTCATGGAGGCCAGAAGGAAACTAAGGAAATGTTTCCTCCTGCCTGCAGCAGACTGGTGACATCATCTCAGCCTATGCAAAGTCACTGTGGGAGGAGAGATTGAGCAAACCCTTCCTCCTGCCTGCAGCAGACAGATGACATCATCTCAGCCTAGGCAATGCCACAAGGGGGAGGGGACTGTGGAAGCACATCCTTCTACCTACAGCTGACTGATGACATCATCTCAACCTAGGCAAAGTCACTGAGGGAGGAGAGACTGAGGAAATGCTTCCCCCTGCCTGCAGCAGACTCTGAACCTGAGGCTTTGTTAATAATAAAAAGTGTGAGATATCTGGGAAATGGTAGTGGTGCTGTGACATGTCCGGAATGTAGTCCTGGGGACTGACCGGTCCTCTTTATTTTGGGGGTGAATTGGGGTGTCCCTGGAATCCGTCGTTACCCCCATCTCCTGTATTGGGAGGAATAATTGATGTGTAATCCGGGGAAGAGGCGGTAAATATCTGAGGATGGATTCTGGTGGAGGATGTGGGCAAAGCGTGTGACATCCAGGAATGAAGGCGTGAATATGCGGGATATGGAGGCCGCCGAGCGCCTCTCATGGTAGATTGACCTGTGACGCGCTTCTCCTGAGCTCCTCATGCAGCATCGCTGTCATCTCAAGGGCAGTGAGTCAGGGGGGAGAGAGGACCAAGAAACAGCAGGAGGAAGAGGGGGAGGGGTGCTGGAGGGAAAAAAAAAAAAAAAAAAAGATTGGCGTGGAATATTCCTTCGTAGAAATCGGCTCAGAGATCTCATATCCCCCCCCCCCCCCCCAAAAATCACATTTGACTTTTTTATTCTTTAATTGGACAGATATTGGTGGTACTTGGTCAAGTTCAGTGGCCTTAACCCTTTCAACCCTTTCACTGCCAGCGCCATTTTTTGAAGGATTTTTTTTTTTTGCTTAAAAGATGGTTTTAGGCTTGAAGATTAGGTAAACCCCCCAAAACATATCTACTTTTTTTTTTTTTTTTTTTTAACAGAGGCCCTATAGAATAAAACGGTATGTGTGCAGCGGTTTTTCTAAGGCAATTTTTGGGGAAAAATAAATTTGAATTAATGAAAAAAAAAAAAATAAAATAAAATATATATATATGTGTGTGTATATATATATATGTATATATATATATATATAATTAATATATATATATATATATATATATGCCCCCTTTTTTTTGTAAAATGCGAAATATGAAAAATTCTAAATCCGTAATTTAATTCTATATAGCAGTGATGGGGAACCTTGGCACCCCAGATGATTTGGAACTACATTTCCCATGATGCTCAAATACAATGCAGTTTTTCTAAGGCAATTTTTTTAAGAAAAAGTAAAAGTAAGTTTTAAGAAAAAGTAAGTTTTAATTAATTAATAAAAAAAATAAATTATATATATATATATATGCCCCTTTTTTTTTTTTTGTAAAATGTAAAAGATGAAAAATTGTAAAACCGTCATTTTAATTCTATATAGCAGTGATGGTGAACCTTGGCCCCCCCCCCCCCAGATTTGGAACTACATTCCCCCATGATGCTCTCCTACAATGCAGAGTGCCTGAGCATCATGGGAAATGTAGTTCCAAAACATCTGGGGTGCCAAAGCTCCCCATTACTGCTATAGGGCCACTGTAAAAAAATAAAATATATATATATATATATATATATATAGTATCTCACAAAAGTAAGTACACCCCTCATTTCTGTAAATATTTTATTCTATCTTTTCATGTGACAACAGCTTGTATAACAGTGTAAATTTACTGTCCCCTCAAAATAACTCAACACACAGCCATTAATGTCTAAACCGCTGGCAACAAAAGTCAGTACACCCCTAAGTGACAATCTCCAAATTGGGCCCAAAGTGTCAATATTTTGTGTGGCCGCCATTATTTTCCAGCACTGCCTTAACCCTCTTGGGCATGGAGTTCACCAGAGCTTCACAGGTTGTCACTGGAGTCCTCTTCCCCTCCTCCATGATGACATCACAGAGCTGGTGGATGTTAGAGACCTTCCCCTCCTCCCCCTTCTGTTTGAGGATCCCCACAGATGCTCAATAGGGTTTAGGTCTGGAGACGCTTGGCCAGTCCATCACCTTTACCCTCAGCTTCTTTACCAAGGCAGTGGTCATCTTGGAGGTGTTTGGGGTCGTTATGTTGGAATATTGCCCTGCCCCCCAGTCTCTGAAGGGAGGGGATCATGCTCTGCTTCAGTATGTCACAGTACATGTTGGCATTCATGGTTCCCTCAATGAACTGTAACTCCCCAGTGCCGGCAGCACTCATGCAGCCCCAGACCATGACACTCCCACCACCATGCTTGACTGTAGGAAGACACCCTTGTCTTTGTACTCCTCACCTGGTTGCCCCCACACACGCCTGACACCATCTGACCCAAATAAGTTTATCTTGGTCTCATCAGACCACAGGAGATGGTTCCAGTAATCCATGTCCTTAGTCTGCTTGTCTTCAGCAAACTGTTTGCAGTCTTTCTTGTCCATCGTCTTTAGAAGAGGCTTCCTTCTGGGATGACAGCCATGCAGACCAATTTGATGCAGTGTGCGGCGTATGGTCTGAGCACTGACAGGCTGACCCCTCCCCCACCCCTTCAACCTCTGCAGCAATGCTGGCAGCACTCATACGTCTATTTCCCAAAGACAACCTCTGGATATGACGCTGAGCACGGCACTCAACTTCTTTGGTGGACCATGGAGAGGCCTGTTCTGAGTGGAACCCGTCCTGGTAAACCGCTGTATGGTCTTGGCCACCGTGCTGCAGCTCAGTTTCAGGGTCTTGGCAATCTTCTTATAGCCTAGGCCATCTTTATGTAGAGCAACAATTCTTTTTTTCAGATCCTCAGAGAGTTCTTTGCCATGAGGTGCCATGTTGAACTTCCAGTGACCAGTATGAGAGAGTGAGAGCGATAACACCAAATGTAACACACCTCCCCCATTCACACCTGAGACCTTGTAACACTAAAAAGTCACATGACACCGGGGAGGGAAAATGGCTGATTGGGCCCAATTTGGACATTGTCACGTAGGGGTGTACTGACTTTTGTTGAGACATTAATGGCTGTGTGTTGAGTTATTTTGAGGGGACAGTAAATTTACACTGTTATACAAGCTGTACACTCACTACTTTACATTGTAGCAAAGTCTCATTTCTTCAGTGTTGTCACATGAAAAGATAGAATGGGGTGTACTTACTTTTGTGAGATACTATATATATATACACCCCATTTTTTGTAATATGTGAAAGATGAAAAATTCTAAATCCGTCATTTTATTCTATAGGTCAGGCCTCTGTTAAAAAAAAAAAAATGAGCATCGTGGAAAATGTAGTTCCAAAACATCTGGGGTGCCAAAGTTCACCATTACACCGCTATAGGTCCTCTGTTTAAAAAAAAAAAAATAATATATATATATAAATATAATGTTTGGGGGGTTCTAAGTAAATTCATAGCAAAAAAAATGTAGATTTTGTAGAACGGACCGCACAATGGTTCCGCCCGGACCGTCAGGCCGCTACCTATGAGCAGTCATTGGTTTGCTTGGACCTCGGGTGTCCCAGCAACCAATGACGTCCCGTGTGTGCGACCCGCCCCCCTGCTTCTGATTGTGGCTCCCGGCTCTCAATCCCAGCCGTCCGCGAGTTGGGGGCGTGGCATCACGTGTGCGCCCCCCTGCTCATGACTGTGGCTCCCGACTCTCCCTCTCTGCCGGGCTGCGAGTTGGGGCGTGACGTCACGTGTGCACCCCCCCCCCCCCCCGCGCTGCTCGCGGCTCCGGGCTCTCACACCTTGCGAAGGTATATCTTGCATTTTCTGCCCCCTGCTGCTTGCTGACTCCTGTCCCAAAGGTATGTGGGTCACATTTTAAAGGGGATTGCTGATGGGAATATTATATAAAGTGCAGACTGATGGTCCTATTTTGTTAAGGGGCACACTGATGGGCACATTTTGTTGTGCCCATTAGTGTGCCCCATAAAATATGCCCATCAGAGTTCCTCCTAACATAAAATGTGCCCATCAGTGTGCCCCTTATTTTATGTTAAGGGTCACGCTGATGGGCACATTTTATGTTAAGGGTCACGCTGATGGGCACATTTTATGCTAAGGGTCACGCTGATGGGCACATTTTATGTTAAGGGTCACGCTGATGGGCACATTTTATGCTAAGGGTCACGCTGATGGGCACATTTTATGATAAGGGGCACGCTGATGGGCACATTTTATGTTAAGGGTCACGCTGATGGGCACATTTTATGCTAAGGGTCACGCTGATGGGCACATTTTATGATAAGGGGCACGCTGATGGGCACATTTTATGCTAAGGGTCACGCTGATGGGCACATTTTATGTTAAGGGTCACGCTGATGGGCACATTTTATGATAAGGGGCATGCTGATGGGCACATTTTATGTTAAGGGTCACGCTGATGGGCACATTTTATGCTAAGGGTCACGCTGATGGGCAAATTTTATGATAAGGGGCACGCTGATGGGCACATTTTATGTTAAGGGTCACGCTGATGGGCACATTTTATGATAAGGGGCATGCTGATGGGCACATTTTATGTTAGGTGGCACTCTGATGGGCATATTTTATGATAAGGGGCATGCTGATGGGCACATTTTATGTTAAGAGCAACGCTGATGGACACATTTTGTTGTGCCCATCAGCGTGCCCCCAACATAAAATGTGCCCATCAGAGTGCCCCCTAACATAAAATGTGCCCATCAGTGTGCCCCTTATTTTATCTTAAGGGTCACTCTGATGGGCACATTTTGTTAGGGGGCACTCTGATGGGCACATTTTATGCTATGGAGCACGCTGATGGGCACATTTTATGTTAATGGTCACGCTGATGGGCACATTTTATGCTATGGGGCATTCTAATGGGCAAATTTTATGCTATGGGGCATTCTAATGGGCAAATTTTATGCTAAGGGGCATTCTAATGGGCACATTTTATGCTAAGGGTCACGCTGATGGGCACATTTTATGTTTACAGTCACGCTGATGGGCACATTTTATGCGAAGGGGCACTCTAATGGGCACATCTTATGTTAAGGGGCACGCTGATGGGCATATTTTATGTTAAAGGGCACTCTAATGGGCACATTTTATGCTAAGAGTCACGCTGATGGGCACATTTTATGCTAAGGGTCACTGTAATGGGCAGATTTTATGCTAAGGGGCACTCTAATGGGCACATTTTATGCTAAGAGTCACGCTGATGGGCACATTTTATGCTAAGGGTCACGCTGATGGGCACATTTTATGCTAAGGGATTCTCTAATGGGCACATTTTATGCTAAGGGGCACTCTAATGGGCACATTTTATGCTAAGGGTCACGCTGATGGGCACATTTTATGCTAAGGGTCACGCTGATGGGCACATTTTATGCTAAGGGGCACTCTAATGGGCATATTTTATGTCAAGAGCAACGCTGATGGACACGTTTTGTTTTGCCCATCAGCTTGCCCCCTAACATTAAATGTGCCCATCATAGCACAGACTTGAGATTCTGACCTCGGCCGAAAGAAAATTTTAGCTACCGGACGCTGATGGGCATATTTTACGTTAAAGGGCAATCTAATGGGCATATTTTATGCTAAGAGTAATGCTGATGGGCACATTTTATGCTAAGGGGCACTCTAATGGGCACATTTTATGCTAAGGGGCACTCTAATGGGCACATTTTATGCTAAGGAGCACTCTATTGGGCACATTTTATGCTAAGGGGCACTCTAATGGGCACATTTTATGCTAAGGGGCACGCTGATGGGCACATTTTATGCTAAGGGTCACTCTAATGGGCACATTTTATGCTAAGGGTCACGCTGATGGGCACATTTTATGCTAAGGGGCACTCTAATGGGCACATTTTAAGCTAAGGGGCACTCTAATG
Organism: Pelophylax lessonae; assembly: GCF_965119305.1. Classification (NCBI taxonomy): domain Eukaryota; kingdom Metazoa; phylum Chordata; class Amphibia; order Anura; family Ranidae; genus Pelophylax; species Pelophylax lessonae. The sequence continues at coordinate 298,850,689 of NC_138774.1, forward strand.
GGCACATTTTATGTCAAGAGCAACGCTGATGGACACGTTTTGTTTTGCCCATCAGAGCGTGCCCCCTAACATAAAATGTGCCAATCATAGCACAGACTTGAGATTCGGACCTCGGCCCAAAGAAAATTTTAGCGACCGGACCTCTTAGACTTTTATTTCGATACCCCTGATGTAGGAGAAAAGGGTCAGAATTGGCCCGGTAGGGAAGTGGTTAAAGCAAACCTGTCTGCGGCAAAAGAAAAAAAATCCATAGTCCCGGAGTGATGGAAGACTCCCGCTGCGCGCTAGTAAAGCGGCTCCCAGGCTGGCCGATGTGTGTAGCGCTGCCTGCGGATCGGCCCGGTCCTCTTCACACCTCAGACTTTGCAGATCGATCGCTCGGTATTTTAATCGCTATGGCGTATTTGTTTCAGCCACAACTCCCTCCTTAACGCACTTGTAAAGATGGATGGGGAATGTATTATCCTTGTCTTCTAGACTTTCTGCATCAGACACGGATCATTTCCCTTTGGCTCCTTTGCTAATGTTGTTCTATTGGTCCTGTCACAGCTCACTAAGGTATAACGTGTGAGACGCCGCGCTCTTCTTTTTCTCGCGGTGTAATGCATGGGCTCAAGCCGTGCAGAACCGCGGCCTGCCGAAAATAATTTATATGAATGGCAGCGGTGAAATATTGTGGAAGGGTAGAGATCTGCCGGCTTCTGTGGCGATTAGACCCCGACGTTGTCTCATTAATTTGTATAGATTATCATGGAGATCAGAGAAGAATGGTATTCCGGAGTGAGGGATTGTGCCGTGTATGACCAGCAAGGGCGGTATTGTGCCGTGTACATTGGTGGTAGTCATTGGAAAAATGCCTCTTACACTAATGGTAGTCATTGGAAAAATGCCTCTTACACTGGTGGTGGTCATTGGGAAAATGCCTCTTACACTAATGGTGGTCATTGGAAAAATGCCTCTTACACTGGTGGTGGTCATTGGGAAAATGCCTCTTACACTAATGGTGGTCGTTGGAAAAATGCCTCTTACACTGGTGGTGGTCATTGGGAAAATGCCTCTTACACTAATGGTAGTCATTGGAAAAATGCCTCTTACACTAATGGTGGTCATTGGAAAAATGCCTCTTACACTAATGGTAGTCATTGGAAAAATGCCTCTTACACTGGTGGTGGTCATTGGGAAAATGGCCCTTACATTGGTGTTAGTCATTGGGAAAATGCCTATTACACTAATGGTGGTCATTGGGAAAATGCCTATTACACTGGTGGTGGTCATTGGGAAAATGCCTCTACTATTGTTGTTAGTCATTGGAAAAATGTCTCTTACGTTGGTGGTAGTCATTAGGATAATGCTGCTTACGTTGTTGGTGATCATTGGGAAAATGTCTCTTACACTGGTGGTGGCCATTGGGAAAATGCCCCTTACATTGTTGTTAGTCATTGGGAAAATGTCTCTTACGTTGGTGGTAGTCATTAGGATAATGCTCCTTACGTTGGTGGTAGTCATTAGGATAATGCTCCTTACGTTGGTGGTGGTCATTGGGAAAATGCCTCTTACAGTAATGATGGTCATTGGGAAAATGCCCCTTACATTGTTGTTAGTCATTGGGAAAATGGCCCTTACATTGTTGTTAGTCATTGGAAAAATGTCCCTTCCATTGTTGTTAGTCATTGGGAAAATGTCTCTTACGTTGGTGGTAGTCATTAGGATAATGCTCCTTTACGTTTGTGGTGGTCATTAGGATAATGCTCCTTTACGTTGGTGGTGGTCATTAGGATAATGCTCCTTTACGTTGGTGGTGGTGATTGGGGAAAATGCCTCCTACACTAATAGTGGTCATTAGGAAAATGGCCCTTACATTGGTGTTAGTCATTGGGAAAATGCCTCTTACACTAATGGTGGTCATTGGAAAAATGCCTCTTACACTAATGGTGGTCATTGGGAAAATGGCCCTTACATTGGTGGTAGTCATTAGAATAATGCTCCTTACCTTGGTGGTGGTCATTGGAAAAATTCCCCTTACACTTGTGGTGGTCATTGGGAAAATGGCCCTTACATTGTTGTTAGTCATTGGGAAAATGCCCCTTACACTGGTGGTGGTCATTGGGAAAATGCCTCTTAGATTGGTGTTAGTCATTGGGAAAATGCCCCTTACATTGTTGTTAGTCATTGGGAAAATAGCCCTTACATTGGTGTTAGGCTCCTTTCAGACGGCCGCTCCGCTGCTTAAGTCCGCTGCGGGACTTTTTTTTTTCTTTTTTCACGGAGCGGATGACATTTCTGTCATCCGCTCCGTGTGCCCGCATATCATCCCATCCGTTTGCGGATGATATGCGGACATAATGTAAGTATATGGCATTGCGGATGTCAGCGGGTGACACCGCTGACATCCGATTTTCCTTCCTTTCCGTTTTTTACACGGATGGAAAAATGGGGTTCTGTTCCGTTCGTAAAAACGGAACAGAACTGAAAGGAGGAAAATTGGATGTCAGCGGATGGTATTCCGCTGACATCCGCAGTGCCATTCACTTACATTGATGTCCACAAATCATCCGCAAAAAAATAGGATGATTTGCGGACACACGGAGCGGCCGTGTGAAAGGACCCTAAAGGCCCGTACACACGTACCGATCGTCGGCATACAAACGTCGGTGGACGAAGGATCTGCCGATTGTACGCGTGTTAGTATGGTGCCTCCGACAGATGTCTGCGCACAATCCGCGGACAAAAGTCTTTCGTGCAAACATGAAAATATTTGTATGCCGACACCAGAACGGACGATTGTCAGACAGACCGCAGATTTGCAAGACTGGGCATGCTCAGAAAATAGAAAACACAGGGAAAGTTAACCATTACATGACATCACTTCTGCAGTCGGCGGACAAAATTCTTGTGCTGTCCTTGTGCTGTCTTTGCACTTTTCAGCAGACACCGACATCCCGGGGAGAAAAGAGGAACATTTGTAAGCCGACCATCGGTACGTGTGTACGGGGCTTTAGTCATTTGGAAAATGTCTCTTACGTTGGTAGTCATTAGAATAATGCTCCTTACACTGGTGGTGGTCATTGGGAAAATGCCCCTTACATTGTTGTTAGTCATTGGGAAAATGGCCCTTACATCGGTGTTGGGCATTGGGGAAAATGGCCCTTACATTGTTGTTAGTCATTGGGAAAATGTCTCTTACGTTGGTGGTAGTCATAAGGATAATGCTCCTTACGTTGGTGGTGTTCATTGGGAAAATGCCTCTTAGATTGGTGTTAGTCATTGGGAAAATGCCCCTTGCATTGGTGGTGGTCATTGGGAAAATGCCTCTTAGATTGGTGTTAGTGATTGGGAACATGCCCCTTACATTGTTGTTAGTCATTTGGAAAATGCCCCTTGCATTGGTGTTAGTCATTAGAAAAATGGCCCTTACATTGGTGGTGGTCATTGGGAAAATGTTTCTTACGTTGGTGGTGGTCATTGGGAAAATGCTTCATACACTGGTGGTGGTCATTGGGGAAATGCCTCTTAGACTTGTGGCTGTCATTGGAAAAATGCTCCTTAGATTGGTTAGATTAGGAATAGGTAAGTATAAAAAAATCATGTGGGGGGGGGGGTTGAGGATGAGGGGGGGGGTGAGAAGGGGGGGATTGGAAAGTAGGAAGCTCTCACCTTAGAGCAATTGTTGGGAAAAGCCAGGTTACCACCACGCACAAGTCGGAGTTAGAAGGGGTTAAGGAAAGCCCTTGATGGCCTCATTCAGTCCCCATCAAGATGTCTCTTAGCGTCTCAGTTCCTGCCTGTTTCCATGGAAATAATGAGGGAACCTTTCCGGCTGCGGCTCTCTCTGCATGGGGAGGCGAGGGGGGAGCCGTGTAACAGATCTCCAGAACCCGGCACACTGTCATTATTAATTCACTAACAGACATCCCAGGAGAGCCCCTCGCACAGGATGAGATGGGGGAGCAGCACAGAGAGGAGCCCCCAACAGGACACCTCTCCAGACTTTGAGTAATGCGTCTGCGTAATTCTTCTTTACTCATTGATTAACCCCCTACAGCACCAGAGAGCCATCGCGGCATCTCTTTCCATCCTGGAAAATACCGAGTATCGCTTGGCTAAACCTACAATATCCAAAACAAATTCTCCCTGAAGATAATGAGGACCTCTCCCGCTACCCGTTCTATTGACCTACACTGTCCCCCTTTGTTGGGGGTACTTTGATTTTTATCCTAGTGACAGTGATCCCAATTCCAGCTTCCCACTCACCATTCCCCCCCCCCCCCAACATTTATTTGGGAGACAGGTACCAACTACTGCCATATCAACTGGTGGACTCTGAGGCCTTTCGGAAATTTGTGGCCATTGGAACACCACAATGGGAGGTCCCAGGCAAGAAACTACCCTATAACAGGAAGTGTCAGAACGATTGAAAAGACATTATATGGGCAAAAGTTGATGGACACCTGACCATCACACCTATGTCGTTTTGGAACCATGGCCATTAATATGAAGTTTACCCCCTACCATTGCCATTAATATGAAGCTTACCCCCTACCATTGCCATTAATATGAAGTTTACCCCCTACCATTGCCATTAATATAAAGTTGCCACCCAGCCATGGCATATCCATTATAAAGGAGCTGTCCCCCCAACATGGCAATTAATATGGAGTTGCCCTCTTACCCATGGCCAATAATATGCCCATTTGTGAGGTCAGGTACTGATGTTGAAAGAGAAGACCTTGCTCACCGTTGACGTTCCAGTTCATCCCAAAGATGTTCAGTAGGGTTGAGGTCAGGGCCCTGTGCAGGACACTCTAGTTCCTCCATGACCTCAAACCTGTTGAACACATTTGGGATGAGAAGACCTCATCCCACAGGTGTTCTGTAGGGTTAAGAGCAGATACTGAAGTTAGATGAGAAGACACAACCCCAAAGGTCTTCCAAAAGTAGGGTTGAGGTTAGGGCTCTGTGCAGGACACTGGAGTTACTCCACACCAAGTATTGTTTGGCTAAACCTACAAAATCCAAAACAAATTCTCCCTGAAGATAATGAGGACCTCTCCCGCTACCCGGTCTATTGACCTACACGTTCCAATTCATCCCAAAGATGTTCAGTAGGGTTGAGGTCAGGGCCCTGTGCAGGACACTCAAGTCCCTCCATGACCTCAAACCTACTGAACACTTTTGAGGTGAGAGGACCTCATCCCACAGGTGTTCTGTAGGGTTAAGAGCAGATACTGATATTGGAAGAGAAGACCTCATCCCAAAGGCCTTCCAAAAGTAGGGTTGAGGTTAGGGCTCTGTGCAGGACACTTGAGGTCTTCCATGACCTCAAACCTACTGAACACCTTTGGGATGAGAGGATTTGATCTCAAAAGGGTTCAGTTGGGTTAAGGTTAGGTATTTAAGTTAGATGAGAAGACCCAACCCCGAAGGTCAGGGGCCAGGGCTCTGTGCAGGACACTGGAGTTCCTCAAACACCAAATTGGTCAAACATGGAGGAAATGAATAATAGACTCCATAGCACTAATATGCCCCCCACCGTCCTTTACGTGGCTATAACACTCATCTAAGAAGGCTTCCCACAAGATTTTGGAGGGTGTCTGTGCCCATTTCTGAGGCCAGACACTGATGTTGGATGAGAAGACCTGGCTCACCATTAATGTTCAACAGAGCTGAGGTCAGGGCTCTGTGAAGGACACCTGAGTTACTTCACACCAAACTGGTCACACCATGTCTTTACGGAGATGTTGGTTGAGAAGACCTGACTCCAGGGCTGGTGCAAGGAATTTTGCTGCCCTAGGCAAAATAAAAATTTCCCCCCCATATGCTCTACCACCCCCCATCCCAAGTTGCTGAGGGGGTTAAAACCCTTTCAGTGACTTACCTCGGTGGTGGGTCAGGCTCCACCTACTCTCCTCCCCCGCCGACGTCAGCCGGCGGGGAGACCTAATGCGCATGCACGGCAATGGCTGCGCACTCGCATTAGACCTTCCCATAGGAAAGTATTATTTAATGCTTTCCTATGGGGATTTCGGCGACGCTGGAGGTCCTTGCATAGCGTGGCTTGCTGTAGCGCTCAGGTGGCAAAGCATGGGGAGTGCTGCACCGCCCGGTCCATTACTGATTCCGAGTGCAGGATGCCAGTGCCACCTGCTAAACTGCGCCCTAGGCGGCTGCCTAGGTCGCCTTACAGGTAGCGCCGGCCCTGCCTGACTCATTCCAATTCACCCCAAAGGTAATCAGTAGGGTTGAGGTCAGAGCTCTGAGAAGGACACTTGAGTTCCTCCATGACCTCCAACCTACCGAACACCTTTAGGATGAGTATACCTCATCCAAAAGGTGTTCCGTGGGGTTAAGGGCAGGTACTGATGTTGGATGAGAGGACCTTACACCAAAGGTCTTCCAAAAGTAGGGTTGAGATCAGGTCTCTGTGCAGGACACGTAAGTCCCTTCAGAGTAATACTGACATACCTCACTATCTGTGCCTTGGATCTTCATGCTCTTGAAGGCTACACTAACTGAAGAATTCTCAACATAGGACACGCTTCTGGGAGTATCTCAGGTCAGGGCTCTCTACAGGACACCCATGTTCCTCCATGACCTCAAACCTACGGAACGCTTTGGGATGAGAAGACCTCATCACAAAGGTGTTCCATAGGGTTAAGGGTAGGTTATGATGTTGCATGAGAAGACCTTATACCAAAGTAGTGTTGAGATCAGAGCTTTGTGTAGGACACTCAACTTCCTCCACACCAAACTGATCACACCATGTCTTTATGGAGCTGGCTTTGTACACAGGGAAGGCACAGTCATGGTGGACCAGTAAAGGGTCTTCACCAAACTGTTACCACAAGGTTGGAAGACCACAGTTGTCTACAATGTCTTTGTATGATGGAGGATTACCAGGACCCTTCACTGGAGACATCTGAACTCTATTATTTGGGGGGGGGGGGGGGAAGGTCCACACACCTTTTGGCCATATAGGTAGGTGAAATGGTCAAGAGGTCCAAAAACTTTAAGCCCCATAGTGTGCACGAACTTGTTAAAGCCTCCTTTTTATTATAGTAAATGGGTTTACATCTACTTTTCTATGACTTTGGGTGGCTTTCCCAGTTGTGTCGTTCCTCATATTCATCAATATTCCCACTGCCACAACTTCAAAGTCGTGCAAATTTTGCGCAACTTTGAATCCGACGTGCATGCGCGACTTCAACGCGGCTTGCATATGACTTCTTTAACAGAAGTCAACACATGTCATATTGAAGTCACACCAAAAGTAGTGCAGGAATTTTTCTAAGACCCAGTTCACACCGCCAACGACTTCAAAGTCGCACGAATTTCAGGCAACTTTAAATCTGACATGCCAGCGCAACTTCATGGCGGCTTGCTTATGGCTTCTTTAACAGAAGTCAACGCATGCCATATTGAATTCGAACCAAAAGTAGTGCAGGAACATTTTTCCAAGGCGGGGGTCGACTCAATTCAAGCTCCTACGGGAGCCGTTCCATTGGCGCTAATAGGGCGCGGCTTGTCATGCAACTTTGAACTCTCAGGTCACATGACAAGTCACGGCGGTGTCAACCAGGGCTGATTGTAAGGCTACGTTCACATCTTGGCGTTGCTATTTACAGGCGTTTTTATGGGCGTTTTTGTGCAGGCGTTTTTAGGTTGACTAGTGACCAACAGAAAAAAATAAAAACTGTAATCTGCCCAAAAAGAAGCTCATGTACTTTTTTGAGCGTTGGGCGTTTTGCTTAAAACGTCAAGACGCTGAGATGTGAACGGGGGGCCATTGAAATGAATAGGATTTGTCTTGTTGGGCGTTTTTTGAGCTGATCCTAGAGCAGAAAACGTCCCCAAAACGCCTACATGTGAACTAAGGCTACGTTCACATGTTAGCCTAGCGGACCGCGGTGGAAATCATTGCAAATCGTGGGACGCCTGTGTGTTGCCGATTTCCGCCTGCCGAATCGCGGTAACATCGCGCAAACAAAATCGTGGGCCGCATGACGCCCAAAAAAGGTACAAGAGCTTCTTTGGGGCGTCATGCGTCCCGCGATTCGGCAGGCGGAAATCGCAGAAACATCGCACAGTGTTTGGGGTGAGATTGCAAATCAACGGCAACGCACAGGCGTCCCGCGATTTGCAATGACTTCTGGATTGCAGGCAGAACCGCGGTGATTCTGCTCGCGGTCCGCTACGCTAATGTGAACGTAGCCTAAGGCTGCATTCACCTGTCAGCGTATGGATCGCGGGCGGAATCGCCGCGATTCCGCCCGCGATCCGGAAATCATTGCAAATCGCGGGATGCCTGTGCGTTGCCGTTGATTTGCAATCGCACCCCAAACGCTGTGCGATGTTGCCGCGATTTCCGCCTGCCGAATCGCGGTAACATCGCGCAAAAAAAATCGTGGGACACATAACGCCCAAAAAAGGTACAAGACCCACGATTTTGTTTGCGCGATGTTACCGCGATTCGGCAGGCGGAAATCGCGGCAACATAGCACAGCGTTTGGGGTGCCATTGCAAATCCACGGCAACACACAGGCATCCCGCGATTTGCAATGACTTCCGGATTGCGGGCAGAACCGCGGTGATTCTGCCCGCGGTCCGCCACGCTAACATGTGAACGTAGCCTAAAGTTGGATAAAGTCGCGCTCTGAAAATCGTGCGACTCTGGAGTGACGCTAGTAAGAATAGAGCCTTAAAATCACCTTCAGAATGCGTATTTTGGGGTGGGGGGGATGGGCGCTGTTTATCGCGGTCTATGGGTTGCGTTGGGATAAAACGTAGACATACAGCATTTATTTGTAGCGCAGACCGCATTACAACGTGCGCACTTTTTTATTTTTGCGTTTTTTTTTGCGTTTATACTGATGCAACGCATCACATTTTTGCACCGCGCACAGGCGCCGTATAGCGCGAACGAGTCCTTCATTTTCCTTCCTCACTAGGTGAAATCGGGGGAGGGGGGCGAGGTTACATAAGGCGACGTGCATTTGGACAATTTCTCCGCATTGTTGCCCGCGCCGTTCCCTCCTCGCCATTATCATAATCTCGTTTTTGTTTACCGCGCTCGGCTTTCCGGAGAGTCTCGGCTGCTCCCTCCCTCTCCGTAAACACATGCGAAGGGATTCCCAGTAATCTAGCAGCAGGTTGCAATGGTGGATTCCCCCTTCCACGCGAGGGAGAGAGGGGGGGGAGGGGAAGGGAAGGGGGTGGGGGCTCCTGGCTTTGTCCCTGCAGCAGTTAAGAGAAGGAGACGCAGCGAATCCTCGCTCTCGCGTTTTGGGCTTCCCCTCCCGAGTCGCCCTGTGATTTCCAGCAGCTCCCGTCGCCGCAGGCTGTTTATCTTCCAGTGGCTCGTGTCTGGGATGCCCACGCATCTCCCCCTCCCCCACCTGGTGCTCCCCGTTATTTGGCATTTGCGGCACTGCTGTGGGAAGTACCTGTGCACCCCCCTCCTGGTAGATTTTCCTGTGCAGAGAACTGCAGTGTGATGATGGTAGGCGTACTGCGGATAGCGAGACGGCCAGAACCCCCCCCCCCCCTCCCCCCATCTTCCTGCAAATTTGCTGAACCTGTTACGCGGTGACCCCGGCCGTTGTTTCCCACCTGAAGAAGAATCAACATTTCCTGTCTTAGCCGAAAAAACAAACAGGAAAGCGGATATTAGAAATGATGGCGGGCGGATGGGCGCCGCGCGGTGACGGTTAAATGATTAAATCCGGCGTTTCGCTGGAATGTGCAGAGCAGACGCCGAATCCCGACCCTGTACAGTTCTACTGGAGTTCCTTAGAATTGTTACAAATAAAAACAATGTATGGCAGAAGAAGTACCGGCCAATCACACGCGTATCCCGACCCTGTACAGTTATATTGGAGTTCCTTAGAATTGTTACAAATAAAAACAATGTATCGCAGAAGACGCACCGGCCAATCACATTCATATCCCATCTCTGCACATTTCTATTTGAGTTCTTAGAAATAATATTTACAAATATACAAAGTAGCCGCACCAGCCAATAACACGCGTTTCTGGTCTCTGTACATTTCTATTGGAGTTCTTTAGAATTGTTACAAATAAAAACAATGTATGGCAGAAGACGCACCGGCCAATCACATTCATATTCCATCTCTATACGTTTCTATTGGAGTTCCTTAGAATTATTGTTACAAATAACAACAATGTTTCGCAGAAGACGCACCGGCCAATCACACGCGTATCCCTTCTCTATGCATTTCTATTGGAGTTCTTTAAAATTATTGTTACAATTGTAACAATTAAGAACAAACAAATAAAAGCAATGTATGGCAGAAGACGCACCGGCCAATCACATTCATATCTCCTCTCTGTACATTTCTATTGGAGTTCTTTAAAATAATATTTACAAATAAGCAAAGTAGACACACCAACCAATCACACGCATTTCTGGTCTCTATACTTTTCTATTGGAGTTCTTTAGAATTGTTACAAATAAAAACAATTTATGGCAGAAGAAGTACCGGCCAATCCCATTCATATCCCATCTCTATACGTTTCTATTGGAGTTCTTTAGAATTAATATTTACAAATAAACAAAGAAAACGCACCGGCCAATCACACGCGTTTCCCGTCTCTGTACATTTCTGTTGGAGTTTATTCAAATAAATATTTACAAATAAAAACAATGTATGGCAAAAGATGCACCGGCCAATCACATATTTACAAATAAATAAAGAAGACGCACCGGCCAATCACACGCGTTTCTGGTCTCTGTACATTTCTATTGGAGTTCTTCACAATTGTTACAAATAAAAACAATGTATGGCGGAAGACGCACCGGCCAATCACATTCATATCCCATCTCTATACGTTTCTATTGGAGTTCTTTTCGAATTATTGTTACAAATAAAAGCAATGTATGGCAGAAGACGCTCCGGCCAATCACAAGCGTTTCCCGTTTCTGTACATTTCTATTTGAGTTCTTTAGAAATAATATTTACAAATATACAAAGTAGACGCACCAGCCAATCGCACGCGTTTCTGGTCTCTGTACATTTCTATTGGAGTTCTTTAGAATTGTTACAAATAAAAACAATGTATGGCAGAAGACGCACCGGCCAATCCCATTCATATTCCATCTCTATACGTTTCTATTGGAGTTCCTTAGAATTATTGTTACAAATAACAACAATGTTTCGCAGAAGACGCACCGGCCAATCACACGCGTATCCCTTCTCTATGCATTTCTATTGGAGTTCTTTAAAATTATTGTTACAATTGTAACAATTAAGAACAAACAAAAACAATGTATGGCAGAAGACGCAGCAGCCAATCACATTCATATCCCCTCTCTGTAAATTTCTATTGGCGTTTTTTTTAGAATTGTTACAAATAAAAACAATGTATCGCAGAAGACGCACCGGCCAATCACACGCGTATCCCATCTCTATACATTTCTATTGGAGTTCTTTAGAATCGTTACAAATAAAAACAATGTATCAAAGAAGACGCACCGGCCAATCACACGCGTATCCCATCTCTATACATTTCTATTGGAGTTCTTTAGAATTGTTACAAATAAAAACAATGTATCTCAGAAGACGCACCGGCCAATCACACGCGTATCCCATCTCTATACATTTCTATTGGAGTTCTTTAGAATCGTTACAAATAAAAACAATGTATCTCAGAAGACGCACCGGCCAATCACACGCGTATCACATCTCTATACATTTCTATTGGAGTTCTTTAGAATTGTTACAAATAAAAACAATGTATCTCAGAAGACGCACCGGCCAATCACACGCGTATCACATCTCTATACATTTCTATTGGAGTTTTTTAGAATCGTTACAAATAAAAACAATGTATCTCAGAAGACGCACCGGCCAATCACACGCGTATCCCATCTCTATACATTTCTATTGGAGTTCTTTAGAATCGTTACAAATAAAAACAATGTATCTCAGAAGACGCACCGGCCAATCACACGCGTATCACATCTCTATACATTTCTATTGGAGTTCTTTAGAATTGTTACAAATAAAAACAATGTATCTCAGAAGACGCACCGGCCAATCACACGCGTATCCCATCTCTATACATTTCTATTGGAGTTCCTAAAAATGTATATTTATAAATAAACAAAGAAAACGCACCGGCCAATCACACGTGTTTCTGGTCTCTACATTTCTATTGCAGTTCTTTAAAATTAGTGTTACAAATAAAAACAATGTATCGCAGAAGATGCAACGGCCAATCACATTCATATCCCATCTCTATACGTTTCTATTGGAGTTTTTTAGAATTGTTACAAATAAAAGCAATGTATGGCAGAAGATGCACCGGCCAATCACACGCGTTTCCTGTCTCTGTACATTTCTATTGGAGTTCTTTAAAATTAATATTTACAAATAAACAAAGAAAACGTACCGGCCAATCACACGCATTTCCCGTCTCTGTACATTTCTATAGGAGTTTATTAGAATAAATATTTACAAAAAAAAAAACAATGTATGGCAGAAGACGCAGCGGCCAATCACATTCATATTCTATCTCTGTACATTTCTATTGGAGTTCTTTGAAATTAATATTTACAAATAAACAAAGACGATGAACCGGCCAATCACACGCGTTTCCTGTCTCTGTACAATTCTATTGGAGTTCTTAAAAATCAATATTTACAATTAAACAAGGAAAACGTACGGGCCAATCACACGCGTTTCCCATCTCTGTTTTTATTTGTAACAATAATTCTAAAGAACTCCAATAGAAGTGTACAGAGATGGGAAACGCGTGTGATTGGCTGGTGCGTCTTCTGCGATACATTTTTTTTTTATTTGTAACAATAATTCTAAAGAACTGCAATAGAAATGTACAATGTATCCCAGAAGACTCACCGGCCAATCACACGCGCTTCCCTTTTCTGTACATTTCTATTGGAGTTCCTAAAAATGAATATTTACAAATAAACAAAGAAGATGAACCGGCCAATCACACGAGTTTGCCATCTCTGTACATTTCTATTGGAATTTATTAGAACAAATATTTATAAATAAAAACAATGTATGGCAGAAGACGCACCGGCCAATCACATTCATATTCCATCTCTGTACATTTCCATTAGATTTCTTTAGAATTTATATTTACAAATAAACAAAGAAGACGCACCGGCCAATCACACGCGTTTCCCGTCTCTGTACATTTCTGTTGGAGTTTATTAGAATGAATATTTACAAATAAAAACAATGTATCACAGAAGAAGCAAGGGCCAAAAACACGCGTTTATGGTCTCCATACATTTCTGTTGGAGTTCTTTAGAATTATTATTTACAAATAAACAAAGTAGATGCACCGGCCAATCACACGCGTTTCTAGTCTCTGTACATTTCAATTGGAGATCTTTAGAATTTTTACAAAGAAAAACAATGTATTGCCAATCACATTCATATCCCCTCTCTGTAGGTTTCTATTAGATTTCTTTAGAGTTAATATTTACAAATAAACAGAGAAGACGCACCGGCCAATCACACGCATTTCCCATCTCTGTACATTTCTATTGGAGTTCCTTAGAATTAATATTTACAAATAAACAAAGAGTGGGTAGAGCCCTGGGCTTAGAGTAAAGGGCCCCGGGGTCAGTGGGAAGAGCCCTGGGCTTAGATTAAAGGACCCCGGGGTCAGTGGGTAGAGCCCTGGGCTTAGATTAAAGGACCCCAGGGTCAGTGGGTAGAGCCCTGGGCTTAGATTAAAGGACCCCGGGGTCAGTGGGTAGAGCCCTGGGCTTAGATTAAAGGACCCCAGGGTCAGTGGGTAGAGCCCTGGGCTTAGATTAAAGGACCCCGGGGTCAGTGGGTAGAGCCCTGGGCTTAGATTAAAGGGCTCTGGGGTCAGTGGGTAGAGCCCTGGGCTTAGAGTAAAGGGCCCCGGGGTCAGTGGGAAGAGCCCTGGGCTTAGAGTAAAGGGCCCCCGGGGTCAGTGGGAAGAGCCCTGGGCTTAGAGTAAAGGGCCCTGGGGTCAGTGGGTAGAGCCCTGGGCTTAGAGTAAAGGACCCCGGGGTCAGTGGGAAGAGCCCTGGGCTTAGATTAAAGGACCCCGGGGTCAGTGGGTAGAGCCCTGGGCTTAGATTAAAGGACCCCAGGGTCAGTGGGTAGAGCCCTGGGCTTAGATTAAAGGACCCCGGGGTCAGTGGGTAGAGCCCTGGGCTTAGATTAAAGGACCCCAGGGTCAGTGGGTAGAGCCCTGGGCTTAGATTAAAGGACCCCGGGGTCAGTGGGTAGAGCCCTGGGCTTAGATTAAAGGGCTCTGTGGTCAGTGGGTGGAGCCCTGGGCTTAGAGTAAAGGGCCCCAGGGTCAGTGGGAAGAGCCCTGGGCTTAGATTAAAGGACCCCAGGGTCAGTGGGTAGAGCCCTGGGCTTAGATTAAAGGGCTCTGGGGTCAGTGGGTAGAGCCCTGGGCTTAGATTAAAGGGCTCTGGGGTCAGTGGGTGGAGCCCTGGGCTTAGAGTAAAGGGCCCCGGGGTCAGTGGGAAGAGCCCTGGGCTTAGATTAAAGGGCTCTGGGTCAGTGGGAAGAGCCCTGGGCTTAGAGTAAAGGGCCCCGGGGTCAGTGGGAAGAGCCCTGGGCTTAGAGTAAAGGGCCCCGGGGTCAATGGGAAGAGTCCCGGGCTTAGAATAAAGGGCTCCCGGGTCAGTGGGAAGAGCCCTGGGCTTAGATTAAAGGGCCCTGGGGTCAGTGGGAGAGCCCTGGGCTTAAAGGACCCCGGGGTCAGGGGGTAGAGCCCTGGGCTTAGAGTAAAGGGCCCCGGGGTCAATGGGTAGAGCCCTGGGCATAGAGTAAAGGGCCCCGGGGTCAGTGGGAAGAGCCCTGGGCTTAGAGTAGAGGGCCCCCGGGTTCAGTGGGTAGAGCCCTAGGCTTAGAGTAGAGGGCCCCCGGGTTCAGTGGGTAAAGCCCTAGGCTTAGAGTAGAGGGCCCCCGGGGTCAGTGGGTAGAGCCCTAGGCTTAGAGTAGAGGGCCCCCGGGTTCAGTGGGTAGAGCCCTAGGCTTAGAGTAGAGGGCCCCCGGGTTCAGTGGGTAGAGCCCTAGGCTTAGAGTAGAGGGCCCCCGGGTTCAGTGGGTAGAGCCCTAGGCTTAGAGTAGAGGGCCCCCGGGGTCAGTGGGTAGAGCCCTAGGCTTAAAATAAAGGGCCCCCGTGGTCAGTGGGGAGAGTCCAGGGCTTAGAGTAAAGGGCCCTGGGGTTTTTTATACCCGGAGTTGGGGTTTTAATAAAGAAGTGCCTGGAACGCGCGCACGCGCGGCGTCTCCTCCACAGACAGGAAATGGCGGGGATTGGAGTCGGGAGTTAATCCCTCTTTGCTCGCTCTTTAGTCAGATTTTAATCCTCCTTTCCAGCAATCCTTTCAGTTCCATTCACTGCTCCATTCCCAGTCCTCCCAGTTGCTCTTTCTGGTCATAGTACTAAAACAGACGAGGCGGATCGCGCTCAGAACGGAGACGCCGGCACCGAACGCCGCGCAACCGGGGAGTATCGCACCCAAAAGCAATCATTTATTATCTGGCAGCATTTCCACTCCATAGATGTGATGCCGGCATTCCTTTTCCTTTTTTTAGGCTTTCTTTCTTTTATTTTCACCTGGTGATCCGACCAGTAAAGTCAGTAAGAACAAGCTCTGCTGCAGATGTATCAGTTAGAGGGTTGAGACAAACCATTTACCACTGACAGGGGTGCTTACAATAATCAGCTTTTATTTATTTATTTATATGAAACCTTTATCCCAAAAGGAAAAAAAATGTTACTGTAACTGATTATAAAGTGTGAGCTGGAGTTAGTCTTCAATTTGTTAGTGTATCTAAATCTGCTAATCCATCGAACACTCCCCTCCCCCTCCCCTCCCAGACTGACAATGCTGCTGTCCAAAGGTGCCCCCTGTGCTCCTTCCTACAAAGTGGGGGCGCCAATACAGGAGGTGTGTTACTGGTCAGAGTGGGGGGCGCTCTAATACAGGAGGTGTGTTACTGGCCAGAGTGGGGTGGGGGCGCTGTAATACAGGAGGTGTGTTACTGGTCAGAGTGGGGGGCTCTAATACAGGAGGTGTGTTACTGGTCAGAGTGGGGGGCTCTAATACAGGAGGTGTGTTACTGGTCAGAGTGGGGGGCGCTGTAATACAGGAGGTGTGTTACTGGTCAGAGTGGGGGCGCTGTAATACAGGAGGTGTGTTACTGGTCAGAGTGGGGGCGCTGTAATACAGGAGGTGTGTTACTGGTCAGATTCGGGGCGCTCTGATACAGGAGGTGTGTTACTGGTCAGAGTATGGGGCGCTGTAATACAGGAGGTGTGTTACTGGTCAGAGTGGGGGCGCTGTAATACAGGAGGTGTGTTACTGGTCAGAGTGGGGTGCGCTGTAATACAGGAGGTGTGTTACTGGTCAGAGTGGGGGGCGCTGTAATACAGGAGGTGTGTTACTGGGCAGAGTGGGGGAGCTGTAATACAGAAGGTGTGTTACTGGGCAGAGTGGGGGCGCTCTAATACAGGAGGTGTGTTACTGGTCAGAGTGGGGGCGCTGTAATACGGGAGGTGTGTTACTGGTCAGAGTGGGGGGCGCTCTAATACGGGAGGTGTGTTACTGGTCAGAGTGGGGGCGCTGTAATACAGGAGGTGTGTTACTGGTCAGAGTGGGGGCGCTGTAATACGGGAGGTGTGTTACTGGTCAGAGTGGGGGCGCTGTAATACAGGAGGTGTGTTACTGGTCAGAGTGGGGGGCGCTCTAATACAGGAGGTGTGTTACTGGTCAGAGTGGGGGCGCTGTAATACGGGAGGTGTGTTACTGGTCAGAGTGGGGGGCGCTCTAATACAGGAGGTGTGTTACTGGTCAGAGTGGGGGCGCTGTAATACAGGAGGTGTGTTACTGGCCAGAGTGGGGGCGCTCTAATACAGGAGGTGTGTTACTGGCCAGAGTGGGGGGGCGCTCTAATACAGAAGGTGTGTTACTGGCCAGAGTGGGGGCGCACTAATATAGGAGGTGTGCTACTGGTCAGAGGGGGGGCGCTGTAATACAGGAGGTGTGTTACTGGGCAGAGTGGGGGCGCTGTAATACAGGAGGTGTGTTACTGGGCAGAGTGAAGGGCGCTCTAATACAGGAGGAGTGTTACTTCGCAGAGTGGGGGTGCTCTAATACCGGAGATGTGTTACTAGTCAGAGTGGGGGGGCGCTCTAATACGGGAGGTGTGTTACTGGGCAGAGTGGGGGGCGCTCTAATACGGGAGGTGTGTTACTGGTCAGAGTGGGGGGGCGCTCTAATACGGGAGGTATGTTACTGGTCAGAGTGGGGGGGCGCTCTAATACAGGAGGTGTGTTACTGGGCAGAGTGGGGGCGCTCTAATACAGAAGGTGTGTTACTGGTCAGAGTGGGGGCGCTCTAATACAGGAGGTGTGTTACTGGCCAGAGTGGGGGGCTCTAATACAGGAGGTGTGTTACTGGGCAGAGTGGGGGCGCTCTAATACAGAAGGTGTGTTACTGGTCAGAGTGGGGGCGCTCTAAAACAGGAGATGTGTTACTGGTCAGAGTGGGGGGCTCTAATACAGGAGGTGTGTTACTGGCCAGAGTGGGGGGCTCTAATACAGGAGGTGTGTTACTGGGCAGAGTGGGGGCGCTCTAATACAGAAGGTGTGTTACTGGTCAGAGTGGGGGCGCTCTAAAACAGGAGATGTGTTACTGGTCAGAGTGGGGGGCTCTAATACAGGAGGTGTGTTACTGGGCAGAGTGGGGGGCTCTAATACAGAAGGTGTGTTACTGGGCAGAGTGGGGGCACTCTAATACAGGAGGTGTGTTACTGGTCAGAGTGGGGGCGCTCTAATACAGGAGGTGTGTTACTGGGCAGAGTGGGGGGCGCTCTAATACAGGAGGTGTGTTACTGGGCAGAGTGGGGGCGCTGTAATACGGGAGGTATGTTACTGGTCAGAGTGGGGGGCTCTGTAATACAGGAGGTGTGTTACTGGTCAGAGTGGGGGCGCTGTAATACAGGAGGTGTGTTACTGGTCAGAGTGGGGGCGCTCTAATACAGGAGGTGTGTTACTGGCCAGAGTTGGGGGCGCTGTAATACAGGAGGTGTGTTACTGGTCAGAGTGGGGGCGCTGTAATACAGGAGGTGTTACTGGACAAAGTGGGGGGGCGCTCTAATACAGGAGGTGTGTTACTGGGAAGAGTGAGGGCGCTGTAATAAAGGAGGTGTGTTACTGGTCAGAGTGGGGGGGGCGCTCTAATACGGGAGGTGTGTTACTGGTCAGAGTGGGGGGGTGCTTTAATATGGGAGGTGTGTTACTGGTCAGAGAGGGGGGGGCACTCTAATACAGGAGGTGTTACTGGTCAGAGTGGGGGGGCGCTCTAATACAGGAGGTGTTACTGGTCAGAGAGGGGGGGGCACTCTAATACAGGAGGTGTTACTGGTCAGAGTGGGGGGGGCGCTCTAATACAGGAGGTGTTACTGGTCAGAGTGGGGGGGGCGCTCTAATACAGGAGGTGTTACTGGTCAGAGTGGGGGGGGCGCTCTAATACAGGAGGTGTGTTACTGGTCAGAGAGGGGGGGGCGCTCTAATACAGGAGGTGTGTTACTGGGCAGAGTGGGGAGGGCGTTAATACAGGTGGTATGTTACTGGTCAGAGTGGGGTGATCTGATACAGGTGGCGTGTTACTGGGCAGAGTGGGGGGGCCCTGTAATACAGGTGGTATGTTACTGGGCAGAGTGGGGGGGGGGCGTTAATATAGGTGGTATGTTCCTGGGCAGAGTGGGGGGGGGGCGTTAATATAGGTGGTATGTTACTGGGCAGAGTGGGGCTTCCAAAACGCGTAAAGCTGCACGTTGAGCCAGGTCCCCGTGTTACTGCAAAGCTGAGGGTCCAATGTCCAATGTCTGGCTTGTGACATCACCTAAGCGGGGGCGGGGTTTCTGGCCGCCTTCCTAGTGGTTTTTCAGGCAGGCTTGGGAGAGGCCACAGAAAGGTAAATTAACCCTTTACGTCTCGGACGGCTTTTCTTTTTTCTTTCACTGGCGTGGCCCTTTGGGGATGTGAGGGGCCACACTAGAGGCTCCCCCCCCCCCCATGTGAAATAAAGTGACCTCTACCAATATATTGTGGAGACGGCGGTGGAGTCGGGGGAGGTGTGTTGGTTGTCGCAGGCGTCCCTGGACATGATGAGATGAGCCGTAATCCAGGGAGGTCACATGACTGAGGGGGGGGAGGGGGGATCAGACCGCAGAGCGCTCATCATTACTCAGATTAATAACCGCTTTACAAGCTTCCGGCGTATATCAGGAATTATCCCACGGGAGGGGAGACGCTCCCAACCCCCGCTCCCCCCCCCCCCCACAGAAGAATGATCCGTCCCCGCAGTGTGGGGTGTAAATGCAGCGGGTGGAATGGGAGTCTCCTTCACATATTTCTCCCCCTGTGGGAATCTGGATTTGTACATTGACAGTAATTTCCCATATCGGACCCCTCACCAGATGTAATGTCATGTGTCACCCCTAGGTATTTATCCCCTCTCAGGGCCCCCCCCCCCTGACAATGTCATCATCTGCTCCAGAAGAGCGGCACCATTGTTGTTCAGGTCTCATCCAGGGTCACCATCTACTTCTGGAACACAATCATGTCAATCCTGGTGAATGTGCAGATCCTGGCGGTGTTCACAAATGTCTGACACAGATCAGCCCCTGCTGCGGCCTCTCACCTTCACTGGGGGAGGGGAGACTGAGGAAATGCTTACTCCTGCCTGCAGCAGACTAATGACATCATCTCATCCTAGGAAAAGTCACTGGGGGCAGGGGAGACTGAGAAAATGCTTACTCCTGCTTGCAGCAGGCTGATGACACCTTGTCATCCTAGGAAAAGTCACTGGTGGTGGAGAGAGTGAGAAAATGCTTCCTCCTGCCTGCAGCAGACTGATGACATTATCTCATCCTAGGAAAACTCATGGGTGGAGGGGAGACTGAGGAAATGCTTCCTCCTTCCTGCAGCAGACTAATAACATCCTATCGGCATAGGCAAAGCCACTGGGGGTGGGGAGACTGAGGAAATGCGTCGTCCTGCCTGCAGCAGACTGATGACATCTCAGCCTAGGAAAACTCAGGGGTGGAGGGGAGACTGAGGAAATGCTTCCTCCTGCCTGCAGTAGACTGATGACATCATCTCAGCCTAGCCCTAGGTCAAGTGAATAGTAGTGGAGAGACTGAGGAAAGGCTTCCTCCTGCCTGCAGCAGACTAATGACATCATCTCAGCATAGGCAAAGCCACTGGAGGAGGGGGGAGACTGAGGAAATGCTTCCTCCTGCCTGCAGCAAACTGATGACATCATCCCAGCCTAGGCAAAGTCACTTTTTGCAGTGCGGCACAATACACACCGGCACCATGTACTGCGGCCCATCGCAGTGCGTTGCAGGGCCGGCGCCATGTGGAGGCGCCTTGGCGCCACCTTGCGCCAGCGCATATATGTCGTGCCAGCGCACTTTGCAGTGGCGTTCACGGTTTTTACAGTTTCCCAACCCCCACACGTTGCGGTGCAGGTTCAATGTTACAGAGCTTCCAGGGGGGCTCCTGACATTATGGGGGGGGGTTTTATATCACAAACCCTCTATGTTTGGCGTACATTATCTGCCCCCCCCCCCCTCCGTTTTTTTTATTTGTTATTTCCATCAGTATTTATCCATTCCTCTTGGTTTCCCTCAGACGCGGCAGTTGTGACACCACATCCCGGAGTTTCCATGGCAACAGGCCGTGTGTCTGTGAGTGTTGTGTTGTGATTGGAGACGGGGGGGGGGGGGATGCGGGGTTCGGGATGACGAGGGAAATACCGGTGACACACGGAGGATGTGTGTGTGATCGGGATCCGTGGTGACTCACTATCCCACGGGCGCAGAGCGGGAAAGCAGCGTGTGCGCTGGTGACCGCCGCGTTTTCTGGTGCTGACAGTTAATTACGCATCGTGTGCCAGCAGAACATTGGATGGAAAGGAGAAAAAAATCTGATACCTGTGAAAACGGCGAGGTACGGCGGCGCGGCGTAACGAGCGAAAGTTGAAATGAGTTCACCCCCGCGCGTGTCCCCGGTGTCTCGGATAACGTATGTGTGCCGTGAATCCCATCTGTCTTCCGGCCAATGATGCCGAGGGTGGAGGATTCATCGCGCCGGGACCCCCCCCCGAGGTTTGCTTTGTAGTTATTTTGTATTATTGTTATAATCTAATTGTGTGGCGGGGGAGGGGGTGGGGAATGCGAATATTGAGCCGGCAGCTTCTACACATGGAAGGATTTCCACCTTGTGGTGGAGATGGAGGAATCCAGAACTGGAGAGCGACTTTATGATATTCGAGTCCAGATACAAGTTTATTCCAATGAGAGTTTATAAATCCAATGTACTTCGCGAACCTTCGTCAGGAAACAATGTAACAGTGCATATGGTGGACTCCGTATTCAACGTAAGGTTGGGTATTCCTACCATCACACCTACTATATAGACCAGTGGTCTCCAAACTGCGGCCCTTGGACTGCCACTATCCGACCCTTGAGGTACTATTCCTCCTACTGGACACCGAAAGTGGGTCATAATTCCGACCACTGACCCAAGCCTGGGATCAGTGATGGGACAATATTCCTCCATCTAATACCAGTGATGGGGCCATATTCCTACAACTAATACCAGTGATGGGATCATATTCTTCCAACTAATACCAGTGATGGGGCCATATTCCTCCAAGTAATACCAGTGATTGGGCCATATTCCTCCAACTAATACCAGTGATAGGGCCATATTCCTCCAACTAATACCAGTGATGGGACCATATTCCTCCAACTAATACCAGTGATGGGACCATATTCTTCCAACTAATACCAGTGATGGGGCCATATTCCTCCAACTAATACCAGTGATGGGGCCATATTCCTCCAACTAATACCAGTGATGGGACCATATTCTTCCAACTAATACCAGTGATGGGACCATATTCCTCCAACTAATATCAGTGATGGGGCCATATTCCTCCAACTAATACCAGTGACGGGGCCATATTCCTCCAACTAATACCAGTGATGGGACCATATTCTTCCAACTAATACCAGTGATGGGACCATATTCTTCCAACTAATACCAGTGATGGGGCCATATTCCTCCAACTAATGCCAGTGATGGGGCCATATTCCTCCCACTAATACCAGTGATGGGACCATATTCTTCCAATTAATACCAGTGATGGGGCTGTATTCCTCCAACTAATACCAGTGATGGGGCACTAATCCTCCAACTAATACCAGTGATGGGACCATATTCCTCCAACTAATACCAGTGATGGGACCATATTCCTCCAACTAATACCAGTGATGGGGCCATATTCCTACAACTAATACCAGTGATGGGGCCATATTCCTCCAACTAATACCAGTGATGGGGCCATATTCTTCCAACTAATACCAGTGATGGGACCATATTCCTCCAACTAATACCAGTGATGGGACCATATTCTTCCAACTAATACCAGTGATGGGACCATATTCCTCCAACTAATATCAGTGATGGGGCCATATTCCTCCAACTAATACCAGTGACGGGGCCATATTCCTCCAACTAATACCAGTGATGGGACCATATTCTTCCAACTAATACCAGTGATGGGACCATATTCTTCCAACTAATACCAGTGATGGGGCCATATTCCTCCAACTAATGCCAGTGATGGGGCCATATTCCTCCCACTAATACCAGTGATGGGACCATATTCTTCCAATTAATACCAGTGATGGGGCTGTATTCCTCCAACTAATACCAGTGATGGGGCACTAATCCTCCAACTAATACCAGTGATGGGACCATATTCCTCCAACTAATACCAGTGATGGGACCATATTCCTCCAACTAATACCAGTGATGGGGCCATATTCCTACAACTAATACCAGTGATGGGGCCATATTCTTCCAACTAATACCAGTGATGGGGCCATATTCTTCCAACTAATACCAGTGATGGGGCCATATTCCTCCAACTAATACCAGTGATGGGGCCATATTCTTCCAACTAATACCAGTGATGGGGCCATATTCCTCCCACTAATACCAGTGATGGGGCCATATTCCTACAACTAATACCAATGATGTGATAATATTCTTCCAATTAATACCAGTGATGGGGCCATATTCCTCCAACTAATACCAGTGATGGGGCCATATTCCTACAACTAATACCAGTGATGGGGCCATATTCCTTCAACTAATACCAGTGATGGGGCCATATTCTTCCAACTAATACCAGTGATGGGGCCATATTCCTCCAACTAATACCAGTGATGGGGCCATATTCTTCCAACTAATACCAGTGATGGGGCCATATTCCTCCCACTAATACCAGTGATGGGGCCATATTCCTACAACTAATACCAGTGATGGGGCCATATTCTTCCAACTAATACCAGTGATGGGGCCATATTCCTCTAACTAATACCAGTGATGGGGCCATATTCTTCCAACTAATACCAGTGATGGGGCCATATTCTTCCAATTAATACCAGTGATGGGGCCATATTCTTCCAACGAATACCAGTAATGGGGCCATATTCTTCCAACTAATTCCAGTGATGGGACCATATTCCTCCAACTAATACCAGTGATGGGACCATATTCCTCCAACTAATACCAGTAATGGGACCATATTCCTCCAACTAATACCAGTGATGGGGCCATATTCCTCCAACTAATACCAGTGATGGGGCTGTATTCCTCCAACTAATACCAGTGATGAGGCCATATTCCTCCAACTAATACCAGTGATGGGGCACTAATCCTCCAACTAATACCAGTGATGGGGCCATATTCCTCCAACTAATACCAGTGATGGGGCCATATTCCTCCAACTAATACCAGTGATGGGGCACTAATCCTCCAACTAATACCAGTGATGGGACCATATTCCTCCAACTAATACCAGTGACTGGGCCGTATTCCTCCAACTAATACCAGTGATGGGACCATATTCCTCCAACTAATACCAGTAATGGGACCATATTCCTCCAACTAATACCAGTGATGGGGCCATATTCCTCCAACTAATACCAGTGATGGGGCCATATTCCTCCAACTAATACCAGTGATGGGGCCATATTCCTCCAACTAATACCAGTGATGGGGCCATATTCCTCCAACTAATACCAGTGATGGGACCATATTCTTCCAACTAATACCAGTGATGGGACCATATTCCTCCAACTAATACCAGTGATGGGACCATATTCCTCCAACTAATACCAGTGATGGGGCCGTATTCCTCCAACTAATACCAGGGATGGGGCCATATTCCTCCAACTAATACCAGTGATGGGGCCGTATTCCTCCAACTAATACCAGTGATGGGGCCGTATTCCTCCAACTAATACCAGTGATGGGACCATATTCCTCCCACTAATACCAGGGATGGGGCCATATTCCTCCAACTAATACCAGCGATGGGGCCATATTCCTCCAACTAATACCAGGGATGGGGCCATATTCCTCCAACTAATACCAGTGATGGGACCATATTCCTCCCACTAATACCAGGGATGGGGCCATATTCCTCCCACTAATACCAGGGATGGGGCCATATTCCTCCAACTAATACCAGTGATGGGACCATATTCCTCCCACTAATACCAGGGATGGGGCCATATTCCTCCAACTAATACCAGCGATGGGGCCATATTCCTCCAACTAATACCAGTGATGGGGCCATATTCCTCCCACTAATACCAGTGATGGGGCCATGGTGGGGGGAAACTCCATATTAATGGCCATGGTGCATGGACATCTTTATATTAATGGCCATGGTGGATGGACCTCGTCATATTATTGGCCGTGGTGTAGAGACAACTTTGTATTACGGCCATGGTGTAGGGCAAATTCATATTAATAGCCGTGGTGGACAGACAACTTCATATTAATGGCCAAGGTGGATGGACAACTTCATATTAATGTCTATAGAGGGGGCAACTTTATATAAATGGTCATGGTGAATGGACATCTTTATATTTATAGCCATGGTGGACAGACAACTTCATAATAAAAACCATTGGGGAGGGGCAACTTCATATTAATGGCCATGGTGGACAGACAGCTTCATATTAATCGTTATGGTGGGGGGCAACTTTATAATATTTACCAAGAGCGGGGGGGGGCAACTCCATTAGAGACCTTTGGGGGAAAGAGGGGGCAACTCCATATTAATGGCCATGGTTTTGGAATTGGATGTCCAGCAAGGTGTGATGGTGCGGTGTCCTCCTCCACATTGTGTACAAGCGTCTCGTAGCAATGATTCCTCTTAGCGTTACTGGCAATGAGAAATGAACATTAACCCAGAATCCTGCGTAGAAATCGATTTTGTATCGTTATTTCGATGTATATTTTTTCCTCTTTCTTCTGTTTGTTTGTTTTGTACGTGCGTCTTGTTTATTGTCGCTCTTATCGCTGTGTTTTCTATCTGTTTCCCGTTGTACATGTGAACTTTCCTGATCCTCTATAATAGAACAGCTGTGTGTGTTTCTGTATAGTGGATGGCGGGTGGATTCACCGCTGTTCCCGCATTGTTACATGTGAATGCCGCGGATTGTTCACCTTCTCCTGGTGTGTAGATCACGGTTGGCCATGTATTGTTGTGGACGGGGCCACTGCTGGGCTTTGTAGTCCTGCATTGGGGGGCACAGGTGCGTATATATGTCAGCGCTCGGTGGATACGGTTGGATTTCATGTCGAAGTTTTCAATGTAACGATTGCTGGAAGTGGTTCACGAACGCGCAGAGTCCTCGGGATTAGGTAACAGCCAATCTCCAGATCCTGCGGCTGAGCTCTGCGGCGGCAGACTGACCGGGGTTTAGCCCGTGACGGCGCTTTTGTTACAGACGGAAGCTTGCTGGGAGGATGTGAAAACAAAAGGGAAAAAAAAACATACTGTGTGTATATACAGTGGGTACGGAAAGTATTCAGACCCCCTTAAATTTTTCACTCTTTGTTATATTGCAGCCATTTGCTAAAATCATTTAAGTTCATTCTTCTTCCTCATGAATGTACACATAGCACCCCATACTGACAGAAAAACACAGAATTGTTGACATTGTTGCAGATTTATTAAAAAAGAAAAACTGAAATATCACATGGTCCTAAGTATTCAGACCCTTTGCTCAGTATTTAGTAGAAGCCCCCTTTTGATCTAATACAGCCAGGAGTCTTTTTGGGAAAGATGCAACAAGTCTTTCACACCTGGATTTGGGGATCCTCTGCCATTCCTCCTTGCAGATCCTCTCCAGTTCTGTCAGGTTGGATGGTAAACGTTGGTGGACAGCCATTTTTAGGTCTCTCCAGAGATGCTCAATTGGGTTTAAGTCAGGGCTCTGGCTGGGCCATTCAAGAACAGTCAGGGAGTTGTTGTGAAGCCACTCCTTCGTTATTTTAGCTGTGTGCTTAGGGTCATTGTCTTGTTGGAAGGTAAACCTTCGGCCCAGTCTGAGGTCCAGAGCACTCTGGAGAAGGTTTTTGTCCAGGATATCCCTGTACTTGGCCGCATTCATCTTTCCCTCGATTGCAACCAGTCGTCCTGTCCCTGCAGCTGAAAAACACCCCCACAGCATGATGCTGCCACCACCATGCTTCACTGTTGGGACTGTATTGGACAGGTGATGAGCAGTGCCTGGTTTTCTCCACACATACCGCTTAGAATTAAGGCCAAAAAGTTCTATTTTGGTCTCATCAGACCAGAGAATCTTATTTCTCACCATCTTGGAGTCCTTCAGGTGTTTTTAGCAAACTCCATGCAGGCTTTCATGTGTCTTACACTGAGGAGAGGCTTCCGTCGGGCCACTCTGCCATAAAGCCCCGACTGGTGGAGGGCTGCAGTGATGGTTGACTTTCTACAACTTTCTCCCATCTCCTGACTGCATCTCTGGAGCTCAGCCACAGTGATCTTTGGGTTCTTCTTTACCTCTCTCACCAAGGCTCTTCTCCCCCGATAGCTCAGTTTGGCCGGATGGCCAGCTCTAGGAAGGGTTCTGGTCGCCCCAAACGTCTTCCATTTTAGGATTATGGAGGCCACTGTGCTCTTAGGAACCTTAAGTGCAGCAGAAATCTTTTTGTAACCTTGGCCAGATCTGTGCCTTGCCACAATTCTGTCTCTGAGCTCTTCAGGCAGTTCCTTTGACCTCATGATTCTCATTTGCTCTGACATGCATTGTGATCTGGAAGGTCTTATATAGACAGGTGTGTGGCTTTCCTAATCAAGTCCAATCAGTATAATCAAACACAGCTGGACTCAAATTAAGGTGTAGAGCCATCTCAAGGATGATCAGAAGAAATGGAAAGCACCTGAGTTAAATATATGAGTGTCACAGCAAAGGGTCTGAATACTTAGGACCATGTGATATTTCAGTTTTTCTTTTTTAATAAATCTGCAACAATGTCAACAATTCTGTGTTTTTCTGTCAGTATGGGGTGCTATGTGTACATTCATGAGGAAGAAGAATGAACTTAAATGATTTTAGCAAATGGCTGCAATATAACAAAGAGTGAAAAATTTAAGGGGGTCTGAATACTTTCCGTACCCACTGTATATATATATATATATATATATATATATATACTGCAATATTTTATAGAAGAATTCACAGATATACATCAGACTTTTTATGTGCCATGCTGACATACAAATACCATAGACTATAGCATAGAAAAATATTTATTTAACACTGACAAATCCTAAAAATCACATAAAAGGAAAAAAAT
Organism: Pelophylax lessonae; assembly: GCF_965119305.1. Taxonomy (NCBI): domain Eukaryota; kingdom Metazoa; phylum Chordata; class Amphibia; order Anura; family Ranidae; genus Pelophylax; species Pelophylax lessonae. Next base: position 298,878,442 of record NC_138774.1, read on the forward strand.
CCATGAATTTAAATATCAAATATTCTAGTATGTCACATTTAGATCAGCGTAGATAAGGGGGGGGGGGATAGGGGGTCCAACCCCCTCAGAGCGTCCGTGGCACCAAGACTTTTGCTGGCCGTCTCTTCACAATGGAAGTATTTGTCAGTACACGTTATGTACTCCTAACCCCTGTACCCTGCACGTTATGCACTCCTGACCCCTGTACCCTGCACGTTATACACTCCCAACCCCTGTACCCTGCAAGTTATGCACTCCTGACCCCTGTACTCTGCAAGTTATACAATCCCAAACCCTGTACCCTGCACTTTATACACTCCCAACCCCTGCATCCTGCACGTTATGCACTCCTGACCCCTGTACCCGGCACGTTGTACACTCCCAACCCCTGTACTCTGCAAGTTATGCACTCCTGACCCCTGTACCCTGCACGTTATACACTCCCAACCCCTGTACCCTGCACTTTATACACTCCCAACCCCTGCATCCTGCACGTTATGCACTCCTGACCCCTGTACCCGGCACGTTGTACACTCCCAACCCCTGTACTCTGCAAGTTATGCACTCCTGACCCCTGTACCCTGCACTTTATACACTCCCAACCCCTGTACTCTGCAAGTTATGCACTCCTGACCCTTGTACCCTGCACGTTATACACTCCCAACCCCTGTACTCTGCACGTTATACAATCCCAAACCCTGTACCCTACAGGTTATGCACTCCTGACCCCTGTATCCTGCACAATATACACTCCCAACCCCTGTACCCTGCACGTTATACTGCACACTCCCAACCCCTGTACCCTGCACATTATACTGTACACTCCCAACCCCTGTACCCTGCATTTTACGCACTCCCAACCCCTGTACCCTGTATGTTATACACTCCTCTGTACCCTGCATGTTACGCACTCCTGACCTCTATTAGACTCTTGCTTATGGCACAGTAATTAAATATAATTTTTTGGATATAATGACAGACTGCAATTTGTTACCATGTACAGTGAGTAGACTCAAGTTTTAAGTCCCTCCCGCTGTTAGTGCAATTGTGCCACAGCGTGCCGGCTAATTATTTTCCCCTAGGTGCCCCAGGCCGAACAGCCACCACCAGGAAACAAAAATTATCTGCGGCCCAGTTCATTAATAACCATTAACCACCCTCTGATCAGCAAACTGAGATATCTTTACAATTATATACCTCAGTGGTTATTTCCATTCAGCTGAGGCCAATTCCTTCAGCGGGGTGAAGATAATGTTCGATGTATTCCGCAGATCACAAATGTCCTTTTGGTCTCATCTGAGCAGAGCTCCTCCCCCCACATGTTTGCTGTGTCCCCCACATGGCTTCTCCCAAACTGCAAACAGGACTTCTTATGGCTTTCTTCCACCAATGGCTTTCTTCTTCTCACTCTTCCATAAAGGGCAGATTTGTGGAGCGCACGACTAATAGTTGTCCTGTGGACAGATTCTCCCACCTGAGCTGTGGATCTCTGCAGCTCCTCCAGAGTTCCCATGAGCCTCTTGGCTGCTTCTCTGATGAATGCTCTCCTTGCCCGGCCGGTAAGTTTAGGTGGACGGCCATGTCTTAGTAGGGCCCTGGTCGGTCAGTTTAGGTGGACGGCCATGTCTTGGTAGGGGCCCGGCCTGTCAGTTTAGGTGGACGGCCATGTCTTGGTAGGGGCCCAGCCGGTCAGTTTAGGTGGACGGCCATGTCTTGGTAGGGGCCCGGCCGGTCAGTTTATGTGGACTACCATGTCTTGGTAGGGGCCCGGTCGGTCAGTTTAGGTGGACGGCCATGTCTTGGTAGGGGCCCAGCCGGTCAGTTTAGGTGGACGGCCATGTCTTGGTAGGGGCCCGGCAGGTCAGTTTAGGTGGACGGCCATGTCTTGGTAGGGGCCCGGCCGGTCAGTTTAGGTGGACGGCCATGTCTTGGTAGGGTTGCAGTTGTGCCATACTCTTTCCATTTTCCCATGATGGATTGAAGAGCGCTCCGTCAGATGGTAAAAGCTTGAGAGATTTATAACCTAACCCTGCTTTACACTTCTCCACAACTTTATCCCTGACCTGTCTGCTGTGTTCCTTGGCCTCCATGATGCTGTTTGTTCATTGAGGTTCTTTAACAAACCTCTGAGGGCTTCACAGAACAGCTGTATTTATACTGAGATGAAATGGCACACAGGTGGACTCTATTTACTAATTAGGTGACTTAGGTAATTGGTTCCACTAGATTTTAGTTAGGAGTATCAGGCGGCTGCATGGCATTTCTCAGGGCAAGTTTCCTGATGGTGACAACAGTGGACCATTGCCTGTCTAGTGTGTGTAAAACTGACCACTTGTAGTCTCCATTGGCAGGGTGACAACGCAGGAACACATTTGGGAGGCAGGGACAAAGAGTTGTCACCCGATAACAGGAAGTGCCCTCAATGGCAGGATCACCAGGGATTTTTGTTTTTATAAAAATCTGCAGATTTATAATGAGTAAAAAGGATATGAACATGTTAAACCTTTCATGAGGTTTCAATGGTCGGGTCTCGATAAAAGTTGCAGACAAATCCTCTCGGCAATCCATCTTCCTTCAGTTGAATATTTAATTAGGACTCCATTACCTCTGATTCTTAGTACCCCTCAGAGTAAGAAGGCCTCATTATGCTATCATCAATGTGTTTTTTTGCTAGGACATCTATTTATGCACGACTCCCATTGGTCCATTTGGTGGTTTTAAAGGCTCCAGCGGTATCGTTGCTATGAGACCGCACGTTTTTGTTTTTTTCTACAGTTTGGCAGCGGAGGGTTTATTACTCGGTATTTACTTCCTCTCAGTCTATTCATCTGTCACTGGAGCCATAAATGAAGAGGAAACCTTCATTAATGTTACCAGGAGAAGGCGTTCCTCCAGTGTTCGGTCTGTGGAATCCGAGAGTGGCCGTGTCCAGGGCCATCTTAATGAATGGGCATTGCCCAGAGGCCCCTGGTGCATGGGGGGGTCGATGATACAGGCCAGGAAAGGCGGCGTGCTGCGTTAGGGGGTGCACTGGTGATTTGGCCACTGGTGCCACTCTTCTTTGACAGGAGTAACTGCAATGTCATCCCGTCAGATGGAGCAGCCGCTGGCCTCTGCTGGAGAGGAGATTCAACTTTCTCCTCCCTCCTTCAGAGGGCAGAAGAGAGCGGGCACTGAGACTGAGAACTCACCTCAGTCTCAGCGTGGCAGAGAAAGGAGAAGCTGTCTTCATTGCAGGTGGGAACAGCATTTGTGATCTGTGAGAACAAGGGGGAAGGATAGGGGGACAACTCTGGTGTAAGGGGCATGGAACCTGATGTATGGGGACACTGGGATGGGGACAACTGATTTATGGGGACACTGTAATGGGGGACACCTGATTTATGGGGATACTGTTATGGGACAGCTGATGTATGGGGGACACTGTGATGTGGACACCTGATGTATGGGGACATTGTTATGTGGACACCTGATGTATGGGGACACTGTGATGGGGAACCTGATGTATGGGGAACCTGATGTATGGGGACATTGTGATGTGGACACCTGATGTATGGGGACACTGTGATGGGGACAAGTGATGTATGGGTACGCTGTGATGGGGAACCTGATGTATGGGGACACCTGATGTATGGGGACACTGTGATGTGGACACCTGATGTATGGGGACACTGTGATGGGGACACCTGATGTATGGGGACACTGTGATGTGAACACCTGATTAATGGGGACACTGTGATGGGTACATCTGATGTATGGGGACACTGTGATGGGGACAACTGATGTATGAAGACACTGTGATGTGGACACCTGATGTATGGGGACACTGTGATGTGGACACCTGATGTATGGGGACACTGTGATGTGGACACGTGATGTATAGGGACACTGGGATGGGGACACCTGATGTATGGGGACATTGTGATGGGGACAAGTGATGTATGAAGACACTTTGATGGGGACACCTGATGTATGGGGACACTGTGATGGGGACCATTGATGTATGGGGACACTGAGGTGTGGATACCTGATGTATGGGGACACTGTGATGGGGAACCTGATGTTTGGGGACACTGTGATGGGGGACACCTGATGTAAGGGGGCACTGTGATGGGAACACCTGATGTAGGCTGGTAGGGGCCCTAGTGCATTAATTTGCCCAGGGGCGCATGAAGCTATTTAGATGGCACTGGTCATGTACCCATAGGGAAGAGGTTAGTCGGTAGACCAGAGTTAGAAGAAGACCCTGAGGATGTTGCCTTTTTAGGATGACCGGCTTTTTGGTGCCCCTTTGGGCGCCATTATGAAGAATCTCAGTGGTGGTAAAAGCACATTCCTCTTGTAATCTAGGAAGGGCGAGGAACCGCAACCCAAGTACAAACTTTCATTTTCTGCGCCTTTTGCATTCCTCAGGCATGGAGGACTTATCTGTGGGCTTAGAGGTCTTGTGCTGCCAAGAAAGTTTGTGACCACCAGAGGAGGCCTTGGAGGGCTTGGATCCCTTCAACCAAATAAATAATCAGCCAAGCGCTCACTCCGAAGGGGAAGACTGGCATGCTGCTCTCCTCAGGCAGGGAACTCCAAACGGATGCATAAAAGAAAAGAAAAGGAGGCGCAAACACCTAGTGCATTACCCGTGGTACTGTTAAAATTGGTTTAATAAAAATGCTGAATGCATACTCACAAACATGAAGAATAAAAATCGTATTGCAAATTCCCGTCACCCATGTGGACCATGTCCTGGAAATTGCGACCGCTAACGCGTTTCGGGAGTCAAGCTCTGAGGAAGGGAGCTTGACTCCCGAAACGCGTTAGCGGTCGCAATTTCCAGGACATGGTCCAACACATGGGTGACGGGAATTTGCAATACGATTTTTATTCTTCATGTTTGTGAGTATGCATTCAGCATTTTTATTAAACCAATTTTAACAGTACCACGGGTAATGCACTAGGTGTTTGCGCCTCCTTTTCTTTTCTTTTATGCATCGGCTTGGATCCCTTGTCAAAGGCTCCTAAGGAATGATAAAGATGCTTATGTGCAGAAAAAGAAGGTCCTCTAAGGAGAGCAAAGAACCGCAGCCCAAGCATGGACCTTCTTTTTCTGTGAGTAAGCGTCTTTTTCATTCCTCAGGCACTTTGGACAAGGGATCTGGCAAAGACGACCCCCCACCTTAGTGTGAACAGGTGGGGCAAACCTTCATGCCATGGAGGACTTGTCTGTGGGCCTAGAGGTCTTGGGCTTGGATCCCTTGTCCAAGGTTCCTGTGGAAAGAAAAACTTTAATTAATGTTACCAGGAGAAGGCACTCCTCCAGTGTTCTGTCTGTGGAATCGGAGACTGACTGCTTCCACATAGAAATAGGTTTCATATGGTTCAATCTCTGGGGAGGGGGGGGAGGTTATATTCGAAAAGTGACTAAAATTGCTAATTTCATGTTAGGAAAATTTAGCCAAAATGAAATCACAAATTTGCACACTGAGCTGTCGGGATTGAAATTTGCTTGAAAAAAAAATTGTCTCGCGTTCATTGGAGGACTTGGCCCGGCAAGAAATTTGACTGTAGTGGTTCTGTACAGTGTTCTCTGGCTTAAGTGTTGGTTGGTGGTCCAAATGAAGTTGCCTTTTTAGGATGACCAGCTTTTTGGTGCCACTTTGGGCGCCATTATGAAGAATCTCAGAGGTGGTAAAAGCATCTTCCTCCCGCAATCTAGGAAAGGGGGGAAGAACCGCAGCCCAAGCACAGACTTTGCTTTTCTGAGCCTTTTACATTCCTCAGGCAACTTGGAGAAGGGATCCAGCAAAGACAACTCCCCTCCTTGGTGTGAACAGGTGGGGGCAAACCTTCATGCCATGGAGGACTAGTCTGTGGGCTTTGAGGTCTTGTGCTGCCAAGAAGGTTTGGGACCACCAGAGGAGGCCATGGATCCCTTGTCTAAGGTTCCTAAGAAATGAAAAAGACACCTATGTGTAGAAAAAGAAAGTCCTCTAATAGGAGCAGAGAACCTGGCACAAGCATAGACCTTCCTTTTCTTTGAGTAAGTGTCTTTTTCCTTCCTCAGGCACTTTGGAAAAGGGATCAAGCAAAGACAACCCCCCCCCCCCCCACCTTGGTGTAAACATGTGGGGCAAACCTTCATGCCATGGATGACTTTTCTGTGGGCTTAGAGGTCTTGTGTTGCCAAGAAAGTTTGGGACCACCAGAGGAGATCTTGGAGGGCTTGGATCCCTTGTCCAAGGCTCCTAAGGAAGGAAAAAGACACATACGGATAGAGAAGGTCCTCAAGCAAAGCAAAAAGCTGTGGCGCAAGCACAGACCTACTTTTTCTGTGAGTAAGCGCCCTTTTCATTCCTCAGGCACCTTGGAGAAGGGATCCAGCAGAGAAGACCCTTCACCTTGGTGTGAACAGGTGGGACAAACCTTCACGCCATTGAGGACTTGTCTGTGGGCTTAGAGGTCTTGTGCTGCCAAGAAGGTTTGGAACCATCAGAGGAGGCCTTGGATCCCTTGTCTAAGGTTCCTAAGGAATCAAAAAGACACTTACCTGCAGAAAAAGAAGGTCCTCTAATAAGAGCAAAGAACCTGGGGCAAGCACAGACCTTCTTTTTCTGTGAATAAGTGTCTTTTTTATTCCTCTGGCACTTTGGACAAGGGATCAAGAAAAGACAACTCCCCACCTTGGTGTGAACATGTGGGGCAAGCCTTCATGCCATGGAGGACTTTTCTGTGGGCCTAGAGTTCTTTTGCTGCCATGAAAGTTTGAAACCACCAGAGGAGGCCTTGGAGGGCTTAGATCCCTTGTCCAAGGCTCCTAAGGAATGAAAAAGTCACTTATATGCATAAAGAGAAGGTTCTTTAAGAAGAGCAGAGAACTATGGCGCAAGCACGCACCTTCTTTTTCAGTGAGTAAGCGTCTTTTTTGTTTCTTAGGCACCTTGGAGAAGGAATCCAGCAGAGATGACCCTCCACCTTGGTGTAAACAGGTGGGGCAAACCTTCATGCCATGGAGGACTTGTCTGTGGGCTTAGAGTTCTTGTGCTGCCAAGAAGGTTTGAGACCACCAGAGAAGGCCTTTGATCCCTTGTCCAAGGTTCCTAAGGAATGAAAAAGACACTTACTGTATGTGCAGAAAAAAAAGGTCCTCTAATAAGAGCAAAGAACCCAGCACAACCACAGACCTTCTTTTTCTGTGAATAAGGGTCTTTTTCGTTCCTCAGGAACTTTGGACAAAGGATCCAGCAAAGACAACCCCCCCCCCCCCCCCACACACACACACACACCTTGGTGTGAACATGTGGGGGAAAAGCTTCATGCCATGGAAGACTTGCCTGTGGGTCTAGAGGTCTTTTTCCGCCAAGAAAGTTTGGGACCACTAGAGGAGGCCTTGGAAGGCTTGGATCCCTTGTCCAAGGTTCCTAAGGATTGAAAAAGACACCTATATGCATAAAAAGAAGGTCCTATAAGAAGAGCAAAGAACCGGAGTGCAAGCACGGTCCTTATTTTTTCTGTGAGTAAGCGTCCTTCTCGTTCCTCAGGCACTTTGGAGAAGGGATTCAGCAGAGACAACCCCCCACCTTGGTGTGAACAGGTGGGGCAAACCGTCATGCCATGGAGGACTTGTCTGTGGACTTAGAGGTCTTGTGCTGCCAGGAAGTTTTAACTTCTTTAAGCGTCTTCCTTGTTCCTCAGGCACTTTTGACAAGGGATATGGCAAAGACAACCCTCCACCTTGACGTGAACAGGTTGGGCAAACCTTCATGCCATGGAGGACTTGACTGTGGACTTAGAGGTCTTGTGCTGCCAGGAAGGCTAAACTTCTTTAAGCGTCTTCCTCTTTCCTTAGGCTCTTTGGACAAGGGATACAGCAAAGAGGACCTCTTACCTTGACATGAACAGGTGGGGCAAACCTTCATGCCATGGAGGACTTGTCTGTGGACTTAGAGGTCTTGTGTTGCCCGGAAGGTTTAAAAGCATCTTCCTCGTTCCTCAGGAACTTTGGACAAGGGATACGGCAAAGAGGACCTCTTACCTTGACATGAACGGGTGGGGCAAACCTTCATGCCATGGAGGACTTGTCTGTAGGCTTAGAGGTCTTGTGTTGCCAGGAAGGTTTAACTTCTTTAAGCGTCTTCCTTGTTCCTCAGGCACTTTGGACAAGGGATACGGCAAAGACGACCCCTAACCTTGACGTGAAAAGGTGGGGCAAACCTTCATGCCATGGAGGACTTGTCTGTGGGCTTAGAGGTCTTGTGCTGCCAACAAGATTTAACTTCTTGAAGCATCTTCCTCGTTCCTCAGGCACTTTGGACAAGGGATACGGCAAAGAGGACCTCTCACCTTGACATGAATAGGTTGGGCAAACCTTCATGCCATGGAGGACTTGTCTGTGGGCTTAGAGGTCTTGTGCTGCCAAGAAGATTTAACTTCTTTAAGCGTCTTCCTTGTTCCTCAGGCACTTTGGACAAGGGATACAGCAAAGACGACCCCTCGTCTTGACGTGAACAGGTGGGGCAAACCATCATGCCATGGAGGACATGAAAAGGTGTTCTCCAAAAAAAGGTGTAAAAAGGAGTCTCCTTAACTCCCGGGAGCCATTTAAAGCCCATTGGAGCCCATTGGACCCATGACGCCAAAGCATTTTCGCTAAATGGCAAAAGTTTACCCAAATCTCACGGTTTACCCCCAAATTTTGGAGAAATTAAAACTCATCTCTAACGAAGACCAGGGGCCCTACGTGCAATTAGAGCATGCGCTGAACTCTTTCTGATCTCTTTTAAATGTATTGTTACTTTGTTGCGTTTCTCGCTACACCAAGGCTGGGTTCACACTACCTCGTGCCAGGAATTTGCGCACAATTGTGCACATCCCGCTACGTAGCAGTCGCATGGCGGTGCCGTTTATGGTTAATGGAACCCCCCGCGCACGTTTTTTTGCACGCGCCAAACTGTGTGCGTTTCGCGTGTTTTTTCTTGCCCCCCCCCCCCCCCCGAAACGAATGGGCTGCTCTATACGTGTTTGCGCTTGTAGGGGCTGATTGGATGATTGGCAGATCTGGACATTCGCCGTTTCCCTCGGTCTCCACCGTTTTCCTGACAGGGTCTGTGGTTGCCATGGCGATCGTTCCTGGCCAACGCTGCCTGTAATTATAGCGGCAAGGTTGTTGGTTTTTTTTTTTTTCCCCGTCTGGGCTCTCCTCTCATTAGTCAGCGATCTGCGGCTCCCCGAGGAGCGCCCCGGCAGTGGTGGATCCTCCTGCAGTACCCCCGCTGTCGGCGTAATTACCTCCCCCCGGAACGCGCTGCCAAAGTCTGCCGCTGTGCCGGTGTGATTCCCGAATTACCAGGTGGAAAGCGCCGCCGCGCTGCGCTCTGACGCCACATTTATATTTATTTCTGGTTTATACGCATTTACCGCTAATAAATTAACCGATTCAACGCCGCGTCTCCACCCACAGCGCCAAACGTGCCTCTATATTATACGGCACAACCAATCAGAAACATTGCAATACAAACACCTTTATCATTGTTCATCATTTACATTTTCCTCAGTCTCCCCTCCCCCAGTGATCAGACTGTACATTGTAACTTTGTAGAAGGAGGAGGAAGCATTTCCTAAGTCTCCCCTCCCCCAGTGATCAGACTGTACGTTGTAACTTTGTAGAAGTAGGAGGAAGCATGTATTATTATTATTATTATTATTACTATTATTTCTAAAAAATAAAATAATTTTAAAAAATATATTATTTTTATAAAACATATATTATTATTAATATAAAACATTATTATTATTATTATATATTTCTATAATTAATAATATTAAAAATATATTATTATATATATTATAAATATTATTATTATTATAATAATATATTATAATATATTATAAATATTATTATTATTATTAAAAAAAGTATTATTTTTTAAATAAAATTATTATTTTTTTTATTATTATTATTAATAATATTAATTTTCATTATTAATAATAATAATGTTGCAAAGCGCTGTGTAAACGGTTAGTGCTATGTAAATCCTGTATAATAATAATATTAATAATAATAATGATAATAAAAAGGTATTTTTTTTATATTATTATTATTAAAAAGATATTAATATTATAATTAGTAGTAGTAGTAAAAAAAATATTATTTATATTATTGTTAGGGCTCTTACACACAGTCCGTCTCCGTAGGCGGATCCGTGTTGCTCAGCGGGGATTGATCCGCGATCCCCGCTGAGCCGGCGGATGACAGCTCCGTCTCCGCTTGCAGAGCGGAGAGGGAGGTGTCTCAGCCCCCGCTGCCCTCTATGGGGGATCGGATGAGAGCGGACCGCCTGTCCGCTCTCATCAGATCCGATCCGATTACTGAACGGATGGAAAAATAGGGTTTCCATCCGTCCAGATTTCACGCACAGGATCGGATGCGGGTGTCAGCGGAGGTGTCTCCGCTGACACCCGCTGCCCCATAGAGCTGCCTGGAGGATCCGATCAGATCCGCCTAAAAAACTGACAGGCGGATCTGATCGGATCGCCCGTGTGAAAGAGCCCTTATTCTTATTGTAAAAAAAAGTTTTGTTATTAAAAGGTGTTATTATTGTTTTTTTTTTTTTTAAATAAAATTATTATTGCTATTATTAAAAAGATGATGTTATTAATAATAATAATTAATATTAGGTACATATTATTATTACTGTCATTATTACTGAAAAGTCATTCATATTATTTGCATTATCAATAATAATAACTTTATTCAAAAAAATTATAATTTTGTAATAATATTGACAATAATATATATATATATATATATATATATATATATATATATATATATATATATATATATATATATTACAAATATTATTAAAAATATTTATTTAATAAAAAGATATTATTATTAATATAAACATTATTATTAGTAGTAGTAGTAGTAAAAAAATATATATTATTTATATTATTGTTATTCTGTTTGTAAAAAAAAAAAGTTTTGTTATTAAAAGGTGTTGTTATTGTTTTTTTTTAAATAAAATTATTATTATTAAAAATATGATGTTAATAATTAATATTAGGTACATATTATTATTATTGTCATTATTATTACTGAAAAGTCATTATTATTATTTGTATTATCAATAATAATAATAGCTTTATTCAAAAAATAATAATTTTGTAATAATATTGACAATAATATATATATACATATATATATATATATATATATATATATATATATATATATATATATATATATATATATATATATATATATATATATATATATATATATATATATATGTGTTACAAATATTATTAAATATATTTATTTATTTAAAATATATTATTATTATTATTAATAAAAACATTATTATTGTAAAAAAAATATTAATTGAAGGTATTATTATTTTTAATAACATTTTTTATTATTATTGGTAATAAAAATAACAATGATTTTTTTTTTTTTAGCAATAGTAATGACAATAACAATATATATTATTATTATTTTTTTTTTATTACAATTAAAAATGCATTAATATTAATAATATTTATATTATTATTAAAAATGTGTTATTAGTAATATTATTATTTTTAAATAAAAGTATTAATATCATATTAAATATTTTCCAATTGCAAAACTTTTTCCCACCCAGGAGTTCAGCTTTCATATTTTGTAATGAATAGCAGAGTTCCTGTAATTAAGCCTCTGAATGTACAATCCCCCCCCCCCCCCGCACCCCCGCCATCACACGTCTGATTTACATTAGCGGGTAATCACCTCACATTGGCAGCACACGGTAATTACATGTCAGAGTGACGGTATAATGATATACATCCAGCCATGTGCGCCGTATACAACTCATAAATCTAATTACATCACACGCTCTCCTATAGATCGCTGATATATATTTGTTAAAGGAGTCATTTTTTACATTCAATGTAATCTGTAAAGGTGGAAAATATTTCTTCATCAAATTAATGAGGGGGGGGGTTCAGGAGCGGGGGGGGGGGGGGGTTAAAAATATGCATAGCTGTTCATCCATTAAAACTGATTTTTAATTCTTTCTGTGCAAAAGGGGCGACATCGAATGTTCTCAGTCTAAATTCTCCAATATTTGAATGTGTGAAGGAGGCAAATGCCATGTTATAGCCACTAGATGGCAGAACACAAGTGAACTGGATAGGAGGAGCGACGGGGGCAGCATACAGAGGAATCCATCTCCTCCATTTTCCTCCTGCAGCTACAGGAGGGACAAAAGAGGACAGTGATTTCTCTACATGCTGCCCCCGCTGCCGCTCCTATCCAGGTGTACAGGGGAGCCGCACAGACCCTGGAGCATGGGGCCCGGTTGCAATTGCAACCCCTGCAACCCCTGTAGTTACACCACTGCAACCCCTGTAGTTACGCCCCTGCAACCCCTGTAGCTATGCCCCTGACCTAGGCATGTGGAGGTTCCAGGTTAGAGGTGATCGCAGGTATGGTTAGTGATCAAAAGAGGGGAGATTGTAAAGGAAGTTTGTACACCCTCTATATTATCGTGTATAATAAAGTACAAGTGTCTCTGCGTCCAGTCCCTGTGTCCGTGGGATTGCGCTATTGCGCATGTGCCCCACGGACAGCTGTTGGGACTTGGAGCGACGTGCCCGGGCTTTACCCCCGCTTTCTCGCCAGAGCGCGCACCCTGCTCGCCTTGTGGATGGCTCAACTGCAGCAAGAGGTTTGAGGGGAAGCGCGCGCCCGGCACAAGGGAGACGTCAAACGCCGGGAGCGGAGAGTGCTGGGAGATGTAGTCTGGGCGAGGAGAAGGAGGGGACCTTACCTGCGATACAAGGGGGGGTCGGAGAACGATGAGCGGTTCGAGGATTGGCACTCTTGGTGGACACAAGTGGTACTACACAGCACTGGTAGAGCCTACTGATGCTGATCACATTACTGTACACTTATACTGTATAATTCTACTAATCTACGCTTATATAATTCTACTGCTACTAATATTCATCATCATCATTAGCAATAAAATCATAATGATCAACAACATCATCTATACATATAAAGTACAAGTGTCTCTGCGTCCAGTCCCTGTGTCCGTGGGATTGCGCTACTGCGCATGTGCCCCACGGACAGCCGTTGGGACTTGGAGTGCAGAGACTTCGGGCGGCCGGGCAAAACTGATGAAGCGGCGGGTGCGCGCTCGCGTGGACTTACTGCTAAGCGGCAGCGGCCATTACAAGTGGCGGCGGGCGAGCGATGTCACGCGAGAGCCGCTCGGTCAGCTCTGCGCGTGTCCCCAATGTTGCTAGGGCAACAGGGACGCTATACGCAGAGCTGGCTACGTCAAAAAAAGAACGAGATAAGCAAGAGCCGCTCAGTCAGCTCTGCGCAATCCCCGACTGCATGGCTGTCCACTTTTTTTTGTACTGGAACAAGTCTGTTTTTACAAATGTTTGACCACATATGTTCTAGCGCCTGTTAATTTAACGGACTTAATGTCTAGTTGTATTATACTTTGCATGTATTGCACACGGCACTAATAACGTTTTCATTACATGTTTGCATTCTTTTGAGTCTTGATAAGAATTAGCCTGCGCGTGTTACGCCCTTTGTTACCATAAAAGTACAATTCTAACAATAATGTGAAACCGACGTAATCCTGTGTATAAAAGCCTTCAATTGCGTCAAATAAAACAGAAAAAATAATTTTGGAAAGATGCAAAGTGAATCTTTTTGTGTCTGTTCCCTATTCAGTAGTTATTATTAATTAGGAACCACTAATCAATTTGAGGATAGGAGCTGCCCATTTATAAAATGTCCAGAACAGTGGGGCTACCTAATTGGCCTAAAATTATTATTATTTTTTTTTTTTTTTAGTATGCAGAAACGTCGCTGGCAGCAAAAGGGTTAACATGCGTTGCTTATCCCAAATTTTCCCATAACGGGGGGAGCATTCGGGGTATTTTAAACTTTTTTTTATTTTTTTCTTTTGCTCCAGCAATGATTGTAGTTTTGTAGTTTCCTCCTTTTCAGATTCAGATCTGTCCTGTAGAAGATTTGTATGAAATACAGGAGGGAGATCACTGATGTAAACCAGAGAGTGAACTGTGTGCACAGTGCCCCCTCTACTGTCCACATAGGGAACTACAGCTGACTGACATTCAGGGGGTACAGTACTACTCAGCATGTGCAGAGTCCCAATACACAGTGTTATATATTATATTATTTTATATTATATTATATGATATTATATTATATTATATTAGATTATATTAGATTATATGATATTATATGATATTATATTATATTACATTATATTTTATTATATTACATTATATTTTATTATATTATATGATATATTATATATTATATTATATTTTATTATATTACATTATATTTTATTATATTATATTATATCATATTATATTATATTATATATTATATTTTATTATATTATATTATATCTCTATAGGAATAGAGATTTACATAAAGAGCTATATATATATATATATATATATATATATATACTGTATATACAGTATATACTGTTTTATATATATATATATATATATATATATATATATATATATATATACAGTAGATAGAGATATAGATAAGGATACACTATATTACCAAAAGTATTGGGACGCCTGCCTTTACACACACATGAACTTTAATGGCATCCCAGTCTTAGTCCGTAGGGTTCAATATTGAGTTGGCTCCACCCTTTGAAGCTATAACAGCTTCAACTCTTCTGGGAAGGCTGTCCACAAGGTTTAGGAGTGTCTATAGGAAGGTTTCACCATTCTTCCAGAAGCGCATTTGTTCGCAGTATTTCTACATTGGAAAGCACATTTGGTGGAGGGAAGCCACGCCTCCTGACCTTTGAGACCACACCTCCTGATCTTTGGGGGGAGGGGTCCCTATACCTAAGTCCTGACCTTGACCATCAAGTGAAAACCGTAACCCTAACCCTGGCTCGCAGTCTCCAATTCATGCTAAAGGTGTTCTATCGGGTTGAGGTCAGGACCATTCAAGTTCCTCCACCCCAAACTCGCTCATCCATGTCTTTATGGACCTTGCTTGGTGCACTGGTGTGCAGTCATGTTGGAACAGGAAGGGGCCATCCCCAAACTCTTCTCACAAAGTTGGATTAAATTTACCCCAAAGACTTTCTATCGGGTCAGACCAGAATCCTCCACCCCAAACTCGCTCATCCATGTCTTTATGGACCTTGCTTTGAGCACTGGTCCAAATCATTTGGTGGAGGGGGGGTTATGGTGTGGGGTTGTTTTTCAGGGGTTGGGCTTGGCCCCTTAGTTCCAGTGAAGGGAACTCTTAAGGCGTCGGCATACCAAGACATTTTGGACAATTTCATGCTCCCAACTTTGTGGGAGGAGTTTAGGGATGGCCCCTTCCTGTTCCAACATGACTGCATACCAGTGCACAAAGCAAGGTCCATAAAGACATGGAGGAGCGAGTTTGGGGTGGAGGAACTTGACTGGTCTGACCTCAACCCGATAGAACACCTTTGGGATGAATTAGAGTGGAGTCTTCTCATCCAACCTCAGTGCCTGACCTCAGAAATGTGCTCCTGGAAGAATGGTCAAACATTCCCATAGACACTCCTAAACCTTGTGGGCGGCCTTCCCAGAAGAGTTGAAGCTGTTATAGCTGCAAAGGGCGGAGCCAACTCAATATTGGACCCTACGGACTAAGACTGGGACGCCATTGAAGTTCATGTGTGTGTAAAGGCCGGCGTCCCAATACTTTTGGTGATATAGTGTATAAATGATGACAGGTCCCCTTTAATGTCTATATTACCCCGGCGGCCATGTTTCCATGAATGTCACCTATACCGTAGCGGTGCGGGGACTTGGTGTGCTATTTGTCCTCTCGCAGTTCATCACGCGGCGCAGTGTATTAGAACTCGTTATTTCATTTAGTAGACGATCGCATTACAGATGTCAGATGGAAAGTTCAGCGCTGCCCTGGAGGGCTTCTCCGGTACGCGGTGTAACAGGTCGCCAACAATGTATCAACACAATACCCCCCGGGGCCGCATTATATGAAATAGGGGTGTGAGTAAGAATCAAATACTAAATCTTTTGCTTTCAAAGGTAGAGGAAAGATTTGGGGTCTTTTAGACCCCAAATCTCTCTGTAAAGAGGGCCTGTCATCCCTATTACTAATACAATTGTAATAGGAATTAAAGTGATTAAAATAAATTAATTAATTAAGGGAACAGCATAAAAATAAGTAAATAAATAGTACTGTGTGATATAAAAAAATTCAAAACCCGTCATTTTATTCTCCAGGGCTTCTTCTAATTAATAAATATATATATATATATAAAATGTGTGGGTGGGTCCTAAGTAACATGATAAAAAAATAAATAAATAAAGGAGCAGTGTAAAAATAAATAAATGATAAAATAATACTTTTAAGAAAAATTCAAAATCCTTCATTTTATTCTCTAGGGCTTCTGCTAATATATATATATATATATATATATATATATATATATATATATATATATATTTATAATTTATGGGGGTTCTAAATAATATGATAAAAAATAAATAAAGGGGCAGTGTAAAAACTAAAATTGCAACGACCACCTTTTTTTTGTCTAGGGTCTGTGTGTAAAAAAAAAAAAATAATATATATATATATATATATATATATATAATATAATATATAATGCTTGGGGGTTCTAAGTAATTTTCTAACAAACAAATGAAAGGGACAGTGTAAAGATACCATTTTTTAAATTAAAAATAAATAAAAAAGCACCTCCATCCCCCCATGCTCAGAGGCGAATGCACATGTAGGTCACGCACGAATACGTAAACGGTGTTCACACCACACATGTGAGATAAAGCCACGAAAGTTAGAGAGAGAGTAATAATTCTATCACTAGACCTCCTCTGTAACTCTAAACTGGTAACCTGCAAAAAAATTTCAAGCATTACCTGTGGAGATTTTTATGTACCGTAGTTTGTTCGCCATTGCACGAGTGTGCGCAATTTTAAAGTGTGACATGCTGCGCAATTACCGTGTTACATAAAAAATTGCAACATCACCATTTTATTCTCTAGGGCCTCTGCTAATAAAAAAAAAAAAAAATATGTAATGTTTGGGGGTTCTCTAGCGAAGAAAAAAATCTTCATTATTTCAAAACCCCCAAACATTAAATATATATATATTTAGCAGATACCCTAATAAAATGGTGGCCCTTGCAATTTTATCTTTACACTGTCCCTTTATTTATTTTTTATCACATACTTAGAACCCCCCCCCCCCCCAAACAATGTAGATTGAGCATGGGGGAAGGGGGTGCTTTATTTTTTTTTTACACCCCCAAACATTATTATTATTTTTTTTTTTTTTTACGCAGAGACCCTAGACAATAAAATGGTGGTTGCTGCAATTTTATTTTTACACTGTCCCTTTATTTATTTTTTATCACATATTTAGAACCCCCCCCCCAAACAATGTAGATTGAGCATGGGGGAAGGGGGTGCTTTATTTTTTTTTACACCCCCTAACATTATTATTTTTTTTTTTTTTTTTTTTACGCAGAGACCCTAGACAATAAAATGGTGGTTGCTGCAATTTTATTTTTACACTGTCCCTTTATTTATTTTTTATCACATACTTAGATCCCCCCTCCAAACAATTTAGATTGAGCATGGGGGGAAGGGGGTGCTTATTTTTTTTTTTTTTTTACACCCCCAATCATTATATATATATATATATATATATATTTATTTATTTATTTTTATGCAGAGACCCTACACAATAAAGTGGTGGTCACTGCAATTTTATTTGTACACTGTCCCTTTATTTATTTATTTATTTATTTATTTATTTATTTATTTTCTTACACAGAGACAATAAAATGGTGGTCACTGCAATTTTATTTTTACACTGTCCCTTTA
Source organism: Pelophylax lessonae (assembly GCF_965119305.1). NCBI lineage: Eukaryota > Metazoa > Chordata > Amphibia > Anura > Ranidae > Pelophylax > Pelophylax lessonae. The sequence goes on from NC_138774.1 coordinate 298,896,364, forward strand.
TTTTATTTTTTATCACATGCTTAGAAACCCCCCCCCCCCTCCAAACATTATAGATTGAGCATGGGAGTTTTTTTTTTTACACCCCCACACATTTTATATATATATATATATATATATTTATATATTTATATTTATTTTTATGCAGAGACCCTACACAATAAAGTGGTGGTCGTTGCAATTTTATTTGTACACTGTCCCTTTATTTATTTATTATTTTATCACATACTTTAAACCCCCCCCAAACATTATAGATTGAGCATGGGGGGAAGGGGTGCTTTTTTTCTTTTTTTCTACGCCCCCCACACATTTTATATATATATATATTATTTTTTTTTTTTACGCAGAGACCCTACACAATAAAGTGTAAAGTGGTGGTTGTTGCAATTTTATTTTTACACTGTCCCTTTATTTATTTATTTATTTTTTATCACATACTTTGAACCCCTCAAACATTATAGATTGAGAATGGGGGGAAGGGAGTGCTTTAAACTTTTTTTTTTTTTATTATTAATCAAAAATATATATTTTTACTCTGTCCCTTAATTTTTTTTTTTTTAATCACTTATATTCCTATCACAAGAAATGTCTTGTGATAAAAATAGGGCATGACCGGTCCTCTTTATGGGGAGATTTGGGGTCTATAAGATCCCAGATCGTTCCTCAAAACATTGATCTCGTGCTTTACAAAAAAAATGGCGGTATTTAGATCTGCCTAACCGGAGGTGACATCATGGCGTCGCGTTCCCCCTCCTAGACCATAGAGACCACTCGGGGACCTTCAGCTCTATGATCACCTGGTGGCACCACTGGATCGAATACTGAGCTCCCTGACTGCACAGGAGAGGCGGTGGGATGGGATGGGCGGTAGGATATCCCCAAGTGGGGGCTGCAGTATCTCCTCCAGCCTGAAGGTGGCACTGTGCTGCCTCTTAGGCTGAAAGGAGCCTATTGAGGAGGAGCAAATGTCTTCTCCTATGGGCTCCAGGCAGCCATATTGGGGAGGACAGCAATCCCATTGGGTACTAAAGTCTCATGAGATTTGGTCAGTCATCTTGGCTAAGTATTTTATAAATAGTAGGATCCTGGGCCGCAGTGTGGCATAGATTCCAACTGTCCCTAAATTCGAGGGACTGGCCCGGATTTGGAGCAAAATCCCTCTGTCCTCCTTTTTTGTTCCTCATTTTGGTCTGATCTATATATTTGTATATAAAATGCCAAAATAATGGAAAAATTGTGTTTAAAAAAGCACTTGTGAGTTTAACTTTTCTTTTATTCCCCTTTAAGGGGGCGTGGCAGGGGGTGTGTCCTATGCCTACATACCTTTGCTAATAGGTGTCCCTCGTTCCCATCTCAGAAAGTTGGGAGGTGTGGTGTGGGTGTAAGATAAGGACAGAGACCTCCCACTGGTTAGGCAGTCATTAGGCCCCCATCTACAGAGAGATTGTGATGTCATACTCCTCAGGGGCGGGTCCATGACAGCCTGAGCTCACAGTAGGTGGGCAGTGAGGAGCAGCAGAGGACACAGAGGGTGGTACTGAAGTGTGGGCAGCCTCAGTCTGTAAATAAAAATCACAACCAAGGGAGCAATGGTTCGCCCAAAGTGGGCGGGACACAGACGCCACCTAAGTCGACAGAAAGTCACGGTCGATGACAGGTGGATGGGGAGACGTCTATCACCCACCACTCAGGAATTCTCTTAGTCACAGCCAGGGCTGTCTTTAACGCAGGGCAAAAAGGGCAGCTGCCCCAGGCCCAGTCAATGCTGTGGGGCCTAAAGCAGCTGCCCCTTCAGCCCATGCTGCCTACAAATAGTTGATAAGTGTATTCCAGGGGACCCCAAGAAAATGTTTGCCCAGGGTCCAATCAATATTAAAGCCAGCTATGCGGATATTACGGTTGGTGCGTCTTGATACAAGGAGTCGTTTTGGGGGGGGGGGGGAGGGGTGGCATTCCTCCTCTCCGTTATTCAGGAGGTACAGCTGCTCCTGTACAGGAAGAATATTCAATGTGTGGGCCGACTTGTCACACCGATTATCGCTGCAGTTGTGAAATAGATCTGGGAGGTGCAGTTAGTAACATCTCCATTAGGTGGTGCTATAGCATCGCTTTTTATCATAGTGATGGAGGATGGAATTTTTTTTTTTTTTGGGGGGGGGGGGGGGTGACCGCTATATACATGTAACTACCTGACAACATGCTATCTACCTGACCTTCCAGCTGATCTATTCTAAATCACTGGGGACCTCACTGGCTACATGCTTGTTCTGAGTTATTGACTCAATCCTGAACGATAAATACTTGTACAGCTTTTTTTTTTTTTTTTAATGGATGAGAAGCCTCCATGGTCCTGGCCTCCATTGCTGCCTCCATGATCCTGGCCTCCATTGCTGCCTCCATGATCCTGGCCTCCATTGCTGCCTCCATGGTCCTGGCCTCCATTGCTGCCTCCATGGTCCTGGCCTCCATTGCTGCCTCCATGGTCCTGGCCTCCATTGCTGCCTCCATGGTCCTGGCCTCCATTGCTGCCTCCATGATCCTGGCCTCCATTGCTGCCTCCATGGTCCTGGCCTCCATTGCTGCCTCCATGGTCCTGGCCTCCATTGCTGCCTCCATGGTTCTGGCCTCCATTGCTGCCTCCATGGTCCTGGCCTCCATTGCTGCCTCCATGATCCTGGCCTCCATTGCTGCCTCCATGGTCCTGGCCTCCATTGCTGCCTCCATGGTCCTGGCCTCCATTGCTGCCTCCATGGTCCTGGCCTCCATTGCTGCCTCCATGGTCCTGGCCTCCTGTGGGGGCTCTGTGCTGTGTGTGTGTGGGGGCTGTACTGTGGTGGGGGGCTCTATACTGGGGGAGCTCTGTGCTGTGTGGGGGGGGGGTTGTGCTTTGGAGGGGCTCTGTACTGGGGGGCCCTATACTGGGGCTGTGAGTGTGAATTTCCCCTCAATCACCGGGAACTCTGTGTAATCCTCATGCTGATAACATCAGTAAATATATAGGAAGGGAAATTAGATTTATTGCTTTTATACTTTTTACATTTCTTCAGTTACTTCCTAGGCCAAAGTTATGTCATACATCCCAGGAGTGTTCAGGAGGGGAGGAGGGGCTTTATCAGCTAAGCACACCCTCCTGCCTGCATGCCTGAGCTAAGGACAGATGGATTCCAGGAAGAAAATGGTGCATGAATCACCTGCCCCTACTCAAGATGGACGCAGCTAGAAATGCTAGGGGGAGGGGGGGGGGGGTGTCAAAGTGATTTCTCAGCAAAATAAAGCATTGAGACATGGATGGATGGAGATATAGATGAATGGATGGATGGGTGGAGACATGAAAGGATGGATAGATGGGGGAGTGTAAGGAGGGATGGAGACATGGATGGATGGGGGAGTGGAAGGATGGATGGAGACATGGATGGATGGATGGGGGAATGGAAGGATGGATGGAGGAGTGGAAGGATGGATGGATGGGGGAGTGTAAGGAGGGATGGAGACATGGAAGGATGGGTGGAGACATGAAAGGATTGATAGATGGGGGAGTGTAAGGAGGTATGGAGACATGGATGGATGGGGGAGTGAAAAGATGGATAGGGGAATGGAAGGATGGATGGGGGAGTAGAAGGATGGATGGGGGACTGGAAGGATGGATGGAGACATGGATGGATGGGGGAGTAGAAGGATGGATGGGGGAGTAGAAGGATGGATGGGGGACTGGAAGGATGGATGGAGACATGGATGGATGGGGGAGTAGAAGGATGGATGGGGGGGGTGGAAGAATGGAGGAAGAAGGATGGATGGGGGAGTGGAAGGATGGATGGAGACAAGGATGAATGGATGGATGGGGGAGTAGAAGGATGGATGGATGGGGGAGTAGAAGAACGGATGGAGACATGGATGGATGGGGGAGTAGAAGGATGGATGGAGACATGGATGGATGGGGGAGTAGAAGGATTGATGGGGGACTGGAAGAACGGATGGAGACATGGATGGATGGGGGAGTAGAAGGATGGATGGAGACATGGATGGATGGGGGAGTAGAAGGATTGATGGGGGAGTGGAAGGATGGATGGAGACATGGATGGATGGGGGAGTAGAAGGATGGATGGATGGGGGAGTAGAAGGATTGATGGGGGACTGGAAGAACGGATGGAGACATGGATGGATGGGGGAGTAGAAGGATTGATGGGGGAGTGGAAGGATGGATGGAGACATGGATGGATGGGGGAGTAGAAGGATGGATGGGGGAGTAGAAGGATGGATGGAGACATGGATGGATGGGGGAGTAGAAGGATGGATGGGGGAGTGGAAGGATGGATGGAGACATGGATGGATGGGGGAGTAGAAGGATGGATGGGGAGTGGAAGAACGGATGGAGACATGGATGGATGGGGGAGTGGAAGGATGGATGGAGACATGGATGGATGGAGGAGTGGAAGGATGGATGGAGACATGGATGGATGGGGGAGTGGAAGGATGGATGGAGACATGGATGGATGGGGGAGTGGAAGGATGGATGGAGACATGGATGGATGGGGGAGTAGAAGGATGGATGGGGGAGTAGAAGGATGGATGGGGGAGTAGAAGGATGGATGGATGGGGGAGTAGAAGGATGGATGGGGGAGTAGAAGGATGGATGGATGGGGGACTGGAAGAACGGATGGAGACATGGATTGGGGAGTTTGCTTTGAGGATTTAAAATGAATGAAATAATGTGTCTGATTTGTGGTGCTCAGGCGCAGTGTAGTTCCGTTTTCATGTTACGGCCATGACTGATACTTTGTAAACTTTAGAAGAGATACTTACCTTTAGAATTCAATGAACTGCCACAAATTGATCTTTGAGCCCATAGAAGCCTCACACTGCGAGAGTATAAAGAGTTCCCATTACATCGCAACTGACGTCTGCGCTATTGTGGATTTATATGCCATTAAAATCTATGGATGGCTCTGGAAATTGTGCCTGGAGATAATGTAATTACAGCTCAGGGTATACTATAGATGTCAGTCACAGCAGATATACTTAGCAGGCCAGTGAAGGGTCCCGGTAATCCTCCATCATACAGACATTGTAGACAATTGTGCTCTCCCAACCTTGTGGTAACAATTAGGTGAAGACCCTTTTCTGTTCCAGCATGACTGTGCCCCCCCCCCCCCCCCCATGTACAAAGCCAGCTCCATAAAGACATGGTTTGACCAGTTTGGTGTGGAGGAACTTGAGTGTCCTATACAGAGCCCTGACCTCAACCCTACTTTTGTAAGACCTTTGGTAAAAGGTCTTCTCATGCAACATCAGTACCTGCCCTTAACCCTACGGAAGACCTTTGGATTAGGTCTTCTCATCCCAAAGGTGTTCAGTAGGTTTGAGGTCATGGAGGAACTTGAGAGTCCTGTAGAGAGCCCTGACCTGAGATACCCCCAGAAGTGTGTCCTATGTTGAGGAGTCTTCAGTTAGTGTAGCCCCCAAGAGCATGAAGATCCAAGGCACAAATGGTGAGGCATGTAAGTATTATACTACTTCTTTTAATCTGAAGGAGCTCAAGTGTCCTGCACAGAGCCCTGACCTCAACCCTACCTTTGGAAGACCTTTGGTATAAGGTATTCTCCTGCAACACAAGTACCTGACCTCACAAACGGCCACACATTCTCATAGACACCCTCTAAAATCTTCTGAGAAGCCTCCCCAGAAGGGCGAAGCCAGCTCTATAAAAACATGGTGTGACCCGTTTGGTGTAGAGGAACTTGGGTGTCCTGCACAGAGTTCTGACCTCAACCCTACTTTTGGATGACCTTTGGTATAAATAAGGTCTTCTCATACAACATCAGTACCTGCTCTTACCTCTACTGAATACCTTTGGGGTGAGGGCCACTAATCCCAAAGGTGTTTAATAGATTTGAGGTCATAGGGGAACTCGAGTGTTCTGCACAGAGCCCTGACCTCAACCCTACTTTTCGAAGACCTTTGGTATAAGGTCTTCTCATTCAACATCAGTACCTGACCCTTAACTCTATGGAACACCTTTGGGATGAGGTCTTCTCTTTCCCAATGGAGTTCAGTAGGTTTGAGTCCATGGAGGAACTTGAGTGTCCTGCACAGAGCCCTGACCTCAACCCTACTTTTGGAAGACCTGTGGTATAAGGTCTTGTAATCCAACATCACTACCTGCCCTTAACCCTACGGAACACCTTTTGGATGAGGGCCACTTATCCCAAAGGTGTTCAGAGGGTTTGAGGTCATAGAGAAACTTAAATGTCCTTCACAGAGCCATGACCTCAACCCTACAGAACACCTTTGGAATGAATTGGAACGCTAATTTTGAGCCAGGTCTTCTCATCCAACACAAGTACCTGACCTCACAAACAGCCGCACATTCTCATAGACACCCTCTAAAATCTTCTGAGAAGCCTCCCCATAAGGGCGAAGCCAGCTCCATAAAAAACATGGTGTGACCCGTTTGGTGTAGAGGAACTTGGGTGTCCTGCACAGAGTTCTGACCTCAACCCTAGTTTTGGATGACCTTTGGTATAAATAAGGTCTTCTCATACAACATCAGTACCTGCTCTTACCTCTACTGAATACCTTTGGGGTGAGGGCCACTAATCCCAAAGGTGTTTAATAGATATGAGGTCATAGAGGAACTCGAGTGTTCTGCACAGAGCCCTGACCTCAACCCTACTTTTCGAAGACCTTTGGTATAAGGTCTTCTCATTCAACGTCAGTACCTGACCCTTAACTCTATGGAACACCTTTGGGATGAGGTCTTCTCATTCCAAGGGAGTTCAGTAGGTTTGAGTCCATGGAGGAACTTGAGTGTCCTGCACAGAGCCCTGGCCTCAACCCTACTTTTGGAAGACCTGCGGTAAAGGGTCTTCTAATCCAAAATCAGTACCTGCCCTTAACCCTATGGAACACCTTTGGGGTGAGGTCTTCTCACCCAACATCAGTACCTGCCCTTAACCCTACAGAACACCTTTTGGATGAGGGCCACTTATGCCAAAGGTGTTCAGTAGGTTTGAGGTCATAGAGAAACTCAAATGTCCTTTACAAAGCCATGACCTCAACCCTACAGAACCCCTTTGGAACGCTAATTTTGAGCCAGGTCTTCTCATCCAACATTAGTACCTGACCTCACATATGGATACAAATTCCCACACCCTCAAAAATCTTGAGTAAAGTCTTCCCATAAGTGTGGAGGATGGTAAAGCCACCACAAGTGACAACTGCATAACAATGGCCATGGGTGGAGGGGGGAGAAACTCCATATTAATGGCAATGGTTTTGGAATGGAATGCCCAATGCTCATATGGTGTGATGATGGTCCGGTGTCTACCAAGGTTTGGCCATAAAGTGTATAAACTCTTTTTACAGAAAGACTCATTGATTCTTGCAAGATTATCATGTATCAAAACTGGAAATAACTATTAATTGGTCATGACACCCCTCTATTCTCCTTTCTCCATAGGCTGTCTACAAAGCCTGGCTGTGCTCAGAGTATTTCAACGTCACACAACGACAGTGCCGCAACGGCATACCCTGCAAGCAGTATTGCCTGGAGGTTCAAACCCGCTGTCCCTTCATACTACCTGACAATGATGACCTAATCTATGGAGGGTTACCTGGATTCATCTGCTCAGGTAAGAGTAGACGAGGAACGATTCCCATAGGGGAGAACATTCAGAGTCCACAGATTATGAAGCTTATCAATATAAATACATTATTTACTAATACAGAATATTGAACTTGTATTGTTTTCAGCAGAACCCACATAGACATCCGTCTTCTTCTTCCAGAGTTATCTGTGTACGGTGTACCAGCGATTCCCAAACTACGGCCCTCCAGTTGTTCAGGAACTACAATTCCCATCATGCCTATTCATGTCTGTGAATGTCAGAGTTTTACAATGCCTCATGGGATGTGTAGTTCTGCAACAGCTGCAGGGCCGTAGTTTGGGAATCCTTGGAGTAGACCATTTGGCCTTGGAGATAGAGGGGCTTCACAGATCGATTAGAGGGCTGTAATTGGGGGGTAAAAAGATTCTCAGTTTGTATTTGTCAAGAATATAGCTGAATTATGTGAATAACTATATTTTTTATTATATTTGGCATCATGGCACCATGTATATTTTTGTGAATCTATTTAAAATTTCCTGTTGTAGGCCGACCATACTAAGCCACTGTATTGTAGGCCAACCATGCTAAGCCACTGTATTGTAGGCCAACCATGCTAAGCCACTGTATTGTAGGCCAACCATGCTAAGTCACTGGGTTGTAGGCCAACCATGATAAGTCACTCTGTTGTAGGCCAACCATGCTAAGCCACTGGGTTGTAGGCCAACCATGCTAAGTCACTGTGTTGTAGGCCAACCATGCTAAGTCACTGTGTTGTAGGCCAACCATGCTAAGTCACTGTGTTGTAGGCCAACCATGCTAAGTCACTGGGTTGTAGGCCAACCATGCTAAGTCACTGTGTTGTAGGCCAACCATGATAAGTCACTGTGTTGTAGGCCAACCATGGTAAGTCACTGTATTGTAGGCCAACCATACTAAGCCTCTGTGTTATAGGCCAACAATGCTAAGTCACTGTGTTATAGGCCAGCCATGAAAAGTCACTGTGTTATAGGCCAGCCATGAAAAGTCTCTGTGATGTAGGCCAACCATGATAAGTCATTGCATTGTAGGCCAACCATGATAAGTCATTGCATTGTAGGCCAACCATGATAAGTCATTGAATTGTAGGCCAACCATGCTTAGTCTCTGTGTTGTAGGCCAGCCATGATAAGTCACTGCATTGTAGCCCAACCATGCTAAGTCACTGTGTTGTAGGCCAACCATGATAAGTCACTGCATTGTAGCATAACCATGCAAGTCACTGTGTTGTAGGCTAGCCATGATAAGTCACTTTGTTGTAGGTCAACCATGAAAAGTCACTGCATTGTAGCCCAACCATGCTAAGCCACTGTGTTGTAGGCCAACCATGATAAGTCATTGCATTGTAGCCCAACCATGCTAAGCCACTGTGTTGTAGGCCAACCATGATAAGTCATTGCATTGTAGCCCAACCATGCTAAGCCACTGTGTTGTAGGCCAACCATGATAAGTCATTGCATTGTAGCCCAACCATGCTAAGCCACTGTGTTGTAGGCCAACCATGATAAGTCATTGCATTGTAGCCCAACCATGCTAAGCCACTGTGTTGTAGGCCAGCCATGATAAGTCACTTTGCTGTAGGCCAACCATGCTAAGTCACTGTGTTGTAGACCAACCATGCTAAGACACTGTGTTGTAGGCCAGCAATGCTAAGTCAATGTGTTGTAGGCCAACCATGCTAAGTCAATGTGTTGTAGGCCAACCATGCTAAGTCAATGTGTTGTAGGCCAACCATGCTAAGCCACTGTGTTGTAGGCCAGCAATGCTAAGCCACTGTGTTGTAGGCCAGCAATGCTAAGCCACTGGGTTGTAGGCCAACCATGATAAGTCACTCTGTTGTAGGCCAACCATGCTAAGCCACTGGGTTGTAGGCCAACCATGATAAGTCACTCTGTTGTAGGCCAACCATGCTAAGCCACTGGGTTGTAGGCCAACCATGATAAGTCACTGTGTTGTAGGCCAACCATGGTAAGTCACTGTATTGTAGGCCAACCATGATAAGTCACTGTGTTGTAGGCCAACCATGATAAGCCACTATATTGTAGGCCAACCATACTAAGCCTCTGTGTTATAGGCCTACAATGCTAAGTCACTGTGTTATAGGCCAGCCATGAAAAGTCTCTGTGATGTAGGCCAACCATGATAAGTCATTGCATTGTAGGCCAACCATGATAAGTCATTGAATTGTAGGCCAACCATGCTTAGTCTCTGTGTTGTAGGCCAGCCATGATAAGTCACTGCATTGTAGCCCAACCATGCTAAGTCACTGTGTTGTAGGCCTACAATGCTAAGTCACTGTGTTGTAGGCCAACCATGATAAGTCACTGCATTGTAGCCCAACCATGCTAAGCCACTGTGTTGTAGGCTAGCCATGATAAGTCACTTTGTTGTAGGTCAACCATGATAAGTCATTGCATTGTAGCCCAACCATGCTAAGCCACTGTGTTTTAGGCCAACCATGATAAGTCATTGCATTGTAGCCCAACCATGCTAAGCCACTGTGTTGTAGGCCAACCATGATAAGTCATTGCATTGTAGCCCAACCATGATAAGTCATTGCATTGTAGCCCAACCATGATAAGTCATTGCATTGTAGCCCAACCATGCTAAGCCACTGTGTTGTAGGCCAACCATGATAAGTCATTGCATTGTATCCCAACCATGCTAAGCCACTGTGTTGTAGGCCAACCATGATAAGTCATTGCATTGTAGCCCAACCATGCTAAGCCACTGTGTTGTAGGCCAGCCATGATAAGTCACTTTGCTGTAGGCCAACCATGCTAAATCACTGTATTGTAGGCCAACCATGCTAAGTCACTGTGTTGTAGACCAACCATGCTAAGACACTGTGTTGTAGGCCAGCAATGCTAAGTCACTGTGTTGTAGACCAACCATGCTAAGACAATGTGTTGTAGGCCAGCAATGCTAAGTCACTGTGTTGTAGACCAACCATGCTAAGACACTGTGTTGTAGGCCAGCAATGCTAAGTCAATGTGTTGTAGGCCAACCATGCTAAGCCACTGTGTTGTAGGCCAGCCATGATAAGTCACTTTGCTGTAGGCCAACCATGCTAAATCACTGTATTGTAGGCCAACCATGCTAAGTCACTGTGTTGTAGACCAACCATGCTAAGACACTGTGTTGTAGGCCAGCAATGCTAAGTCACTGTGTTGTAGACCAACCATGCTAAGACAATGTGTTGTAGGCCAGCAATGCTAAGTCACTGTGTTGTAGACCAACCATGCTAAGACACTGTGTTGTAGGCCAGCAATGCTAAGTCAATGTGTTGTAGGCCAACCATGCTAAGTCAATGTGTTGTAGGCCAACCATGCTAAGCCACTGTGTTGTAGGCCAACCATGCTAAGCCACTGTGTTGTAGGCCAACCATGCTAAGCCACTGTGTTGTAGGCCAGCAATGCTAAGCCACTGTGTTGTAGGCCAACCATGCTAAGCCACAGTGTTGAACTCCAGCTCCATAAAGACATGGTGTGAACAGTTTTGTGTGGAGGAGCTTGCGTGTCCTGCACAGAGCCCTGACCTCATCCCTACTGAATGCCTTTGGGATGAATTGGAATGCTGATTGTGAGCAAGGTCTCTTTTGCTTTTTAGGTGCCCAACATGAGGCCCAACATGTGAGCCAGGTTGTCTCATTCAGCATCAGTACCTGACCCACAAATGAACACAAATTCTTACAGACAACCTCCAAAAGCCTTCCCAGAAGAGTGTAGAATGTTATAATTACAACGGAAGGGGGGGATCCATAATAATACCCATCTTTTTTGTATGGATGTCCAACAAAGTCATATAAAGTGCATCCGGAAAGTATTCACAGCGCTTCACTTTTTCCATATTTTGTTATGTTACAGCCTTATTCCAAAATGGAATAAATTCATTATTTTACTCAAAATTCTACAAGCCCCTCCCCCATAATGACAACGTGAAAGTAGTTAGAAATCTTTGCAAATTTATGAAAAATATAAAAGGAAATAATCCCATGTGCATAAGTATTCACACCCTTTGCTCAATACTTTGGTGAAGCTCCTTTGGCACCAATTCCAGCCTCCAGTATTTCTGAGTATGATGCTACAAGCTTGGCACTCCTATTTTTGGGCAGTTTCTCCCATTCTTCTTTCCAGGACCTCTCAAGCTCCATCAGGTTGGATGGGGGAGGGTCGGTGCTCAGCCATTTTCAGATCTCTCCAGAGATGTTCAATCGGGTTCAAGTCTGGGCTCTGGCTGGGCCACTCAAGGACATTCACAGAGTTGTCCCGTAGCCACTCCTTTGTTATCTTGGCTGTGTGCTTAGGGTCGTTGTCCTGTTGGAAGATGAACCTTCACCCCAGTCTGAGGTCCAGAGCGCTCTGGAGGAGGTTTTCATCAAGGATGTCTCTGTACATTGCTTCATTCATCTTTCCCTCCATCCTGACTAGTCTCCCAGTTCCTGCCGCTTCAAAACATCCCCACAGCATGATGCTGCCACCACCATGCTTCACAGTAGGGATGATATTGGCCCGTTGATGAGTGGTGCCTGGTTTCCTCTAGACATGATGCTTGGCATTCATGCCAAAGAGTTCAATCTTTGTTTCATCAGAGCAGAGAGTTTTGTTTCTCATGGTCTGAGAGTCCTTCAGGTGCCTTTTGGCAAACTCCAGGCGGGCTGTCATGTGACTTTTTACTGAGGAGTGTCTTCCATCTGGCCATTCTACCATAGAGGCCTGATTGGTGGAGTGCTGCAGAGATGGTTGTTCTTCTGGAAGGTTCTCCTCTCTCCACAGAGAAATGCTGGAGCTCTGTCAGAGTGACCATCGGGTTCTTGGTCACCTCCCTGACTAAGGTCCCCCTCCCCCGATTGCTCAGTTTAGCCGGGCGGCCCGCTCTAGGAAGAGTCCTGGTGGTTCCAAACTTCTTCCATCTACAGATGATGGAGGCCACTGTGCTCATTGGGACCTTCAATGCTGCAGAAATGTTTCTGTACCCTTCCCCCGATCTGTGCCTCCATACAATCCTGTCTCCGAGGTCTACAGACAATTCCTTGGACTTCATGGCTTGGTTTGTGCTCTGACATGCACTGTTACCTGTGGGACCTTATATAGACAGGTGTGTGCCTTTCCAAATCATGTCCAATCAACTGAATTTTCCACAGGTGGAATCCGATTAAGTTGGAGATACATCTCAAGGATGATCAGTGGAAACAGGAGGCACCTGAGCTCAATTCTGAGTGTCATGGCAAAGGGTGTGAATACTTATGTACATGGCAAAGGGTGTGAATACTTACGTACATGTGATTTTTTATTTTTAATAAATTTGCAAACAAACTTCTTCCACGTTGTCATTATGGGGGGTGTTTGTAGAATTTTGAGGAAAATAATGAATTTTATCAATTTTGGAATAAGGCTGTAACATAACAAAATCTGGAAAAACTGAACCATTGTGTAGACTTTCCTGGATGCTCTGTAAGTGAGATGGATGGGTGTTCACAGAATTTTTGGCCATATAGCTTATTTTGGTGAACATTACTTTAGAAAATATCTCTGCAGCTGCACTCTGAGTTTCTTATAGATCATATCTTGATGTTACATAGTTACATAGTTACAGTGGGTACGGAAAGTATTCAGACCCCCTTAAATTTTTCACTCTTTGTTATATTGCAGCCATTCTTCTTCCTCATGAATGTACACATAGCACCCCATACTGACAGAAAAACACAGAATTGTTGACATTGTTGCAGATTTTTTAAAAAAGAAAAACTGAAATATCACATAGTCCTAAGTATTCAGACCCTTTGCTCAGTATTTAGTAGAAGCCCCCTTTTGATCTAATACAGCCAGGAGTCTTTTTGGGAAAGATGCAACAAGTCTTTCACACCTGGATTTGGGGATCCTCTGCCATTCCTCCTTGCAGATCCTCTCCAGTTCTGTCAGGTTGGATGGTAAACGTTGGTGGACAGCCATTTTTAGGTCTCTCCAGAGATGCTCAATTGGGTTTAAGTCAGGGCTCTGGCTGGGCCATTCAAGAACAGTCACGGAGTTGTTGTGAAGCCACTCCTTCGTTATTTTAGCTGTGTGCTTAGGGTCATTGTCTTGTTGGAAGGTAAACCTTCGGCCCAGTCTGAGGTCCAGAGCACTCTGGAGAAGGTTTTTGTCCAGGATATCCCTGTACTTGGCCGCATTCATCTTTCCCTCGATTGCAACCAGTCGTCCTGTCCCTGCAGCTGAAAAACACCCCCACAGCATGATGCTGCCACCACCATGCTTCACTGTTGGGACTGTATTGGACAGGTGATGAGCAGTGCCTGGTTTTCTCCACACATACCGCTTAGAATTAAGGCCAAAAAGTTCTATTTTGGTCTCATCAGACCAGAGAATCTTATTTCTCACCATCTTGGAGTCCTTCAGGTGTTTTTTAGCAAACTCCATGCGGGCTTTCATGTGTCTTACACTGAGGAGAGGCTTCCGTCGGGCCACTCTGCCATAAAGCCCCGACTGGTGGAGGGCTGCAGTGATGGTTGACTTTCTACAACTTTCTCCCATCTCCTGACTGCATCTCTGGAGCTCAACCACAGTGATCTTTGGGTTCTTCTTTACCTCTCTCAACAAGGCTCTTCTCCCCCGATAGCTCAATTTGGCCGGACGGCCAGCTCTAGGAAGGGTTCTGGTCATCCCAAACGTCTTCCATTTGAGGATTATGGAGGCCACTGTGCTCTTAGGAACCTTAAGTGCAGCAGAAATCTTTTTGTAACCTTGGCCAGATCTGTGCCTTGCCACAATTCTGTCTCTGAGCTCTTCAGGCAGTTCCTTTGACCTCATGATTCTCATTTGCTCTGACATGCATTGTGATCTGGAAGGTCTTATATAGACAGGTGTGTGGCTTTCCTAATCAAGTCCAATCAGTATAATCAAACACGGCTGGACTCAAATGAAGGTGTAGAACCATCTCAAGGATGATCAGAAGAAATGGAAAGCACCTGAGTTAAATATATGAGTGTCACAGCAAAGGGTCTGAATACTTAGGACCATGTGATATTTCAGTTTTTCTTTTTTAATAAATCTGCAACAATGTCAACAATTCTGTGTTTTTCTGTCAGTATGGGGTGCTATGTGTACATTCATGAGGAAGAAGAATGAACTTAAAGGATTTTAGCAAATGGCTGCAATATAACAAAGAGTGAAAAATTTAAGGGGGTCTGAATACTTTCCGTACCCACTGTACATAGTAGGTGAGGTTGAATAAAGACAATAGTCCATCCAGTTCCCCCTGTGTAGGTGTGTGTGGCCGTAATCATCTCTCATACCCCTGAATGTCCTGATCCTTGAGATGTACATATAAGAGTCTTTTGAAAGCCACCATACTTCCCGCAGAAACCACCTCTTGTGGTAGAGAATTCCACAGTCTTGTAGCCCTAACAGTAAAGAACCCCCCGCGTTCCCTGAGGTTAAAACGCTTCTCCTCTAATCGCATTGTATTCCCTCTATTCCTCATGCAATCCTTCCAACTGAATAGCTTATTTTCTATGCTGAGATCACCATTGAGGTATTTATAAATTGCTATCATGTCCCCTCTCCAGGGAGAATAAATCAAGGGATTGCAGATGCTCTTCATAATTAAGGTCCTCCAATCCCCTAATCAGTTTAGTTGCCCTTCTCTGGACTCTCTCCAGCTCCAACACATCCCTCCTGAGGACTGGTGACCAGAACTGGACAGTATACTCCAGATGTGGTCGGACCAGAGTTTTATAAAGTGGAAGGATTATAGTCTTATCTCTGGAATACATCCCTTTCTTTATGCATGCTAATATTCTGCCGGCTTTGGAAGCTGCCGCTTGACATTGCATGCTATTGCTTAGTCTATCCTCTACCAGGACTCCCAGATCTTTCTCCATTTTTGATTCCCCCAGAGGTTCCCCTCCTAACGTGTATTGTGTTTTTATGTTTCTAGTCCCCAAGTGCAAAACCTTACACTTCTCCACATTAAACCTCATTTGCCATGTCGTTGCCCACTCCGTTATTTTGTTCAGGTCATTTAGTTCATGTTTACTGAATACTTTTTTTATTTGTCGTTTCTATTTGCAGCAGATCTGCTAGATACCCATATATCCAACACAGATGCGGTTTGTTGCGATGTCCGATGGCATTCCTGCAAGAACACGGGAAGCGGTGCCCACAACACATCCAAATCTTCGAACTCCCAATCCATGTACTACCAACACCGCAGTCGCCACTACCAGCACCCCCACCACAGGCACCATCACCTGCATCCGTACCATCACCATCACAAACCGTCTCTGCTGCCGGTCTCAGCGGGATCTCGTCTCGGAAACACCAGACTAAAGCTGTGCGTGTTGGTGCTGATGCTGCTCCACACCATGGCCTCTTTCTCGGCTGTGCAAAACGGGGTGGGCTTGGAGGCCATGCCAGGCATGGATGAAACGTCGGCGCGCGAAGAGTGAACGAGAAGAAGTGCTTTCTGAGAACTCAGAAGGTTGGAATAAGTCTTTCTAAATAAAAAAAAAGGGTTTGGCCCTTTTCCTGCGACCTGAAGGCAAAAAGGAAGATCGCCCTCGGCGGCAGCAGTCAACCATGACACAGCATGGTGAAAACACGACGAGTCCTGCGGGTTAGAGGGCCGGTGAGACACAACTTTGAGAAGGGTTCTGTGTCAGTGGCCTTGAAATGATGCTTGTGTTAAAACAGTTGCAACGAAAAAAAAATGTGAGGCAGAGTAAGATTGGGGTGGTCCGGTATCGTTAAGGCAAAGTGTGGAGAGAACGCCTGGCCAGCTAATACGCGGCACTCCGTGGTTAGTGAAATTCACAGTAGGAAGAGCCCGCTGGTAACTACGGTAACTACCAGTGAGCCTTACTCATAGTAGACGCTAAGTGCTTTATCGCTGCCCTGAATGTATTCTTGGTCACGCTGTTTGAAAAGCCGGTCCGTTTTATTAAGCAGAGTCTGGCCAAGTGGCGGCAGCGTTCTAACATGAACAAGTGATATTCTAACGTGGTCACGGCAGGTTTACAAGCAGAAAGGAGATGTGACGAATAAGGGTTTCCTGTGTAGATGTTATGACCATACATCTAGCAGCGGGAAAGTTCCAGTAATCGCTGGTTACAAAATCGACAGGCATCACGAGCCACAAAATCAGAATGTGCAAAAAATTTAAATATTAAATCACTTGAGAGATCACACGTGTTAAAAAAAATCTCTATTTTATGGGTTTTTATTTATGAATTCTGTTTGAGATAATCATCATTTTAGGTACCGTCATACAGCGTAACGTCTGTCTGACGTTTGAAACTCAGATCTTATACAGAATGTTGCTTTTTACGAATATCTACAGAACCCAGGACCACCACGGTAGACCTAGGCTATGGGTGACCCTGAAACTTCCATTGAACAGATAGAGGATGCTAAAAGGAAGCTAAGGAGAGGAGATATGTGATGTCCAAATATGGTTTCATGGGTCATTCCACCTAAAATGAGGAGGGAATGTTGGTGGGCTGTCCACCAAAAATCAAGAGGTCATGTTGGTGGGTTGTCCACCTAAAATGAGGAGGGGATGTTGGTGGGTTGTCCACCTAAAATGAGGAGGGGATGTTGGTGGGTTGTCCACCAAAAATCAAGAGCTCATGTTGGAGGGTTGTCCATCTAAAATGAGGAGGGATTGTTGGTGGGCTGTCCACCAAAAAGCAAGAGCTCGTGTTGGAGGGTTGTCCACCTAAAATGAGGAGGGAATGTTGGTGGGCTGTCCACCAAAAATCAAGAGGTCATGTTGGTGGGCTGTCCACCTAAAATGAGGAGGGAATGTTGGTGGGCTGTCCACCTAAAATGAGGAGGGAATGTTGGTGGGCTGTCCACCAAAAATCAAGAGGTCATGTTGGTGGGTTGTCCACTTAAAATGAGGAGGGGATGTTGATGGGTTGTCCACCTAAAATGAGGAGGGAATGTTGGTGGGCTGTCCACCAAAAGTCAAGAGGTCATGTTGGTGGGTTGTCCACTTAAAATGAGGAGGGGATGTTGATGGGTTGTCCAACTAAAATGAGGAGGGGATGTTGGTGGACTGTACCACCTAAAATGAGGAAGGGATGTTGATGGGCTGTCCACCTAAAATAAGGAGGGAATGTCGGTGAGCTTTCCACCTAAAACAAGAAGGGCATGTTGGTGGACTTTCCACATAAAAGGAGAAGGGCGTGTTGGTGAGCTTTCCACCTAAAAGGAGAAGGGCATGTTGGTGGACTGTCCACCTAAAAGGAGAAGGGCATGTTGGTGAGCTTTCCACCTAAAACGTGAAGGGCATGTTGGTGGGCTGTCCACCTAAAACGAAGAGGGCATGTTGGTGGGCTGTCCACCTAAAATGATGAGGGGATGTTGATGGGCTGTCCACCTAAAATAAGGAGGGCATGTTGGTGGGTTTTCCATCTAAAATGATAAGGCAATGTTGGTGGAAGGTCCAGCTAAAATGAGTAGGCCAAGTTGCTGAGCTGTCCACCTAAAATATAGAGGGCATATTGGTAGGCTTAATTACACACTTGCTTCTTAGGTCAATATGGGTCTCAGGCTGGTAGATCCTCATGCCTGGTTCCTGGTCTTGAAGGCCCTTCCTTAGAGTCGAATTGAAAGAAGTATTGCTTCAAAATTAGTCTCAATTATTGAAAAGATCAGGAGGTGGGCAGACCAGTTACTCCAAGTAGAAATACTTTCCAGTCTCCATTAGATATAAGAAGCTGGTGTATGATTCAGTCCTCTCATTATCTACCCAAATGCAAAACATCGATTTTTATGGGAATTTTTTTTTCAGATACTCAAAAATGGAAAAGAAGTATTTAAATTGTGTCCATTGATCCATATGGAATGGTTTATTTTCATTCATATGCACTCTATGCTCCATAAGGCCTGTTTTATTTTGTGCATAGTTATACTGAAATTAGCACACGTGGGTTTTATAATTCTATAACCTAGGTGGCCCCCCTTGGAGGCTACCATTTTGAGCACAGGGACATCTAAGTAAAACCACCTTTATCAACCTTCTAACCCAGGAGGAACCCTTGTAAAAGTCTCAGTGAACCCCTGCTAAAAATGATTATATTGACAGCTGTGGGTATATTAGCCACAACACACTGGTGGTCAGCAAGAGAAGCCCCCCTAATCTGGTGGTCATTGAAAGGAATGGCAATGGTGGTCAATATAGTGCCTCAAAACATTGGAGGTCAGTGGGAAGAATGCTCCTTACATTGATAGTCAATGGGAAGGATGCGCCTTTTATTGGTGGCCAGTGAGAAGAATGCTCCTTACATTGGTGATCAGTGAGAAGAATGTTCCTTACATTGATGGTCAACGGGAAGGATGCTCCTTACATTGGTGATCATTCAGTGTTAGTGGTCACCTAAGTGAGAACAAGAGGAGAAGCTCCACTGCTCTCACGCCTATGGCTTTGTCAAGTGGCAATGGTTCTAGAACCATCAGGCAGGAGGTACATCCACCTCTGCTTTCCAATTAAGGAACCACTAGCCCCCTCTGTAGGGACCCTAAGTGCAAAAAGTAGACGTTAAAGGGCCTGCTGACCCTCTGGCTTCACTTCACTCACCTGAAGCTATATATATATATATATATATATATAGATCAGGACTTCTGACTTCTCCTGAACTTACCTGATGTGCAGAGACCCAGAAAACATTGAAACCTAGAGGTCAGCATGAGAGCCGAGCAACTAACATTTGCAAAAGGAGGCCAGTCACCCATATTTCTGTCTCATGATGTATTTCATTGAAAGTAGATGTAAACCCAAATACTAAAACGATATATAATCTTTTTAAGAGTATGTTAAAATAATTTAAATAGTCGTGTTCAATCTTCTGAAATCTTCACCTTTCGTTATCTAATCCCCTGTGATCCTTTCTTTGTTCAGGCAATTCCTGTTATAGGGTGACAACCCTCTGTTTCCCTGTTGTCCTCCTCTGCTGTCATCCTGTAACACTGATGGGCTTCCAATGGAGACTACAAATGGCTGTGCCAATTGGTCCACTGTTGTCACCATCAAAAAACCTGCCTGGAGAAATGCCATGCAGCCATCCCGTTGGGGTTTCCATCTACTTTCGGTTGGGTGTTTTACGCACCTGGACTGTTGGTTGGTTGGTTCTAGCTCATAGCAACATAACTAAAAATCGTCCTTCTGAACTGATCATCTAGATCAGGCATGTCCAACCTGTGGCCCAGAACCTCAGGCAATGCGGCCCACTGCCCCCTGACAATTTTTTTTTTTTTGCTGGGGAGGAAGGAAGTCGAGTCGGGGGCACAGCCACAGAGGCAGCCTTGGAGGGGATCATCCACTAGTTGTGTTAAATTAGTGCTGGGGGGGGTGGGCGCGGCAGCATGGAAAGGGCGCTGCGGCGTTTTATTACTTATATACCTTAACTATAGTATATATTTTATATGCAGCCCGAGACAATTTCTCTACACTCAATGTGGCCCAGAGAAGCCAAAAGGTTGGACACCCATGCTCTAGATCATTCCTGTTGTCACCGAAACTTGTCTGCGTAACTGAAAGATAACTGCGGATATCTGCAGTCCTTTTCCAACCACATTGACCAACCAGTCAAGTCATCACTATGTTGAGCCAATAGGGTGATTATTGGACTTGTTTTTGTACAAGGGCCATAAATTAATAGTCGGGGACCAATGACCTGCCAACATCACACAGTATATTGCCAGCTGAAGAGAGACCAGGGGGATTTAATCTGTCCAGTGCTGGGGAGGGAACAGAAGCAACCCCTGGGCGGCAATCCAATACAACTCCATTGGCAGCAACCCGTTATTCTTGCACCGTGTGATGGTTCGGAGCTGAGTCCATGGCACACATGTAATGGGATTTATGGTGATAGGAATGTACGGCGGATTTTTTTTTCGCGTTCAATTAAACTGTAGCGCACCGCGTGGTGTTACAGCCCTCAGCCGACAAATAGGGACGCATTCTTGGATTGCCGCAGCAGCACAAAGCTGTTGAGCAGTCGTACATCTGTGTTGGTTTCAGGGGATTTCTGCTCATATGGAAACCAGCATTCTTCTCCATAGGGGCCTCTAGTAAACTTTACAACCCTGCAGAGATTTTACATTATGGATGGGAACAGCTAAAGGCTAAAGCATACCATCCAACTTTTTGAGATCAGAACGAAGGACACCTGTTAGCAAAAGTATGTAACCATAAGACACACCCCCTTACCACACCCCCTTAAGGGAGAATGATACAAAAAAATATTAGCTAAAGCCACAAGTGCTTTTTTTTTTTACCTCTACTATTCCTTTATATTGGCTTTTGAAATTTTCAAATGCAGCAAAAAATAGATGTAAACCCATTCCTTCAAATCCCTTAGAAGCTTTTCCTTACAGTAACAACTGGGGATCCTGCCTTGAAGGTGCTTAATTAGGCCCTTCCTTTTTTAAGGTGACAACTGTCTGATATTTGGGCTCTTGCGTTGTCACCCTGTCACATATGCCTTGTTTCCACTGAATGGTATGGTTCGGGTCGGTACAGTTAAGTATGGTTTGGTGCGGTACACCTTGATCAGGCTTGCGTTTCCACCACCAACAGTACCTCAGCTCAACAGTACCTCAACAGTATAGCTCCACCCTTTTGGTACGGTACTAATGTGCTTGGTACCCTAACGAAAGGGTACCAAAAAAGTGGTACTGCACGGTTCGGAATTAGAGAACCGCTCACAACTTTTGACAATGGAAACGGCAAAAATTGTGTACCATACCGAACCTTTCCGTACTGCTCAGTGGAAACGAGGCAATAGGCTTCCAATGGAGCCTATAGACAGTTGTGCTAAGCATTTTTCACTAATGTTACCGTCAGAAAGCTGGTCCACAGCTAGGATGTGCAGCTGAGGCATGAGTGAGTGCTTGTAGGCAGGATGGGCCTGGTGACACTGGCAGTCAGGCTAAGGAATGGTGGAACCTGGTGACACTGGCAGTCAAGCTAAGGAAGGGTGGAACATGGTGGGACTGTCTATCACACTAAGGAAGGGTGGAATCTTGTGGGACTGGTATCAAGCTAAGGAAGGGTGGAACATGGTGTGACTGGCAATCACACTAAGCAAGGGTGGAACCTTGTGGGACTGGTGTCAAGCTAAGGAAGGGAGAATGCGGTGGGACTGGGAGTCAAGCTAAGGAAAGGGGAACCGAATGGACTGGAGTCAAGCTAAGGTAGTGTGGAGCCTGATGACACTAGCAGTCAATTTAAGGAAGGATGAAACCTGATTGCACTGGCAGGCATGCTAAAAAAAGGGTGGGACCTGGTATGTCTGGCAGTCAAACTAAGGAAGGGTGGGACTGGTAGTAAATCCAAGAAAGGGTGGACCTCGTGGCAGTAGCAGTCAATCTAAGGTAGGGTAGTACCTGGTGGCAGTCAAGGTAAGGAATGGTGGAGCCTGGTGACACTGGCTGTAAAGCTAAGGAAGGGTAGAACCTGGTGGGACTGGCAGTCAAAATAAGGAAGGGGGGGAACATGGTGGGACTGGTAGTCATGCAAAGGGAGGGTGGAACCTGGTGAGACTGGATTCAATCTAAGGAAGGGGTGAAAGTGGTGGGACTTGCGGTCAGTCTATGGAAGGATGGAACCTGATGGCACCAGCAGTCAGTCTATGGAAGGATGGAACCTGATGGCACCAGCAGTCAAGCTAAGAAAGGTTGGGACCTGGTGGGTCTGACAGTCAAGCTAAGGAAGGTTGGGACCTGGTGGGTCTGACAGTCAAGCTAAGGAAGGTTGGGACCTGGTGGGTCTGACAGTCAAGCTAAGGAAGTTTGGGACCTGGTGAGACTAGCAGTCAAGCTAAGGAAGGTTGGGACCTGATGGGACTGGCAGTCAATTCAAGAAAGGGTGGACCTGATGGCACTGGCAATCATTCTAAGGAAAGCCGGCACATGAATGCTTCCTTTTGATACGATTTATTCCAGCATGACATCAGTGTACAACATGGTAGAATTCAAACGCGTTTCGGCCGTAGCCTTACTCGTAGCATGCTAGTAAGTAAGTATTTACCATGTTGTACACTGCTGTCATGCTGGAATAAATCGCATCAAAAGGAAGCATTCGTGTGGCGGCTTTTCTTGTTTTTTGGAAGCAATTGCATGCATCTGGACACTGCAGCCTGAGCATCGACATTCAGTTCCACATTCATTTCACTATGCGGTAGAGCTAGGGTGAGTTTGCATCTATTCTATCTTGAATCATTCTAAGGAAGGGTAGGACCTGGTGGCAGTCAAGGTAAGGAATGATGGAGCCTGGTGACAGTCAAGCTAAGGAAGGGTAGGACCTGGTGGGACTGGCAGTCAAGCAAAGGAAGGGTGGGACCTAATGACAATAGCGATCAGTCTATAGAAGGGTGGACCTGGTGGCACTGGCAGTCAAGCTAAGGAACAGTAGAACCTGGCGGGACTAGTAGTCAAGCAAAGGAAGGGTGGCCCTGGCAATCAAGCTATGGAAGGGTGGACTTGGTGGCACTGGCAGTCAAGCTTTGGAAGGGTGGACCTGGTGGCACTGGCAGTCAAGCTTTGGAAGTCTGGACCTGCTGGCCCTGGCAGTCAAGCTATGGAAGGGTAGACCTGGTGGCACTGGCAGTCAACCTAAGGAACAGTGGAACCTGGTGGGGCTGGTAGTTAAGCAAAGGAAGGGTGGACCTGGTGGCCCTGGCAGTCAAGATATGGAAGGGTAGACCTGGTGGCACTGGCAGTCAACTTATGGAACAGTGGAACCTGGTGGGGCTGGTAGTTAAGCAAAGGAAGGGTGGACCTGGTGGCACTGGCAGTCAAGCTATGGAAGGGTAGACCTGGTGGCACTGGCAGTCAAGCTATGGAAGGGTGGACCTGGTGGCACTAGCAGTCAAGCTAAGGAACAGTGGAACCTGGTGGGACTGGTAGTTAAGCAAAGGAAGGGTGGACCTTGTGGCCTGGCAGTCAAGATATGGAAGGGTAGACCTGGTGGCACTGGCAGTCAAGCTATGGAAGGGTAGACCTGGTGGCACTGGCAGTCAAGCTAAGGAACAGTGGAACCTGGTGGGACTGGTAGTTAAGCAAAGGAAGGGTGGACCTGGTGGCCTGGCAGTCAAGATATGGAAGGGTAGACCTGGTGGCACTGGCAGTCAAGCTATGGAAGGGTAGACCTGGTGGCACTGGCAGTCAAGCTAAGGAACAGTGGAACCTGGTGGGACTGGTACGCATCCCATACTCCCTTATGTAAAGTTTCTCCTAAGAACCATCCCAACCCTTGCATCAGAGCTGAGGGCTCCTGGGAGGAGTACTGGGGTGGGGTGCTGTGATGTGTCCAGAAACCTATGTACAGCACCCTGCCAGCCCCTCCCACCAGCCCACAATCTGCCTGCATTGCATAGAGAAGCACAGAGATCCAGTGATGACATTACTAGGTATACGATAAGGTTTTTAATGAAAATGAAGCGTTTTATTATGTTGATGGGGGGGGGGGGGGGACCAGATTAGACCTCATCTTTGAGAAGGAGACAACCACTGCTGTAGCACATGACTAGTATTAGTTGGCTGGATTTTATCATTTGTTTGGTGGATGATGGGTGAAATAAATGAGGAAATGTTAGTAAAAGTCAGTTTTAGGCTCACGGACAGATTTAATGATGTAAAGCGAGAAGGCCGGCTACACTTTACAGCTGATGTTATTGGCAGCGAGCGTTCGTCCCCAGAGTGTAATGTCAGACAGGAAAGGAATATCCCAGAAACAATCCAGAATAACATCCGACCCTCGGCCTGCTCTCTGGTGTGCAGTTCCTCCCTGACAGCACATTTTGACATCTTGTAGCCGTTGTATCCACGGTGATATCACCAGGACTCTCCGAACGAGGCTGTGACCTCCAGCTGTGTGTCCTGGTGACCCCCAACATCTGGGAAATAAACCCTGAATGTCCCCGTAATAGGGGGGGGGAAGACGGAGAGACTCCCCATAATCAGAGCAATCCGGGGAGGAAATAACTCCGCTACAATGTTTAGTCTGGCAGAGCCTTGTATTCAGCCCAGCCTCGCGCTTCGAAAATTTCTTCATTGCACGGGAGCTGACGGCTCCATGGGGCCTGGTCCGGGATAAGGTCCTTCAGCACCCAAAGTGAAGAGGCTGTCCCCAGCCCATGAAGTCTCAGGTCTTACCCTTTTTGCACCCCCCCCCCTGCAGTCAAGCTAAGCAAGGGTGGACCCTAGTGGGATTGGCCACCAGCTACCTTGGCTGCCGTAGGGCAAGGGTACACGCGCACGCACGTTCCCTCATTTTGCCTGTAGGGCAGCCCATTTATTTCAAAAGACGTGCGAGAAACATGGAAAAGAATTCCCAACCCATGAAGTCTCAAGTCTTACCCTTTTTGCACCCCCGTCCTGCAGTCAAGCTTAGGCAGGGTGGAACCTTATGGGATTGGCCACCAGCTACCTTGGCTGCCGTAGGGCTAGGTTCACACCTAAAGGCGCAACTGAGCGCGCGCGCACGCTCCCACGTTTTGCCTGTAGGGCAGCCCATTCATTTCAAAAGACATGCGAGAAACATGGAAAATAAGTCTCTGACCCTTTTCCAAGAATCCACCTCACTCAAAAGCATGGGCGTATGTGTGTGCGTTCCTGCACATGGTTCTACAGGCTTGACCGAGCACGCACGCAAGTTCCCACATTTTGCCTGTAGGGCAGCCCATTCATTTCAAAAGACATGCGAGAAACACGGAAAAGAAGTCCCTGACCCTTTTCCAAGAATCCACCTCACCCGAAGTGAAAAGGCCAAAGGTGTCCCCAACCCATGAAGTCTCAGGTCTTACCCTTTTTGCACCCCCGTCCTGCAGTCAAGCTAAGCAAGGGTGGAACCTAGTGGGATTGGCCACCAGCTACCTTGGCTGCCGTAGGGCAAGGGTACATGCGCACGCACGTTCCCACGTTTTGCCTGTAGGGCAGCCCATTAATTTCGAAAGACGTGCGAGGAAACATGGAAAAGAAGTCCCTGACCCTTTTCCAAGAACCCACCTCACTCAGAAGCATGTGTGTGCATTCCTGCACATGGTTCTTCAGGCGCGACCAAGCACGCACGCACGTTCCCTCATTTTGCCTGTAGGGCAGCCTATTCATTTCAAAAGACGTTCGAGAAACATGGAAAAGAAGTCCCTGAGCCTTTTCCAAGAACTCACCTCACTCAAAAGCATGGGCGTACGTGTGTGCGTTCCTGCACATGGTTCTACAGGCGCGACCAAGTGCGCATGCACGTTCCCACGTTTTGCCTGTAGGGCAGCCCATTAATTTCAAATGACGTGCGAGAAACATGGAAAAGAAGTCCCTGACCCTTTTCCAAGAACCCATCTCACTCAAAAGCATAGCCGCATGTGCGTGCGTTCCTGTACAGGCGCGACTGAGCACGCACGCACGTAGAGTAGGGAAGCCCATTCGTTTGAAAAGACTGCCTTATCTGGAAGAAACTTGGAAAAGAAGTCCCTGACTCTTTTCCAAAAATGTACCGCACTGAACAGCATGGCCGTGCACGTGTGCGTTCCTGCACATGGTTTTACAGGCGTGACCGAGCGTGCGCACACGTTCCTGCGCGTTGCATGTAGGGCAGCCTATTCATTTCAAAGGACTGTCCTATGCACGAGAAAATGAAGAATAGAAGGGTTTCCTTATGGTGACAACAGTGGACCATGTCTGTGTAATGTGTGCTGAAATGGCCCCTTGTAGTCTCCCTGTGTGACATTGGGAGACAGGGACAGAGCGTTGTCACCTTATAACAGGAAGTGTCTGAGCAAGGATCTTCATGGCGGGATTACCTGGGTGACAACACAGAAACACAATCTGGGAGGCGGACAGAGTGGTGTCACCCTATAACAGGAAGTGTCTGAGCAAGGATCTTCATGGCGGGATCACCTGGATGACAACACAAAAACACAACTGGGAGGCGGATAGAGTGTTGTCACCCTATAACAGGAAGCGTCTGAGCAAGGCTCTTCAAGGCGGGATCACCTGGATGACAACACAAAAACACAACTGGGAGGTGGACAGAGCATTGTCACCCTTTACCAGGAAGCGTCTGAGCAAGGATCTTCATGGCGGGATCACCTGGATGACAACACAAAAACACAACTGGGAGGTGGACAGAGCGTTGTCACCCTATAACAGGAAGCGTCTGAGCAAGGCTCTTCAAGGCGGGATCACCTGGATGACAACACAAAAACACAACTGGGAGGTGGACAGAGCATTGTCACCCTTTACCAGGAAGCGTCTGAGCAAGGATCTTCATGGTGGGATCACCTGGATGACAACACAAAAACACAACTGGGAGGTGGACAGAGCGTTGTCACCCTATAACAGAAAGCGTCTGAGCAAGTATCTTCATGGTGGGATCACCTGGATGTCAACACAGAAACACAACTATGAGGCGGACAGAGCGTTGTCACCCTATAACAGGAAGCGTCTGAGCAAGGATCTTCATGGCGGGATCACCTGGGTGACAACACAGAAACACAACTGGGAGGCGGACAGAGTGTTGTCACCCTATACCAGGAAGTGTCTGAGCAAGGATCTTCATGGCTGGATCACCTGGATGACAACACAAAAACACAACTGGGAGGCGGACAGAGCATTGTCACAGTATAACAGGAAGTGTCTGAGCAAGGATCTTCATGGCGGGATCACCAGGGATTATTTTAATACAAAGCTGCAGATTTAAAATGATTTTAGAAATTAAATGAGCAAAAAAAAGCTTCTGTGAGATTTTACTGGTCGGGATTACATCTCCTCTAAGAGGCCCTTAAAAAAAAAAAACCATCACGGCGGGGCGCTTAATCGTCATTAACCTATTTGATGGCTTTTTAAGCTGGCGTTAGATGAATGACTCCTCTGATTGCAGAAATAAGGTTTTAATTGCGGTTAAACGTCTGGTTTTCGGTTAATGACGGCGCTCCTTATGTATTGGGCGATTAACAAGGACGTCTGCCAGGAGGATGGTGGAGACTGTTTCAGAATAATGAGAGCCCCGGCCATAGAACAAACACAGAGCGAACAGGAGGAGAGGGAGAGCCCCGGCCATAAAACTATCACAGAGCGAACAGGAGGAGAGGGAGAGCCCAGGCTATAGAACAAACACAGAGCGAACAGGAGGAGAGGGAGAGCCCCGGCCGTAGAACAAACACAGAGCGAACAGGAGGAGAGGGAGAGCTCCGCCCATAGAACTATTGCAGGGCAAAGAGGAGGAGAGGGAGAGCTCTACCCATAGAGCAAACACAGAGTGAACAGGAGGAGAGGGAGAGCCCCACCCATAGAACTATCACAGGGCGAACAGGAGGAGAGGGAGAGCCCCTGCCCACAGAACAAACACAGAGAGAACAGGAGGAGAGTGAGAGCTCCGCCCACCGAGCAAACACAGAGTGAACAGGAGAAGAGTGAGAGCCCCACTCAAAAAACAAACACAGAGTGAACAGGAGGTGAGGGAGAGCCCCGCCCATAAAACAAACACAAAGCAAACAGGAGGAGAGGGAGAGCTCTGGCCATAAAACAAACAGAGCGAACAGGAGGAGAGGGAGAGCTCCGCCCACAGAACAAACACAGAGCAAACAGGAGGAGAGGGAGAGCTCCGCCCATAGAACAAACACAGAGCGAACAGGAGGAGAGGGAGAGCCCCGCCCATAGAACAGACACAGAGCGAACAGGAGGAGAGGGAGAGCCCCGCCCATAGAACTATCACAGGGTGAACAGGAGGAGAGGGAGAGCCCCGCCCACAGAACAAACACAGAGCAAACAGGAGGAGAGGGAGAGCTCCGCCCATAGAACAAACACAGAGCGAACAGGAGGAGAGGGAGAGCTCCGCCCATAGAACAAACACAGAGCGAATAGGAGGAGAGACGTTTATGGGTCCATACCTTTATAAAGATATTTGTGGGGTTTCAGTCCTGGAAGGGTCCGGTGATCCTGTCGCGAAGGTCCTTGTTCACCCACTTCCTGTTATAGGGTGACAACGCTCTATTCCTGTCTTTCATTTGTGCCCCTACATTGTCATCTTATCATATGGGCTTTGATGGAGATCAGCGCTGAGTTGTAACAAAGAAGGAGGTCCTTGCTCAGACACTTCCTGTTATAGGATGACAACACTCTGTCTCTGTCTCCCAATTGTGCTCCTTCATTGTCACCCTGACACATGGACTTCCAATGGAGACTACAAGTGACCATTAAATATTGTTACACCTGCGGCTTTCATTAAACCAATCCTTGGTGAGCCCACCATGAAGATCCTTATTCAGGCACTTCCTGAGGGTGACAACACTCTGTCCCTGTCTCCTTATTGTGCTCCTATGTTGTCACCTTATCTTATGGGCTTTGATGGAGATCATCAGCGCTGAGTTGTAGCAAAGGGTGAAGGTCCTGGTTCAGGCACTTTCGGTTATGGGATGACTACGCTGTATCCTTATCTTCCAGTTGTGCTCCTGAGTTGTCACCCTGTCACGTGGGCTTCCAATAGAGACTACGAGTGGCCGTTTCAACACACATTATACAGATATGGTCTACTGTTGTCACCATTAGGGATGATCGAACTTTTGAAAAGTTCGGTTCTACCAGAGCACCCGAACTTCCCGAAAGTTCGGGTCCGGATTCCAGAACCCCATTGAAATCAATGGGACCAGAACTTCGGCAATCAAAAAACACAATTTTGAAGCCCTAAAACCCAATAAATGCCCCTAAAAAGTGCCTAGGGTTCTGGGTCATGCCCCAGGGACTATTAATCACACAAAAAAAGTTCTTAAAAATTGTCGTTTTTGATAGAGAGCCAATTATTGAAAAAATTATTGAAAAAAAAATGAGATTTCTTTGGATTTAGTGTCTGTGGGGTCTAAAAAGTGTACCTGTGAAGTTTCAGCTCTGTGGCATGTCCAGAACCAGGAAAAAAAAGTTCGTTTGTATTAGAATTGCAGTAGAACAGGATAGTGGCTTCGCTATTTTCACACCCGGCTTTTTGTTGCAGGCATTTATAGGGCTTTTTTGTGGACGTGTTTGGAGGCAGGCATAACATCTGAACTTCTGTGTAGGGGTATATATACACACACACATATATGTATATATACACATATATAGGTGTGAAAGTAGCGGAACCCTATGCCTGTGCTAATGAAATTATTTGCAGGGATGGGGCTTCGCTCCTATCACACCTATATGTGTGTATGTGTATATATACATACATGTGTGTGTGTGTATATATACCCCTACACAGAAGTTCAGATGTCATGCCTGCCTCCAAAGAAGAGTTTGGTCACCCTGCCATAGCAGTCAGAGTCAGTTAACCCTACACTACACTATGGTCACCCTGACACTTAACACTTTCCCTACAGAAACTAGATTATTAAATCTAACTATAGTGGAAAATAGTACCCTAACTACACTAGATATCCCTTTCCTCACACTAATAATTGCTAAATTACACTTTGAAGCAGAAGTAACAGAAATGCTTCCACTCTCTTCCACAGCCCTGTATTACAATGCTATGAATTTGGCGGGGGCTATCTTGTATACTGGGGGGCGTATTCACTAATGATTGGCCTCTGGACCCCCTAGTCACTCCAATCACATTCCTAGCATCCTCCTGCCCCCTCAATTGGCTTTTACTGATGGTTCTGGTCCAATCACAGGCTTTTAAAGCCCAGTTCCTGTCCCATTGCATTTTGGTCGGTTCTGGTTGCCGAATTCTGAACTTTTTCAGCAAAAAGTTCGGAATTCGGCCGAATTTCGAACAGTCAATGTTCTGGTCGAACCGATCCGTTCGATCATCCCTAGTCACCATCTGAGGAAATTCTATGCTGCCATTGCTAGATTGCATGTAGACGGGGAGTGACTGCAAATAGGCTTCAGGAGATCATCAGCACTGAGATGTAACCAAAAAAGTTAATCCATCAGTTTGAGGTAGAAAATAATATTCAAAAGAATGTTGTTGGATTTGGTGGTTGTGGGTTCCAGCCTGAGCTTCTATCACATCAGTGAAGAAAAGCCTTTACCTGCCCCAGACTGTGCACTGTATCATTTACTATAGAAGTTCTGCTTCTTTTTTTGGTTTTGGGTGGAGAAGTTACAATATTTCAGGTTTTTATCTGTCTTTGGAAACAAATGGGTGGGAGGGTCTGGATCCAGAGCTGGTTCCATTTCTCAGCATGATGATAAAACCAAATTCCAGTACGGGGGACTCCAACCTTTCCCAACAAAGGGAAAGTTTACTATGCTTCAGACTTTAGGAGGCCTGACTGGGGTCTGTAGGAGTAAAACAATTCCCCAGACTCGGTGGTCAGTGTGAAGAGGTATAATGCCCCAGCTTTGGTGTCAGTGGGAGAAATGGTGCCCCATCATTGGTGTCAGTGGGAGGAATAGTGTCCATCATTGGTGTCAGTGGGAGGAATAGTGTCCCATCATTGGTGTCAGTGGGAGGAATAGCGCCCCATCATTGGTGTCAGTGGGAGGAATAGTACCCCATCATTGGTGTCAGTGGGAGGAATAGTGCCCCATCATTGGTGTCAGTGGGAGGAATAGTGCCCCATCATCGGTGTCAGTGGGAGGAATAGTGCCTCATCATTGGTGTCAGTGAAAGGAATAGTGCCCCATCATTGGTATCAGTGGAAGGAATAGTGCCCCATCATTGGTGTCAGTGGGAGGAATAGTGTCCCATCATTGGTGTCAGTGGGGGGAATAGTGTCCCATCATTGGTATCAGTGAGAGGAATAATGTTCCATCATTGGTGTCAGTGGGAGGAATAGTGTCCCATCATTGGTGTCAGTGGGAGGAATAGTGCCCCATCATTGGTGTCAGTGGGGGGAATAGTGCCCCATCAGTGATGCCAGTGGAGGAAATGGCAACCCATCATTGGTGTTAGTGGAAGGAATAGTGCTCCATCGTTGGTATCAGTGGGAGGAATAGTGCCCCATCATTGGTGTCAGTGGGAGGAATAGTGCCCCATCATTGGTGTCAGTGAAAGGAATAGTGCCCCATCATTGGTATCAGTGGAAGGAATAGTGCCCCATCATTGGTGTCAGTGGGAGGAATAGTGTCCCATCATTGGTGTCAGTGGGGGGAATAGTGTCCCATCATTGGTATCAGTGAGAGGAATAATGTTCCATCATTGGTGTCAGTGGGAGGAATAGTGCCCCATCATTGGTGTCAGTGGGGGGAATAGTGCCCCATCAGTGATGCCAGTGGAGGAAATGGCAACCCATCATTGGTGTTAGTGGAAGGAATAGTGCTCCATCGTTGGTATCAGTGGGAGGAATAGTGCCCCATCATTGGTGTCAGTGGGAGGAATAGTGCCCCATCCTTGGTGTCAGTGGGAGGAATAGTGTCCTATCACTGGTGTCAGTGGGAGGAATAGTGCCCCATCATTGGTGTCAGTGGAAGGAATAGTGTCCCATCATTGGTGTCAGTGGGAGGAATAATTCCCTTATCATTGGTGTCAGTGGGAGGAATAGTGCTTCATCATTGGTGTCAGTGGGAGGAATAGTGCCCCATCATTGGTATCAGTGAGAGGAATAGTGCCCTATCATTAGTGTCAGTGAGAGGAATAGTGCCCCATCATTGATGTCAGTGGGAGGAATAGTGCCCCATCATTGGTGTCAGTGGGAGGAATAGTACCTCATCATTGGTATCAGTGGGAGGAATAGTACCTCATCATTGGTATCAGTGGGAGGAATAGTACCTCATCACTGGTGTCAGTGGGAGGAATGGTGTCCCATCAGTGATGCCAGTGGAGGAAATAGCAACCCATCATTGGTGTCAGTGGGAGGAATAGTGCCCCATCATTGGTGTCAGTGGGGGGAATAGTGTCCCATCATTGATATCAGTGAGAGGAATAATGTTCCATCATTGGTGTCAGTGGGAGGAATAGTGCCCCATCATTGGTGTCAGTGGGGGGAATAGTGCCCCATCAGTGATGCCAGTGGAGGAAATGGCAACCCATCATTGGTGTTAGTGGAAGGAATAGTGCTCCATCGTTGGTATCAGTGGGAGGAATAGTGCCCCATCATTGGTGTCAGTGGGAGGAATAGTGCCCCATCCTTGGTGTCAGTGGGAGGAATAGTGTCCCATCACTGGTGTCAGTGGGAGGAATAGTGCCCCATCATTGGTGTCAGTGGAAGGAATAGTGTCCCATCATTGGTGTCAGTGGGAGGAATAATTCCCTTATCATTGGTGTCAGTGGGAGGAATAGTGCTTCATCATTGGTGTCAGTGGGAGGAATAGTGCCCCATCATTGGTATCAGTGAGAGGAATAATGCCCTATCATTAGTGTCAGTGAGAGGAATAGTGCCCCATCATTGATGTCAGTGGGAGGAATAGTGCCCCATCATTGGTGTCAGTGGGAGGAATAGTACCTCATCATTGGTATCAGTGGGAGGAATAGTACCTCATCATTGGTATCAGTGGGAGGAATAGTACCTCATCACTGGTGTCAGTGGGAGGAATGGTGTCCCATCAGTGATGCCAGTGGAGGAAATAGCAACCCATCATTGGTGTCAGTGGGAGGAATGGTGCCCCAAGGGCTGTATAAATGCAAGAAAAAGGCAGCATCTGACCCATTGGCCACAGTTTGGAGACCATTGCTTTCGTACAATGAGTAGTGGGTGGCTCTCTAAAAAGAAGCTACAAAAGCACATTGGAGGAATACGAGAAGGCAAAGGAGAAACAAGAACACCAAACCAAAGGTTTAGGATAGGAGTCCAAGAGTATATATTTCATTTTTAAAGCCCAAATGTTAGCTTCACCCCTTCATCAGGGCTTCAAGTGCTGGTTTGAAGAGAGGTTAATAGAGGGTCCCTTAAGTCAAGAGTTGGCTGCTTCAGTCTTTTTCCATGAAAAACGTTCTTCAGCAGCTAGTCGGAGAGAAAGTCTCCCGCTCACGAATAGAGAGAAGCCCCGATGAAGATGGAACATTGTTACCTTTGCACTTCTAGGAAGAACTAAATACTATTGAACTCCATGTCTGTGAAGGTTCTCATTTCTTCAGGTTATGGTGGACTCAGCACTAGTCATTCCCGTTCAACTGAAATTGTAATGTCGAAGATGTTTCGCTTCTTTGAGTGTCAGGAACATCCCCCAGAATTTATATCCACAGAGGTAACTCAGTCACCTTCATCACTATGGAACATGTAAAGGCAGATGTTGACTGGACTTGTCATATTGTCATCATGTCATCCTGTTCTTGGACAATCAACATTTGCCTTGACATGTTACATGGTGATTGGATTAAGATGAGACTTTGTCTTCGTTCCTCATGGTTCCTCTTCTGGTGACTACCCCCCGTGGTACATAATCAGAAAAAAACAACATTGTTTAGTAAAAAAACAAAGTACAGAGAAAGTAGGGGTTTTATGGCCAGTTGGGAGAAGGAAGACCAGAAAAACAACCACTTAAAATTGAACAATTTATTAAAGTATATAAAAGAATAAGGCAGGACATACGGAGAACCATAAACCCCGAAGGTTACCCCTACGGTCATGAACGGATATCATGGCTTGGAATGGTGTTTAACCTAAACCATTCATCATCCTGCCTCCATACCCCCTGAAGTATATCCCTGCACCGTGTGGCTTGTCCTCTACCCCCCCAATAAGTTGGACCCCAAATATGGGTTGGATGATTACGTCCTAGGATGAAAAACGGACGATAAAGTCAAGGAGCCATTACGGTGTTCCTTCGTCTTTCCTGAGTCGGGAAAGGGGGAGAAATCTCTACAGAGGTATATACTATACCCCGCTACTACAACACGGGGGCTCTATATCATTTGAGGAAATAATATGGATACTGGTCTATACCCTCAGCCGTTACCACAAATATACACTCTACCAAAGGGACTTGGTCTTCCTGCCTGTTATCAAAACTTCCACACGCAGCAAGAAATATCGGTATTGCTCGGTCTCTCTGGCCCTGACGAAGCCTGATGCGAAACGCGTTGGCTCATTGGGACCCCCAAACCAAATATCAACAAAGACTTCTTGCATCAACATCAGCTTGAAGCATGTATTGTTCCCGCACTAGGGATATATTTCTGTGCTGCTTTTTTTAAACATGTCGGTGAATACATGAGGGATCTTTTTCTTGTCTACGTATCCCTCATTTATACACTGTATTCTTTTATATATACTTAATAAATTGTTCAATTTTAAGTGGTTGATTTTCTGGTCTTCCTTCTCCCAACTGGCCATGAAACCCCTACTTTCTCTGTACTTTGTTTTTTGCATATAATTTGGGGCATGGGCCAACCTCCACGGTTGATTTGCTCAACATTGTTTAGTAGCGTCGGAAAGGGATGCAGTCTTGGCCATGTTCTTATTGTTGTCGTTGTACCCATCATTGTTTGTCTTGGAGGCTGGAAGTAAGAGGATATTGTCCTAATTGGGCAACAGAAAAAAAACTGATGAAGGGTCTATCTCTCCTTCACTATATCCCAAAATTGTTTAAAAAGAATTTTGAATTCTACGAGGTCATTTAGTTTGAGGTAGCAAACAGTGTTATCATCTCAAGGATGTACCAATAGGACCTCAATGTCGTACTACCAGCTAGAAGTAATGTGTCACCACCATCATCTGGACTTCTTCTGTAATGTTTAAGACCATTTCACCATTCGACCTGAGGAAGCTTCTTAGATAAGTGGCAAAACATCTTCAACAATACAGAGCATGTCCAGTTGAATCCTATTACCCAAACTAGCTACACCATGACCTGGATTACGGAGAACCTTCACAGACTAGTCTACCAGGACATGTTGCATTTATGGGTCCAGTTCCAACCAATACAAACCCAACAGTTTCAATATCAGTAATAATTAAGAAGACGTACTTATGGAGCTTAGTTGGCGATGTTTGAAAATAAAGAGATGGACACAACTGAGTAACAGAAAACTGGTGGTTCTAGAGCAGGGGTCTCCAAACGATGGCCCTCCAGTTGTTGAGGAACTACAATTCCCATCATGCCTAGTCATGTCTGGGCATGTCAGAGTTTTACAATGCCTCATGGGATGTGTAGTTCCGCAAAATCTGGAGGGTCATAGTTTGAGGATCCCTGCTCTAGAGGGTTCTCTATCCCGGGTTGGGTACTACTTGACATCGGGACATTGCCAATGTCTCATAAAGTATGCCCACCTTTAGGCTCTAGGTAGATGTGTTAAACTTTCAAGTGCTTACAAAAGGCCAGCCTGTGCCATTACTGTACGATGCTACATCTTCCCTAGTCTGCTTTCCTTCATGATTAGGAAGAATCTGATCACAAGTAGCCAGTTACTACTGAAAGCTATTTCATAACAGGAACTTGTATTGTCAGAGAGACGTGTTATGTATATATTTTAACGTATGCAAAAAAAACAAAAAAAAAGGCCTCTCGAGCCATCAGTGTGCACAAAGGATATACGAAGTAAACCAAAGTCATTTTGGTGTAAATGTGGCTTTGCACATGTGTAGTCAATGTCCCCTGCCATGTCAGGGTAAAGGTCTGAGGGTACGGATGCCTAAAGTGCAAGAGACACTACACAGCAGAGGTGATTATTTTGTAGCTTCCCGATTATGTTACTTTTGGTTAGGCAACCATCATTTTGAGACCTTCTTAAGAACAAAGTTTTATGAAAGTGGCCCAAAATTGGTTGGATTGGGTGGATTTGGGATGAAAGTGGCCCAAAATTGGTTGGATTGGGTGGATCTGGGATTAAAGTGGCCCAAAATTGGGTGGATTTGGGATGAAAGTGGCCCAAAATTGGTTAGATTGGGTGTATTGGGGGATGAAAGTAGACCAAAATTGGTTAGATTGGGTCGATTTGGGATGAAAGTGGGCCAAAATTGGGTGGATTTGGGATGAAAGTGGCCCAAAATTGGTTAGATTGAGTGTATTTGGGATGACAGTGGCCCAAAATTGGTTAGATTGGGTGTATTTGGGATGAAAGTTGCCCAAAATTGGTTAGATTGGGTGGATTTGGGATGAAAGTGGCCCAAAATTGGGTGGATTTGGGATGAAAGTGGCCCAAAATTGGCTAGATTGAGTGTATTTGGGTTGAAAGTAGACCAAAATTGGTTAGATTGGGTGGATTTGGGATGAAAGTGGCCCAAAATTGGGTGGATTTGTGATAAACGTGGGCCAAAATTGGCTAGATTGAGTGTATTTGGGTTGAAAGTAGACCAAAATTGGTTAGATTGGGTGGATTTGGGATGAAAGTGGCCCAAAATTGGGTGGATTTGTGATAAACGTGGGCCAAAATTGGGTGGATTTGGGGTGAAAGTGGCCCAAAATTGGTTAGATTGGGTGGATTCGGGATGAAAGTAGACCAAAATTGGTTAGATTGTGTAGATTTGGGATGAAAGTGGCTCAAAATTGGGTGGATTGTGATGAAAGTGGCCCAAAATTGGTTGGATTGGGTGGATTTAGGATGATTTAGAACAATCCTGAAATGTTGGGTAGACAAAATAGTGAGAGGGTGGTGCTGGATGCCCAAAGTAGGTCCACCCGGATGGGTTACTGTGCAGTTGAGTGCATTGGGGTACTCACATAAGCAGAAGGTTCCACAGAAAAGCTTCAGATTGGAACCAAAAAGACCTACAAGCTTCCAAGCATTTTGTTTATTCCAATAAAATTTGTAGCCAGTGCTCAGGTTCGAAGTACTCAAAATGAGCAAGATACTTAGAATAAAGATACTTAGAATAAACAAATGCTTGGTCTTCTCCTTTTGGGTGTGGAGCTCCCTTTTGTCTCTCCAGATAACACGTTGGGTGGCATTGACTAAACCAGCTTCCAACCTTCCATTCTTCTGGATCTTCGCCATTGTTGAGGGATGAGTTCTAAACATCTACACCCCCCTTAACAAGGTCAACTGATGCATTCCAGCCATACCAACTGTTTGGAAGCCTTCAAAGTATCTTCCTCTGCTTTGTATGTGGAAAGTACACTTTAGCCCAGGGTGTCTCTTTCTCCCCTGAGAAGACAAATACTGAGCAATACCGAGTATCACTCCACACCGGACTGTACGTTGTGTGCTGCCGATTATGGTTGTGAATTAGGCAAAACTGTTGAACATGCCAGCCCTTCAATATTTTCACCTCCAAGATGCCATTTTTTCTCTACCCCATTGGGAGCGAAAAGGTTAAAGTAGATGTAATCTCAATCATTAAAATCAATAAAATGTATTAAATGATTCAAATTAATTAATTTTACACCTACTTTACGTGTGTTCCTTGAGATGTTTATAGAGCCTACAAGTGTGTATTGATACTCGGCATCATTGCAAAAAACGATTCTGCCAGGGGGGAAGGGCAGACAAATCCAGTCACCCTTGGCCAAAAAAATTGTAGGGGCAGAGGGTTGTTGGAGAGCTAAGATCAGTTTAGTAATAAAGGCTGAAGGTTGCTGGGGATCGAAGATCAGTCTGGTAGTAAGAGATGAGGGTTGCTGGGGATCTAAGATTAGTCTAGTAGTGTGGGCTGAGGGTTGCTGGGGATCAAAGGTTAGTCTAGTAGTACGAGGGTTGTTGGGGAGCTAAGATCAGTTTGGTAATACGGGCTGAAGGCTGCTGGGGAGCTAAGATCAGTTTGGTAGTACGGGCTGAGGGTTGTTGGGGAGCTAAAATCAGTTTGGTAGTAAGGGCTGAGGGTTGTTGGGGAGCTAAGATCAGTTTGGTAGTAAGGGCTGAGGGTTGTTGGTGAGCTAAGATCAGTTTGGTAGTAAGGGCTGAGGGTTGCTGGGGAACTAAGATCAGTTTGGTAGTACAGGCTGAGGGTTGTTGGGGAGCTAAGAACGGTTCAGTAAATCCAGACATGGTCCATTGCACATTGCCCAGCGCTGTCTTGAAGGCTGATTTGTGCCTGAACCCTTCTCAAGTCGTAGTGAGGATTTTAGGTGTCTTTTACAGTCAGACGAAATGGGGGGAAATCTTTTCACAAAGTGAGAAGTTTTAAAAAAAATAAAATAATATATTGATATGAAAAAATAAACACAATAAAAAAAAACAAAAAAAAAAAACGCTCTTATATTGACCATTTCCCCGCTGGAGACAAGCGTGCGTGGCGGTGAGGAGCCCCCCGTCCAGCGAGGAAAGAGTTAACAGTCTTTCTACTTTTTTCTCCCCCTTTTCTCTCTATCGGTCTGACCTGTACCCCCCCTCCCCATCCCCCCTCTTCCACTCTTCTTTTCTTATCAGTTCAGACTCTGCCATAAGGATGAGGTGGATGTTTCCTCCTTCTGAGGACCTCCTCCTTATGTCGTTTTATACACTGTGCTCAATGTTCTAGAACCTTTTTGCACTAGATCCTTCTTTTTATTTTATGAGATGGTTTAAAAAAAAAAAAAATGACGCTATAATTGAGTTGTATTTAAAAAATGAAAAAAAAAAGAAAAAAAAAGAATATAATACTAATAATGTCCGTGTTTCAATAGTCCTTATCTGTACATGTAATGCTTTCTGTTCTGTTGTACTTTGGGCAGACGACTTCTGTCCCCTGTTTATCCCAGTAAGGAAATAAAATGTTACCAATTGATGATAACCATGGCTGGTGTGCGTCCTTATTATTTCACTCATTCCATTCTACTCCGGCCTCCCCTACACTGCCAGCTAAGGGGGGTAAAAACATGTGGCTGAGCCGCACACCCGCTACTACATCAATATCTCCCCAACACCTCAACCCAGTCCTAATCCACAATTACACCCCTACACCATCTATCTATCTATCTATCTATCTATCTATCTATCTATCTATCTATCTATCTATCTATCTATCTATCTATCTATCTATCTATCTCTATGGGATGTAATGTATCTCAGGCTCCCAAAAGATCAAATGTATCTATCTATTTATTATCATTATTCTTATTATTCTCATTCTTCTTCTTATCATTATTGTCTATTTATTATTATTTATATTAATATTATTATTGTCTATTATTATTATTTATATTAATATTATTATTTTTATCTATCTATCTATCTATCTATCTATCTATCTATCTATCTATCTATCTATCTATCTATTTTTTATTATTATTATTATCCATGTATTATTATTTTTTATTATTATTATTATTATTATAGCTATCTATCTATTATTATTATTTATATTATTATTATTATTATTATCCATTTATTATTATTATTATTTATTATTATTATTATTATAGCTATCTATCTATCTATTATTATTATTTATATTATTATTATTATTATTACCTATTATTATTATTTATATTATTATCCATTTATTATTATTATTATTATTATTATTATTATTATTATTACCTATTTATTATTATTTATATTAAATATTTGTATCTATCTATCTATCTATCTATCTATCTATCTATCTATCTATCTATCTATCTATCTATCTATCTATCTATCTATCTATCTATCTATCTATCTATCTATCTATTTTTTATTATTATTATTATCCATGTATTATTATTTATTATTATTATTATTTTGGGAAAATAGAGAAATACAGTTGATCATAGACCTTACTACCGAGCCCGCATCCTAATTGTAAGATATATCGAAGAGTAGGGAACAAGGAGATGGAATTACCATGCAATCACCGGGTTGTGGGATAGAGGCCCAGGTGATACTCCCAGTAGGAGGGGGATATGGACTTTGAAGGGCTGGTATAGTAGTGAACAACAAAGGGATTAAAAATATAATATTTTATTCAAAAAGACAATACATCATTAAAAACATACACAAAAATACATGGACATATTTGGCATATGTATCACAAACTTGACTTATCCATGTAGTAACATTGAGATGTGGCTATGGTTGGTTCGACGCGTTTCGCCTGATTGAAACAATTAGCTTCTTCAGGAACCAAAAAAGTTCTAGGCAACAATGGCCTCTGATGTAGATATTAACAGAAAAGAAGAAAAAACAAAAATTATAAAGGAACACATCATGTGTACATATAGTCAACAAACTATGCCTTTGACAGTTAGTATCAAGGCAGGTATACAAGGATATATTAATATGTTAACTTGCTCACCTAGGTCATATTGTAGGTTAGCTGGGAAAAGGGGTTCAAGATGCCCAAATCGTCCAATGCGAGCCGGGACAAACAGAGCCTTCCTCCAACAAATCCTACAGAGGGATCAGGGTCCCTCTGATGATATAGGGTGGATCGGACCTCTTCCAAGTATACCCCAATGATTATTTATCTCATTATTCAGTGCAGATGGATGCCCCCCATATATTAATATGGAGGTGCTGACAAAAGTTGGCACGGTAGTAAAGGGTAAAATGTATCAGCCCAGATAGCTCTGCAAAGCTGGTATAGGAACAAAATATAAAAAAAGAGAACAATATTAGGAAAATATTGTGGCTAAACAGCCAAAAAAAAGGGATTACTATGTAGCAAATCAAAGTTCCTTTGTTGTTGTTGCTCACCTATATTAGAGGTAGATACCGCATGGAGGTCCGAGTGCCGATGCCTGCGGCACAGTTTGCCGCTGCTATCGGCGTGCTCGCCTCGTGGGCTATTAAATAGGAAGAGATCCCACCGGAAATGCGACGCTAGCAGCGTCATAACGTCACTTCCGGTGCGGGCGCAATGCATCTGCGTCACTACCGGAGTGGCAAAAGATGGTACTGCAGCCAGGGAGGCGGTGCGCACTAATCCCATTATTGGGAGAGGAGCAAACGCCCGTGGGGGGGCGTATCTCCTCTGCTTTGCGCCCGAATCCACCCAATGTGGGGAAAGCTCATAAACGACCGGGCTCACATTGGGACAACCCGACATCAGCAGAACCCTATAAAACAAAATAGAGAAAAAAAACACATAATAGGTTGTTAATAAATCCCACATTACTAGACAACAGAGAAAAAAACTGCTTACAAGGGACCAACTAAATAAACGTTGTTAATCCCTATATGCTGAGTTGGCAAGAGGAATATCTCTCATTCATGATATACCAATAATTGAGACCATAATTATAAACTATTAGCAAAAGATATTTTGCTAACTAAACCAAAAATGTTAGAAGGAAAAAAAAAAAAAAAAAAAAAAAAAAAAAGGGGGGAAAAAAGGGAAAGGGAAAAGAAGGAAAAATAGATATTTCATATAGAGGAGGATATTTCAGGAAATATATTCAGAGAAATGGTTTATATGACACTGCTGTGTTCAAACCCGGCCATTTTGTGGCCTGTTGGTTAAAGATCCATTTTGCCTCCCTCTGGAGGATGATCTTGTCGGTATTACCACCTCGTGGGTTGCTGTTTATCACTTCTAAGACCGAGAAGGAGACCATATGGGGGTCGAAACTGTGGTTGAGACCAACATGTTTGCATATAGGGGTAAATATAAGTCCTACTTCTAGATAATACAGATGGTCGTATATCCTTTGCCAAAATTTTCTTTTTGTTTTCCCTATATAGAAAGCTCCACATCTACATGTGGCTAGGTAAACAACCCCCTCGGTCTGACATGTAGCTGAGAATTTAGGCCTTAAGGTTCCTCCACGTGGCAGGGGAAGAGTGTTGCCCTCCCTTACCCACGGGCATTGATCACAAACTCCACACCTATGTGTCCCTAGTTTACTTTCAGGATCCATAGGGGCGGGAGGCCTATAGTGACTATGAACAAGTGAGTCGCCCAGGGATTTGGCCTTTCTAAAGACCAGTTCTGGTCTAGGTCTGACATACTTAGATATTGTTAAATCATCAGTTAGAAAATGCCAGTTTTTGGACAAAATGGAACGGATTTCTTGATGATGACTGTTATAGGTAGTTATCATTTTAGTAGTGGGAGAGGGTTCCTGTTTTTTAGGAGTGTAAATGAGGTCCTCTCTGTTTTGTGATTTGGCCTTCTGATAGGCTTTTTTTAGAACCCTGTTGCTGTACCCCCTCAATTTGAGTCGTTTTTTCAGGGCCCCTGCCTCCCTCTCAAAGTCCTCCTCCCTCCCGCAGTTACGGCGGATCCTTAAATATTGACAATAAGGAATGTTACGTACTAGTGGTTTAGGATGGCCACTCTGAAAGTGCAGAATGGTGTTACCGGCTGTATCCTTACGGTACAGGGAAGTGAATAAGGTTCCATCGGGAGATAGGTGTATGTAGGTGTCTAAGAAAGAGATCACCGATTTGCTGTGCTGCATGGTAAACTTTAGGTTAAATTGATTAACTGAGATGAAATGCATGAACTCCATGAGCTGTTCATACGATCCCGTCCACACCACCAGGACGTCATCAATATATCTCTTCCAAAAGAGAATATATTCGAAAAAGGGTGACGCCTCCTCGTCCGAGAACAGGTAGCGCTCCCATCCCCCCAGGTACAGGTTGGCATACGATGGGGCACATGCCGTCCCCATCGCTACCCCCTGCACCTGGAGGAATGTTTCGTCGTTAAAGGTAAATAAATTTGAGTTCAGAATGAACTCAAGAAGTTGCAATACAAAATCAGTACGAACCCAATTGGAGCGCTCCTGTTCTCGGAGGAAGGAGGACGCCACCTCAAGACCTCGAGTATGAGGTATTGAGGAATAGAGTGCCTCAATGTCAATTGCTACCAGCAATGACTGTGAGGGCACAACCATCCCTTCAACAACTTTGAGTAGTTCTACCGTGTCTTTTAAGTAGGATGGTAGACTGGCCACCAATGGGCGCAGTTGACTGTCAACATACCGGCTTGCCATTTCCGATATGCTGCCAATACCAGATACAATTGGACGTCCTGGTGGTGGGACGGTTTTCTTATGGATCTTGGGGATGGAGTAAAATGTAGGCGTAATCGGCCATTTAACAAATAAATATTCAAATAACTCTTTGTCAATCACATTGTTGTAAGCAGCATTAGAAATTAAGGCATGAAACTCAGCATTTTTTGTGGTGATCAATGTCTCAGACACCCTAGAATACCACTCCTCATTGGAGAGGATGGCCATACACATATCAATATATTGATCACGGTCCATGACGACCACATTGCCACCCTTGTCCGAGGGTTTGATGACAATGTGGTCGTCATGGATCAAGCGATCAAGAGCTCGCCGCTGCGGGGGGGACAGATTGGACTCGAGATGGGAGGAGGGGACAAGGTTTTCAAAGTCCTTTGTTGTTTGCTTCAGAAAGGCCCAGACTGCTGGGCAAGTTTGTAGACTTGGAAAATTAGTAGATTTGGCTCTAAATTGGGGTTCAGAGGGGGGCTCAGGTTCCTCATCAGATGAAGGTGGAGAATCAGGGTCATTTATAGGTCCTCCACTTTCATCTAGAAGTTGGATCAATATTTTTAGCATTTTAAAATCATTGATTTTGAAACCTTTGTAGGGATCCTCGTGTGTTCCATCTTTATCGCGTTTCTTTTGATTCTTATCGAATAAGTATTTATAGGTGAGATTTCTCGCGAAAAGATGGAGGTCCTTTGTGATTTCAAATTTATTGACCCTTTCTAGTGGACAGAAGCCTAACCCCAGCCTAAGAATGTCCAGTTCATCAGCAGTTAGTTGCCGAGATGATAAGTTGACAACATCTAATCCGAGAGGGGAGGTGCCGGTTTTATCAGGTGTATGTCCAATGTACCTGTTTTCTTGTTTCCCAGCGCCTGCTGTCCGTTGGGACCTGCAGGAGCTGGGATAAGGCCTAAAGGGGCCTCAATAGGTAAACTTGTTTGTTTATTTTTAGGTTTGATTCCAGTGTTGGAAGATGTTTGAGACGGGTCCATCTCTGTATTGAACATAGAGTACTGATTATGCTCTGTTCTAGACCCATATATATTTGTTAAGCCCCTATCAGTATGGGGAAGCTGTTTAGGTTTCGGTGTCGTTTCATGTGGCGACACCGAC
The DNA here is from genome assembly GCF_965119305.1 of Pelophylax lessonae. Classification (NCBI taxonomy): domain Eukaryota; kingdom Metazoa; phylum Chordata; class Amphibia; order Anura; family Ranidae; genus Pelophylax; species Pelophylax lessonae. Next base: position 298,940,789 of record NC_138774.1, read on the forward strand.
CTTTTTTGAGGTTTTTCCTGTTGGAAGTCCATGCGGTTCAGTCCTCCCCTTGAGGATGGTCTGCCCCGCTTTGGCTTGCCCCTCTGTGCTTGATTAGTACTTTTGTAAGACGAGACTGAGGATGACAAGGAGGCTTCGGATTCTGTTCTAACAATATCATTGTTGTAGTTAGTATTTCTAGGAAAATTTTGTCTATTCCTTTTTTGCCAGTTCATTTTATTCCATTTGTAAGCTGTACCGCTTGCAAAGGCTAATCTATCTTTCATATATTTAAAGTCCTTTTTACCAATGATTTCTTTGTTAAATCGTTCTAGAAATTGAGTTAACTCTTGCTCTTTTCTAATAAAATCCGTAGTTTGTGAAGCTGGTTTGTTGGTTTGAAGCAAACCAATCTCCTTGTCAACCTCTTCTAAGTCTTTTGAATATTTGTTTTTCAAAAGTTGCATCATTTTTGCTGAGCAGGCTGTGAGATTATTTTCCCACTGTTCACGGAAAATAGGGTCAAGAATTTCAAACGAAGGAAAAACCTGGATACGCAAACCAATTGGGTTGACTTCATCTCTTAGGTATTTATCAAAGTACCTGATGTGCCAACCCAAGTTGGACTTGCGTTCCATAAGTTTCTTTAATTTTTGGAAATATACCTCCATAGTTATATCATTAGGGGCGTATGTTGTACATGTCTGCTGAATAGAATCCAAGAATTTCTCCCAGGCAGGACCTGTTAATTGTGCCATGATAAATGTTAAGAAGAAAGTCCCTCTCTATATAAAACGGAAGAAAAATATTTGATGACGTCCTGGTGGTGTGGACGGGATCGTATGAACAGCTCATGGAGTTCATGCATTTCATCTCAGTTAATCAATTTAACCTAAAGTTTACCATGCAGCACAGCAAATCGGTGATCTCTTTCTTAGACACCTACATACACCTATCTCCCGATGGAACCTTATTCACTTCCCTGTACCGTAAGGATACAGCCGGTAACACCATTCTGCACTTTCAGAGTGGCCATCCTAAACCACTAGTACGTAACATTCCTTATTGTCAATATTTAAGGATCCGCCGTAACTGCGGGAGGGAGGAGGACTTTGAGAGGGAGGCAGGGGCCCTGAAAAAACGACTCAAATTGAGGGGGTACAGCAACAGGGTTCTAAAAAAAGCCTATCAGAAGGCCAAATCACAAAACAGAGAGGACCTCATTTACACTCCTAAAAAACAGGAACCCTCTCCCACTACTAAAATGATAACTACCTATAACAGTCATCATCAAGAAATCCGTTCCATTTTGTCCAAAAACTGGCATTTTCTAACTGATGATTTAACAATATCTAAGTATGTCAGACCTAGACCAGAACTGGTCTTTAGAAAGGCCAAATCCCTGGGCGACTCACTTGTTCATAGTCACTATAGGCCTCCCGCCCCTATGGATCCTGAAAGTAAACTAGGGACACATAGGTGTGGAGTTTGTGATCAATGCCCGTGGGTAAGGGAGGGCAACACTCTTCCCCTGCCACGTGGAGGAACCTTAAGGCCTAAATTCTCAGCTACATGTCAGACCGAGGGGGTTGTTTACCTAGCCACATGTAGATGTGGAGCTTTCTATATAGGGAAAACAAAAAGAAAATTTTGGCAAAGGATATACGACCATCTGTATTATCTAGAAGTAGGACTTATATTTACCCCTATATGCAAACATGTTGGTCTCAACCACAGTTTCGACCCCCATATGGTCTCCTTCTCGGTCTTAGAAGTGATAAACAGCAACCCACGAGGTGGTAATACCGACAAGATCATCCTCCAGAGGGAGGCAAAATGGATCTTTAACCAACAGGCCACAAAATGGCCGGGTTTGAACACAGCAGTGTCATATAAACCATTTCTCTGAATATATTTCCTGAAATATCCTCCTCTATATGAAATATCTATTTTTCCTTCTTTTCCCTTTCCCTTTTTTCCCCCCTTTTTTTTTTTTTTTTTTTTTTTTTATTATTTAATTTTTTTTTTTTTTTTTCCTTCTAACATTTTTGGTTTAGTTAGCAAAATATCTTTTGCTAATAGTTTATAATTATGGTCTCAATTATTGGTATATCATGAATGAGAGATATTCCTCTTGCCAACTCAGCATATAGGGATTAACAACGTTTATTTAGTTGGTCCCTTGTAAGCAGTTTTTTTCTCTGTTGTCTAGTAATGTGGGATTTATTAACAACCTATTATGTGTTTTTTTCTCTATTTTGTTTTATAGGGTTCTGCTGATGTCGGGTTGTCCCAATGTGAGCCCGGTCGTTTATGAGCTTTCCCCACATTGGGTGGATTCGGGCGCAAAGCAGAGGAGATACGCCCCCCCACGGGCGTTTGCTCCGCTCCCAATAATGGGATTAGTGCGCACCGCCTCCCTGGCTGCAGTACCATCTTTTGCCACTCCGGTAGTGACGCAGATGCATTGCGCCCGCACCGGAAGTGACGTTATGACGCTGCTAGCGTCGCATTTCCGGTGGGATCTCTTCCTATTTAATAGCCCACGAGGCGAGCACGCCGATAGCAGCGGCAAACTGTGCCGCAGGCATCGGCACTCGGACCTCCATGCGGTATCTACCTCTAATATAGGTGAGCAACAACAACAAAGGAACTTTGATTTGCTACATAGTAATCCCTTTTTTTTGGCTGTTTAGCCACAATATTTTCCTAATATTGTTCTCTTTTTTTATATTTTGTTCCTATACCAGCTTTGCAGAGCTATCTGGGCTGATACATTTTACCCTTTACTACCGTGCCAACTTTTGTCAGCACCTCCATATTAATATATTGGGGGCATCCATCTGCACTGAATAATGAGATAAATAATCATTGGGGTATACTTGGAAGAGGTCCGATCCACCCTATATCATCAGAGGGACCCTGATCCCTCTGTAGGATTTGTTGGAGGAAGGCTCTGTTTGTCCCGGCTCGCATTGGACGATTTGGGCATCTTGAACCCCTTTTCCCAGCTAACCTACAATATGACCTAGGTGAGCAAGTTAACATATTAATATATCCTTGTATACCTGCCTTGATACTAACTGTCAAAGGCATAGTTTGTTGACTATATGTACACATGATGTGTTCCTTTATAATTTTTGTTTTTTCTTCTTTTCTGTTAATATCTACATCAGAGGCCATTGTTGCCTAGAACTTTTTTGGTTCCTGAAGAAGCTAATTGTTTCAATCAGGCGAAACGCGTCGAACCAACCATAGCCACATCTCAATGTTACTACATGGATAAGTCAAGTTTGTGATACATATGCCAAATATGTCCATGTATTTTTGTGTATGTTTTTAATGATGTATTGTCTTTTTGAATAAAATATTATATTTTTAATCCCTTTGTTGTTCACTACTATACCAGCCCTTCAAAGTCCATATCCCCCTCCTACTGGGAGTATCACCTGGGCCTCTATCCCACAACCCGGTGATTGCATGGTAATTCCATCTCCTTGTTCCCTACTCTTCGATATTATTATTATTATTATTATTATAGCTATCTATCTATTATTATTATTTATATTATTATTATTATTATCCATTTATTATTATTATTTATTATTATTATTATTATAGCTATCTATCTATTATTATTATTTATATTATTATTATTATTACCTATTATTATTATTTATATTATTATCCATTTATTATTATTTATTATTATTATTATTATTATTACCTATTTATTATTATTTATATTAAATATTTGTATCTATCTATCTATCTATCTATCTATCTATCTATCTATCTATCTATCTATCTATCTATCTATCTATCTATCTATCTATCTATCTATTATTATTATTATTATCCATGTATTATTATTTATTATTATTATTATAGCTATCTATCTATTATTATTATTTATATTATTATTATTATTATTATCTATTTTTTATTATTATTATAGCTATCTATCTATATATTATTATTTATATTATTATTATTATTACCTATTTATTATTATTATTTATATTATTATTATTATCCATTTATTATTATTATTTATTATTATTATTATTACCTATTTATTATTTATATTAATATTAAATATTTCTATCTATCTATCTATCTATCTATCTATCTATCTATCTATCTATCTATCTATCTATCTATCTATCTATCTATCTATCTCTATGGGATGTAATGTATCTTGGGCTCCAAATGTTGTGAGAAATTAATGTCTTGTCCTCAGAAATTCTGGAGTAGCTATAAATAGTGGATGGATTGAATGGATTGGGTTGGATTGAATGGATTGGGTTGGATTGGATGGATTGGATGGGTTGGATTGGATGGACTGGATTGGGTTGGATTGGATACATTGGATTGGATGGATTGGGTTGGATTGGATATATTGGATTGGATGGATTGGGTTGGATTGGATATATTGGATTAGATGGATTGGGTTGGATTGGATATATTGGATTGGATGGATTAGATTGGATGGATTGGGTTGGATTGGAATGGATTGAGTTGGATGGATCGGATTGGTTTGGGTTGGATTGGATGGATTGGGTTGGATATATTGGATTGGATTTGATCGAATGGATTGGGTTGGATGGATCGGATTGGATTCGATTGATTGGGTTGGATTGGATGGATTTGGTTAGATTGAATTGGGTTGGATATACTGGATTGGTTGGATGGATTGGATTGTATGGATTACGTTGGATTGGATATACTGGATTGGATGAATTGGATGGAGTGATTTATATTTTTTTTCTATCAGGAAGAATCCCGGGGAGAAGATTTGTTGTGAATCTCTGAGATTTGTTCCTCACAGGTGGAGACCTCTGATGGTGGCGCGGAGTACCTCTGATATACGGAGATTCGGGAAGGACAGACGGATCGGTAACGGGCCGGGAATCCGGCAGTCCTGGGTGGTGACATTTTTGGTGAAATGTATTTGGGTGAAAATTTCGGGGGGGGTTTTGGATGGAGCAAGGAATGTTTAAAACCCTTGAGGGTCCCAATGGGGAGATTTATCTTCACTAAGGAGTCTATTCAAATTGTGCAAACCATTTGCTCGGTGAATCTGCAGATTCATTCGTTCTGTGCAAATCTAGCTATTTTCTCTTCTGAACAAAGGTTCTTTTATTATGGGCAGTAGTAAAATACCTCATTATGGCCACTAGGTGGAGCTCTACATCCTTGTAGCCAGAGATACAATGTAAATAATTCTAGAGAACGCTAGAGGGAATTAGCAATGGTTACAATTCACACAGAAGAAATGTTCATGCAGATTAGCTGGAAGAATGACTATGCACACATTTTATGAATGGGCTGCTTAGAGCCATCCATACTTTAGGTATAAAAGCTTCAACCTATTAACATTTTCAGGTATTTTAAATCTGCAGTTTTAACTAAAATAATCCCCGGTGCTCCGGCCATGAAAGTCACTTCCTATAATACTGTGACAACGCTCTGTTCCTTTCTCCCAATTGTGCTCCTGCGTTGTCACCCTGTCACACGGGCTATGATGGCTGTTTAACCACTCGCCTGCCAGGCACTTTCACCCCCTTCCTGCCCAGGGCCAATTTTCAGCTTTCAGAGCTCTCACACTTTGAACGACAATTGCGCCTTAATGCAGCGTTGTACCCAAATAAAGTTTTTATCATTTTTTTTGAGACAGATAGAGCTTTCTTCTGGTGGAATTTATTTATACACCACTGGTGGTTTATTTTTTGCAAAACAAACAAAAAAAACCAAAGATTTTGAAAAAAAAAATGTTTTTCTTCGCTTCTATTATAAAATTTTGTAAATAAGTAATTTTTCTGTTTCACTGATGTGCCCTGATGAGGCTGCACTGATGGGCACTGATAGGCTGCACTGATGGGCACTAATAGGCTGCACTGATGGGCACTGATAGGCTGCACTGATGGGCACTAATAGGCTGCACTGATGGGCACTGATAGGCTGCACTGATGGGCACTGATAGGCTGCACTGATGGGCACTAATAGGCTGCACTGATGGGCACTGATAGGCTGCACTGATGGGCACTAATAGGCTGCACTGATGGGCACTGATAGGCTGCACTGATGGGCACTCATAGGCTGCACTGATGGGCACTCATAGGCTGCACTGATGGGCACTCATAGGCTGCACTGATGGGCACTAATAGGCTGCACTGATGGGCACTAATAGGCTGCACTGATGGGCACTGATAGGCTGCACTGATGGGCACTCATAGGCTGCACTGATGAGGCTACACTGATGGGCACTGATGAGGCTGCACTGATGGGCACTGATAGGCTGTAATGATGGGCACTTATGAGGCTGCACTGATGGGCACTGATAGGCTGCACTGATGGGCACTGATAGGCTGCACTGATGGGCACTGATGAGGCTGCACTGATTCACACTAAGAGGTTGCACTGGTGGGCACAGATAGGCTGTACTGATGGGCACTGATAGGCTGCACTGATCGGCACTGATGAGGCCACACTGATGGGCACTGATGGGCATTGATGAGGTGGCACTGATGGTCACTGATAGGCTGCACTAATGGGCACTGATAGGCACAGATGAGGATACACTGATGGGGCTGCACTGACAGGCCGCACTGATGAGCACTGATAGGTAGCACTGATAGGCAGCATGGATAGGCAACACTGATGGGCACTGATAGGCGGCAATGATAGGTGGCAAGGACAGGGATCACTGATAGGCACTGACAGGCATCACTAATGGGCACTGATAGGCACTGATGTTAACTAATTGGCAGCACTGATAGACGGGAATGATAGGCACTGATTGGCAGCAATAATGGGCACTGATTGGCACTGACGGGCGGCACTGATGGGCATTGATTGGCAGCACTGATAGGTATCACTGATGGGCACTGTTGAGGTTGCACTGATAATCAGGACCTGGTTATCAGTGTAGATGTCCCCTGTGTGGATTGCCTCTCACCGGCTCTCCTCTCCTGGCACTGTTATCATAATGAGAGAAAAGCCGATAACCGGTATATCCTGTATACACTGTGATTGGACACAGCTGGTCACATAATAAAGAGCTGCTGTGATTGGCTCTTTACCCCGATCTGTGATCAGCTGTGTCCAAAGGGGCACAACGATCACAAATCCCTGTCGATGCGTGCCGCAGGGGTCACACAGGGGTCACACAGGGGTCACACAGGGGTCACACAGGGGTCACGCAGGAAGCGCGATCACGGGAGGACGCCAATAGACGCCCTGCCGGAAATGTGCGACTGCGCTGTAGCCATCAAAGCGCGGTTGTGAAGAGGTTAAACGCATTACACAGACATGGTCCACTGTTGTCACCATCAGGAAACCCGTCCTGAGAAATGCCATAGAGTTCATGTAGACTGGAAGTGGCTGCAAAGAGGCTGCAGGAGATCAGCAGCACTGAGATGTAATGAAGGAAGAATTGAAGGTAAAAACTATTATTTTATTATTTTATTTTTCCATAGACTGTAATGTAGGATACACAGAGCCCGGAGGAAGCGAAATGTCATCCAGTTCGGGTTTCCATCTGCGTGCTCGGTGACCTAATTGCCAATGTTTTCTCCTCATAGTAGAATCCCCCCCCCCCCCCACAGCTCAGCGCGGTGTAAACACATTGGGGGGATTCATGCAGAGAAAACGCCGATTTCACGGACCTGCGGACTGTATGATGTCATCGGACACGGAGCACCAGATGTGATGGCGGGACACCTGCGAATATCTAATTACAAAGACACGCTGAATATGCTGCCGGGGTCATGTACTGTGCACAGCCGAGGGACCCCCAAAGAAAGACGTCATCTATAATAACCCCAAGGACCATTTCTGGGGGGTGGGGGGATGGGTAATCTCTATGATTCCGTTCAGACCGAACCATTAGTACTGGACGGACTACAATACCCATTATCCAGAACATATTCCCTGCATTATTATTATTATTATACAGGATTTATATAGTGCCAACAGTTTACACAGCGCTTTACAGTATAACAAAAGAGACCGTACAATTACTATATAAAAAAATACAAGAGGACCCTGCTCCTAAGAGCTTACAATCTAGCATGCGTTAACCCTTCAGCATGCATAAATTAACTTGGCTATAATCCCAGAACTCATTTTCATAGAACATTTTTATATTATATTTTTATATTATTTAATATATATATATATATTAATATATTTTATTATATTTTATTTTATTTATTACATATTTAAATATTATTTAAATATTTTATATATTATTATTATTATATTTAAATATTTTATATATTATTTAAATATTTTATTTATATATTAATAATTAATTATATTAATAAATATATATATATATATATATATATATATATATATATATATATATAATTTTTTTATATATAACATATATATATATATAATATATATGTATATACATACATACACACACACACATAAACTGTAGATCTAACACATTACCCAGTCCATACCAGTATAGATATCCAGCATGATAATTTTCCCAATTGAAATCGGATGTGTTTTTAAAGTGTTCCTTTAATTTTTTTGAGCACTATATATATATAATTTTTTTTAATTTGTATATGAATTTTATATTTATACATTTCATTAATGTATGCCACAGCCAATAAGAAAGCAGTTCTCCTGGTTGTCAAATTTTGGAAGTGTGGCTGGGTAATCCAGCTGTGCCCCCTAATGATGTACTTACCAGTGCACCCCAAAATGTCTTCTTGTGAACCCTGAAAGCCCCATCATTTCAGTGTTCCCCTGATCATCCTGAGTCATATAGTGACCCTAGTGCGCCCCATAACTCCAGTGCACCCCTAATCATTAGTGCACCCCTTAACTCCAGTGCACCCCTAATCATCCTGTGTCATCTAGTGAACCCAGTGCACCCCATAAATCCAGTGCACCCCTAATCATCAGTGCACCCCATAACTCCAGTGCACCCCTAATCTTCCTGTGTCATCTAGTGAACCCAGTGCACACCATAAATCCAGTGCACCCCTAATCATCAGTGCACCCCATAACTCCAGTGCACCCCTAATCGTCAGTGCACCCCATAACTCCAGTGCACCCCTAATCGTCAGTGCACCCCATAACTCCAGTGCACCCCTAATCTTCAGTGCACCCCATAACTCCAGTGCACCCCATAACTCCAGTGCACCCCTAATCATCAGTGCACCCCATAACTCCAGTGCACCCCTAGTCATCCTATGTCATCTAGTGAACCCAGTGAACCCTATAACTCCAGTGCACCCCGGAGCATCCTGTGTCATCTAGTGACCTCGGTAATCTACCTAAATCCAGTGTACCCCAGAGCAGTCTGAGTCATCTAGTGACCCCAGTGTACCCCGTGACTTTAGAGCACCCCAGAGCAGTCTGAGTCATCTAGTGACCCCAGTGTAACCTGTGACTTTAGAGCACCCCAGAGCATCCTGTGTCATCTAGTGACCTCAGTAAACTACGTAAATCCAGTGCACCCCAGAGCAGCCTAAGTCATCTAGTGATCCCTGTGCACTCCGTGACTCTGGGGCCCCCCAGAGTATCCTGTGTCATCTAGTGACCCCAGTGCACCCCGTGACTCCAGGGCACCCCAGAGTATCCTGAGTCATCTAGTGACCCCAGTGCACTCCGTGACTCCGGGGCCCCCCAGAGTACCCTGTGTCATCTAGTGACCCCAATGCACTCCGTGACTCTGGGGCCCCCCAGAGTATCCTGTGTCATCTAGTGACCCCAGTGCACTCTGTGACTCTGGGGCCCCCCAGAGTATCCTGTGTCATCTAGTGACCCCAGTGCACCCCGTGACTCCAGGGCACCCCAGAGTATCCTAAGTCATCTAGTGACCCTAGTGCACCCTGTGACTCCAGGGCACCCCAGAGTATCCTAAGTCATCTAGTGACCCCAGTGCACCCCGTGACTCCAGAGCACCCCAGAGTATCCTGTGTCGTCTAGTGACCCCAGTGCACCCCGTGACTCCAGGGCACCCCAGAGTATCCAGAGTCATCTAGTGACCCCAGTGCACCCCGTAACTCCAGGGCACCCCAGAGTATCCTGTGTCGTCTAGTGACCCCAGTGCACCCTGTGACTCCAGGGCACCCCAGAGTATCCTGTGTCATCTAGTGACCCCAGTGCACCCCGTGACTCCAGGGCACCCCAGAGTATCCTGTGTCGTCTAGTGACCCCAGTGCACCCCGTGACTCCAGGGCACCCCAGAGTATCCTGTGTCATCTAGTGACCCCAGTGCACCCCGTGACTCCAGGGCACCCCAGAGTATCCAGAGTCATCTAGTGACCCCAGTGCACCCCGTGACTCCAGGGCACCCCAGAGTATCCAGAGTCATCTAGTGACCCCAGTGCACCCCGTGACTCCAGGGCACCCCAGAGTATCCAGAGTCATCTAGTGACCCCAGTGCACCCCGTAACTCCAGGGCACCCCAGAGTATCCTGTGTCGTCTAGTGACCCCAGTGCACCCTGTGACTCCAGGGCACCCCAGAGTATCCTGTGTCATCTAGTGACCCCAGTGCACCCCGTGACTCCAGGGCACCCCAGAGTATCCTGTGTCGTCTAGTGACCCCAGTGCACCCCGTGACTCCAGGGCACCCCAGAGTATCCAGAGTCATCTAGTGACCCCAGTGCACCCCGTAACTCCAGGGCACCCCAGAGTATCCTGTGTCGTCTAGTGACCCCAGTGCACCCTGTGACTCCAGGGCACCCCAGAGTATCCTGTGTCATCTAGTGACCCCAGTGCACCCCGTGACTCCAGGGCACCCCAGAGTATCCTGTGTCGTCTAGTGACCCCAGTGCACCCCGTGACTCCAGGGCACCCCAGAGTATCCAGAGTCATCTAGTGACCCCAGTGCACCCCGTAACTCCAGGGCACCCCAGAGTATCCTGTGTCATCTAGTGACCCCAGTGCACCCCGTGACTCCAGGGCACCCCAGAGTATCCTGTGTCGTCTAGTGACCCCAGTGCACCCTGTGACTCCAGGGCACCCCAGAGTATCCTGTGTCATCTAGTGACCCCAGTGCACCCCGTGACTCCAGGGCACCCCAGAGTATCCTGTGTCGTCTAGTGACCCCAGTGCACCCCGTGACTCCAGGGCACCCCAGAGTATCCTGTGTCGTCTAGTGACCCCAGTGCACCCCGTGACTCCAGGGCACCCCAGAGTATCCTGTGTCATCTAGTGACCCCAGTGCACCCCGTGACTCCAGGGCACCCCAGAGTATCCTGTGTCATCTAGTGACCCCAGTGCACCCCGTGACTCCAGGGCACCCCAGAGTATCCTGTGTCGTCTAGTGACCCCAGTGCACCCCGTGACTCCAGGGCACCCCAGAGTATCCAGAGTCATCTAGTGACCCCAGTGCACCTTGTGCCTCCTGTGTCCCCATGCAGTCTCTTGCACTCTGTAGTACCCTCTGCTCCTCTCTGCCCCCCGCTCTGCTCCTGCCATCACCCGCACACCCCTTCTCTCCGTAGATAAGGACACCTGTGTATATGACAGTCATGTTATAGAATGTTAGTGAATTGTTCTATTATAGAAGTTCTTTAGCCTTTTCCAGCGATGGAGATTCATGTCTGTGCATTGCACCTAAGAGGATTATTTTACATGGAAATAATCCACATTCCTCCGGAATTTATAGAAGACAATAATCTTCCTAATCCACCATTTAATGTATGCTCTATAGGAAAGGCCAACAGGATTAAAGGCTGCAAGAACCAACGTACCCGGCCAAATCTCACACAATCCTGCCTTCTAGCTGCTGCTCCGCCTACTTGACTTCATTGGTGACCAGGATCTTTTAGATGTAAACCCAACCACTAAAATCTCACGGAATGTTTAACCTCTTCTTCTCATTTTATACGGGACTTCAATATTTCTTTATGTGCAGGTTAGCAGTCTTACTAAATTATGTTAGAAGCTGTCACCAGCAGTACTCCCTTTTCACCACAAGATGTCCTCAGTCTTCCAAGCAGAATGAAGCCCAACATCAGTCAGCCACTGGGTCCAGGGTGTCATAGGACCGCCCACTAAGGGTCAGTTCACATTGGGGGGGGCTTCAAAGTTGCCCGACTCTGAAGCCGCCCCCTACAGCACAACTTCTGTGTGGCTTGCAAACTACTCCAAAGTCACCCCAAGTAGTGCAGGAACCTTTTTCTGAGTCGCAGCGACTTAAGTCACTCCAATTAGAATGGTTCCATTGCACTGAATGGAGCGCAATTTGTCAGGGGACTAAGTCACCCCGGGGTGAACCGCGCCTAAGGAGGGATAGGGGGTCACCATGGCACCCCGCATAAAATGATTCCCTATGATAGAATATTATTATAACATATTATTTAATTTGTATCATTATATTATATTATATTACTATGCAATATGATATGATATATTATTAGAATATTATGCAATAAGATATTACGTTGTTATAATTTATTAAATTATATTAATTGTAACCTGATATGATATGATGTTATAATAATATTATGCTATACGATATTATATTAAATTATATTTTTTGTAACCCTGTAATGTAAAATATTATATTTTATTATACATATTTTTAATAATACAGTGCTATATGGTATTATATTGTTATATCAAATTTTATTTTTTGTATACCTGTAATGTAAAATATTATATTTTATCATACATAATATTATAATACAATGCTTTAAGATATTATATTATTATATTATATTAAATTATATTTTTTGTATCCCTGTAATGTAAAATATTACATGTTATTAAACATATTATTATAATACAATGCTTTATGATATTATATTGTTATATTATATAAAATTATATATTTTTTTGTATCCCTGTCATATAAAATATTACATTTTATTATACATATTATAATACAATGCTTTATGATATTATATTTTTATGTTAAATTATATTTTTTTGTATCCCTGTAATGTATAATATAATATTTTATTATACATACTATTATAATACAATGCTTTGTGATATTATATTGTTGTTTTATATTAATTTTTTTTTTTTTTTGTATTCCTGTAATTTAAAATATTACATTTTATTATACATACATATTATAATACAATGCTTTATGATATTATATTGTTCTATAAAATTATTATTTTTTTTTTATCCCTGTAATGTAAAATATTACATTTTTTATTATACATATTATTATAATACAATGCCTTATGAGTTATGATATTATATTGTTATATTATATTAAATAATAATTTTTGTATCCCTGTAATGTAAAATATTATATTTTATTATACATTATATTATTATACAGTGCTTTATGATATTATATTGTTATATTAAATTATATTTTGTTATCCCTGTAATGTATAATATTATATTTTATTATAATACAATGCTTTATGATATTATATTATATTAAATTATATTAATTGTAAAATACAAACAAGTGACCACTACCCCCACCCATTACTGGTCTTTGCAGCCAGGAGCACTGGAAGGGCGACGTATGTCAAACAAATGCAGAGATTTCGTAGCTCAAACTTACCAACCAGCCAGCGACTGAATTATCCTGTCTAACAACACAGTATCTCACAAAAGTAAGTACACCCCTCACATTTTATTCTATCTTTTCATGTGACAACACTGAAGAAATGAGACTTTGCTACAATGTAAAGTAGTGAGTGTACAGCTTGTATAACAGTGTAAATTTACTGTCCCCTCAAAATAACTCAACACACAGCCATTAATGTCTAAACCGCTAGCAACAAAAGTCAGTACACCCCTAAGTGACAATGTCCAAATTGGGCTCAAAGTGTCAATATTTTGTGTGGCCGCCATTATTTTCCAGCACTGCCTTAACCCTCTTGGGCATGGAGTTCACCAGAGCTTCACAGGTTGTCACTGGAGTCCTCTTCCCCTCCTCCATGATGACATCACAGAGCTGGTGAATGTTAGAGACCTTGCGCTCCTCCACCTTCTGTTTGAGGATCCCCCACAGATGCTCAATAGGGTTTAGGTCTGGAGCCATGCTTGGCCAGTCCATCACCTTTACCCTCAGCTTCTTTAGCAAGGCAGTGGTCGTCTTCGAGGTGTTTGGGGTCGTTATGTTGGAATACTGCCCTGCGGCCCAGTCCCGAAGGGAGGGGATCATGCTGCGGCCCAGTCTCCGAAGGGAGGGAATCATGCTGCGGCCCAGTCTCTGAAGGGAGAGGATCATGCTGCGGCCCAGTCTCTGAAGGGAGAGGATCATGCTGCGGCCCAGTCTACGAAGGAAGGGGATCATGCTGCGGCCCAGTCTCTGAAGGGAGGGGATCATGCTGCGGCCCAGTCTACGAAGGGAGGGAATCATGCTGCGACCCAGTCTCCGAAGGGAGGGAATCATGCTGCGGCCCAGTCTCTGAAGGGAGAGGATCATGCTACGGCCCAGTCTCCGAAGGGAGAGGATCATGCTGCGGCCCAGTCTCTGAAGGGAGGGGATCATGCTGCGGCCCAGTCTACGAAGGGAGGGGATCATGCTGCGGCCCAGTCTCTGAAGGGAGAGGATCATGCTGCGGCCCAGTCTCCGAAGGGAGGGGATCATGCTGCGGCCCAGTCTCCGAAGGGAGGGGATCATGCTGCGGCTCAGTCTCCGAAGGGAGGGGATCATGCTGCGGCCCAGTCTCCGAAGGGAGGGGATCATGCTGCGGCCCAGTCTCCGAAGGGAGGGGATCATGCTGCGGCCCAGTCTCCGAAGGGAGGGGATCATGCTGCGGCCCAGTCTCCGAAGGGAGGGGATCATGCTGCGGCCCAGTCTCCGAAGGGAGAGGATCATGCTGCGGCCCAGTCTACGAAGGAAGGGGATCATGCTGCGGCCCAGTCTCTGAAGGGAGGGGATCATGCTGCGGCCCAGTCTACGAAGGGAGGGGATCATGCTGCGACCCAGTCTCCGAAGGGAGGGAATCATGCTGCGGCCCAGTCTCCGAAGGGAGAGGATCATGCTACGGCCCAGTCTCCGAAGGGAGAGGATCATGCTGCGGCCCAGTCTCTGAAGGGAGGGGATCATGCTGCGGCCCAGTCTACGAAGGGAGGGGATCATGCTGCGGCCCAGTCTCTGAAGGGAGAGGATCATGCTGCGGCCCAGTCTCCGAAGGGAGGGGATCATGCTGCGGCCCAGTCTCCGAAGGGAGGGGATCATGCTGCGGCCCAGTCTCCGAAGGGAGGGGATCATGCTGCGGCCCAGTCTCCGAAGGGAGGGGATCATGCTGCGGCCCAGTCTCCGAAGGGAGGGGATCACGCTGCGGCCCAGTCTCCGAAGGGAGGGGATCACGCTGCGGCCCAGTCTCCGAAGGGAGGGGATCACGCTGCGGCCCAGTCTCCGAAGGGATGGAATCACGCTGCAGGCCCAGTCTCCGGAGGGAGGAGATCACGCTGCGGCCCAGTCTACGAAGGGAGGGGATCACGCTGCGGCCCAGTCTCCGAAGGGAGGGGATCACGCTGCGGCCCAGTCTCCGAAGGGAGGGGATCACGCTGCGGCCCAGTCTCCGAAGGGAGGGGATCACGCTGCGGCCCAGTCTCCGAAGGGATGGAATCACGCTGCAGGCCCAGTCTCCGGAGGGAGGGGATCATGCTGCGGCCCAGTCTCCGAAGGGAGGGGATCACGCTGCGGCTCAGTCTCCGAAGGGAGGGGATCACGCTGCGGCCCAGTCTCCGAAGGGAGGGGATCACGCTGCGGCCCAGTCTACGAAGGGAGGGGATCACGCTGCGGCCCAGTCTACGAAGGGAGGGGATCACGCTGCGGCCCAGTCTCCGAAGGGAGGGGATCACGCTGCGGCCCAGTCTACGAAGGGAGGGGATCACGCTGCGGCCCAGTCTCCGAAGGGAGGGGATCACGCTGCGGCCCAGTCTCTGAAGGGAGAGGATCATGCTGCGGCCCAGTCTACGAAGGAAGGGGATCATGCTGCGGCCCAGTCTCTGAAGGGAGGGGATCATGCTGCGGCCCAGTCTACGAAGGGAGGGGATCATGCTGCGACCCAGTCTCCGAAGGGAGGGAATCATGCTGCGGCCCAGTCTCTGAAGGGAGAGGATCATGCTACGGCCCAGTCTCCGAAGGGAGGGGATCATGCTGCGGCCCAGTCTCTGAAGGGAGGGGATCATGCTGCGGCCCAGTCTACGAAGGGAGGGGATCATGCTGCGGCCCAGTCTCTGAAGGGAGAGGATCATGCTGCGGCCCAGTCTCCGAAGGGAGGGGATCATGCTGCGGCCCAGTCTCCGAAGGGAGGGGATCATGCTGCGGCCCAGTCTCCGAAGGGAGGGGATCATGCTGCGGCCCAGTCTCCGAAGGGAGGGGATCATGCTGCGGCCCAGTCTCCGAAGGGAGGGGATCACGCTGCGGCCCAGTCTCCGAAGGGAGAGGATCACGCTGCGGCCCAGTCTCCGAAGGGAGGGGATCACGCTGCGGCCCAGTCTCCGAAGGGATGGAATCACGCTGCAGGCCCAGTCTCCGGAGGGAGGGGATCACGCTGCGGCCCAGTCTACGAAGGGAGGGGATCACGCTGCGGCCCAGTCTCCGAAGGGAGGGGATCACGCTGCGGCCCAGTCTCCGAAGGGAGGGGATCACGCTGCGGCCCAGTCTCCGAAGGGAGGGGATCACGCTGCGGCCCAGTCTCCGAAGGGATGGAATCACGCTGCAGGCCCAGTCTCCGGAGGGAGGGGATCATGCTGCGGCCCAGTCTCCGAAGGGAGGGGATCACGCTGCGGCTCAGTCTCCGAAGGGAGGGGATCACGCTGCGGCCCAGTCTCCGAAGGGAGGGGATCACGCTGCGGCCCAGTCTACGAAGGGAGGGGATCACGCTGCGGCCCAGTCTCTGAAGGGAGGGGATCATGCTGCGGCCCAGTCTCCGAAGGGAGGGGATCATGCTGCGGCCCAGTCTCTGAAGGGAGGGGATCATGCTGCAGCCCAGTCTCTGAAGGGAGGGGATCATGCTGCGGCCCAGTCTCTGAAGGGAGGGGATCATGCTCTGCTTCAGTATGTCACAGTACATGTTGGCATTCATGGTTCCCTCAATGATCTGTAGCTCCCCAGTGTCGGCAGCACTCATGCAGCCCCAGACCATGACACTCCCACCACCACCACCACTTTAAGAACAGGGGTTTATTCTGCGCACATTTGCAAATACATGCGCAAGCGTCAGATCCCCGCCATGGCGCCTGGTTACCTGTAACTCTAACTTCTGAGTCTCCACTTCTAAAGAAGGCAATGTCAGCGGGCGTCCTGTGTGAGAGGGAATACATAGAGATTACTGAGGATGGAAATCTGATGACGGATCCACTTTGAAGCGGACGTTCTCCCTCCACTCTATTTATAAAGCAGTCAATGTAACATTCACCGACCATTCACTGATCAATCGCAGCCATCTAATACATATGGACCTGCAGTGAATGCTGGGTGAATGTTGGATTCCCCGTAGTACACGCCCCCTTGGTACAGATGTCTTTACTACATAGAAGTATGGAGAGGTGTTGCTGGGGGGCTCCACTAGGAGTCACCATCAGTCCGCAGAACGCATCGCCTGTACAGGGACGCACTCAGGTTGTGAGGAGGGTGGTCCTGGTATTGAACACCTCCTTTCCCCCCTAGTGGTCCTGGCAGTGAACCCCCCTTTCCCCCCTGCTGGTCCTGGTTCTGGACCCCCTTCCCCCCCTGATGGTCTTAGTAGTGACCCTCCCCCCTTTTCCCCCCTGATAATCCTGTTAGTGAACCCCCTTCCCCCCTAGTGGTTCCATTAATGAACTCCTCCTTTTCTCCCCGGATTGTCCTAGTAGTTACCTTCCCCCTGGTGGTTCCGGTAGTGAACTCTCACTTTCCCCCCGATGGTCCCAGTAGTGACCCCCCTTTTCCCCCCTGAAGGTCCCAGTAGCAAACCCCCTTCCCCCCCGGTGGTCCTGGTAGTGAACCCCCCTTTGCCCCCTGATGGTCCCAGTAGTGACCCCCCCTTCCCCCCCCTGATGGTCCAAGTAGCGAACCCCCTCCCCCTGATGGTCCCAGTAACTACCCCCCTTTCCCCCCTGACGGTCCCAGTATTGACCCCCTTCTACCCCCCTGACGGTCCCAGTACTGACCCCCTTTTGCCCCTGATGGTCCCAGTAACGAACCCACCTGGTGGTCCTGGCAGTGACCCTCCCTTTCCCCCTGATGGTCCCAGTAGTGACCCCTCTTTTCCCCCCTGATGGTTCTGGTAGGGAACCCCCTTCCACCCCTGGTGGTTCCGGTAGTGAACTCCCACTTTCCTCCCTGATGGTCCCAGTATTGGCCCCCCCCTTTCCCCCTGATGGTCCCAGTAGTGACCCCCCCCCTTTCCCCCCTGAAGGTCCCAGTAGCAAACCCCCTTCCCCCCCCCCGTGGTCCTGGTAGTGAACCCCCCTTTGCCCTCTGATGGTCCCAGTAACGAACCCCCTCCCCCTGATGGTCCCAGTAGTGACCCCCCTGGTGGTCCTGGTAGTGACCCCCCCTTCCCCCCTGATGGTCCCAGTAACGAACCCCCCTGGTGGTCCTGGTAGTGACCCCCCCTTCCCCCCTGATGGTCCCAGTAGTGACCCCCTTTTCCCCCTGACAGTCCCATTAGTGACCCCCCCTTCCCCCCTGATGGTCCCAGTAGCGAACCCCATTCCCCCCTGCTGGTCCTGGTGGTGACCCCCCTTTCCCCCTGGTGGTCCCGGTAGTGAATCCCCTCAGTGATGAATTCCTGGACAGGTGGAAAGATTGGACCAATAAATAGGAATGTTTGGGGCCCATTTGCCCCATTCTAATGGGTGGGTGGAGTCTATTGTTCCAGGACCGGGGGAGGGGCCGGGCTCTGTTTTTGGTGAACACACGGTTTAGATTTTTTGCAACTTTATTGAGAGCTGACAAAGTTTACACTCCATAGAAGGAGGTCACTTCCTGTTCTAGGGTGACAACGCTCTGTCCGGGGCCCTACAGGTGGAATGTTGTCACCCTGTGACAGGAAGTCACATCCAGATTTATAGACTTCCTGTTCTAGGGTGACAACGCTCTGTCCGAGGCCTATAGGTGGAATGTTGTCACCCTGTGACAGGAAGTCACCTCCAGATTTATAGACTTCGGGTAGGAAATGAACCTTCTGACTTCCTACTCATTGTTTACATGCGTTGCTATGGAGAAGCCGCCATGGCCGGGGTTGCTATGGTGACGGGGGGCCGGAGGAGGGCCGCTAGGCGGCAGCACTGGCTTCGTTTACAAAATGTGGGCGGAGTTATACTTATCAGACGTAAACTTTTGCTCCTATTGGGTCAAGTCCGGATAGGGGGCGGGGTTACGTCGAGGGGACGCGCCCGCGGGCTGGTAGTGGGCGGCCCTGTGGCCGCTCTGAGGGGACGTCCTCGCAGGCGTGGCCTAGGGTGCACTACCAGTCTCCGGGCTGGTGGGGCGTGGCTCAGCTGTGAGGAGACGAGCGATTGGGCAGTATCGCACCGGGTAGGCGTTCCGCGGGCGGTGTGGTTTTGGTGTCGGAGGGCGTGGCCTGGCAGTCGTGGGTTGTGTGCGGGTGAAGGTGGATGGGTCCTCCGCCATGAGCCGGTGAAGGAGAAGGATGGCGCCCCGGACTGACCCCTCTCTGTGCCCGGACTCTGCGGGGTGCGCCTGGCCCGGACACTGCCGCCTCTTCCTCGGCCTCTTCGCCTTCTCCCTCTCCCTTCACCTCGTCACCATCTGCGGATACCTGGAGCTCCGCCGGGAGGTGGGCCGACTCAGCCGGGAGGGGGCAGGGAGGAGCGGCCTGCAGGGGGACCCCGAGCGCAGCCAGGTGAGTGAACGGGGGAGGGGAGGGGGGACTCATATTAGCTGCTTCTGTATTCATATTATCTGCTTCTGTATTCATATTATCTGCCCCTTCTGTATTCATATTATCTGCCCCTTCTGTACTCATACTGGCTGCCCCTTCTGTATTCATATTATCTGCCCCTTCTGTACTCATACTGGCTGCCCCTTCTGTATTCATACTGGCTGCCCCTTCTGTACTCATACTGGCTGCCCCTTCTGTACTCATACTGGCTGCCCCTTCTGTATTCATACTGGCTGCCCCTTCTGTATTCATACTGGCTGCCCCTTCTGTACTCATACTGGCTGCCCCTTCTGTACTCATACTGGCTGCCCCTTCTGTACTCATACTGGCTGCCCCTTCTGTACTCATACTGGCTGCCCCTTCTGTATTCATACTGGCTGCCCCTTCTGTACTCATACTGGCTGCCCCTTCTGTATTCATACTGGCTGCCCCTTCTGTATTCATACTGGCTGCCCCTTCTGTATTCATACTGGCTGCCCCTTCTGTATTCATACTGGCTGCCCCTTCTGTATTCATACTGGCTGCCCCTTCTGTACTCATACTGGCTGCCCCTTCTGTATTCATACTGGCTGCCCCTTCTGTACTCATACTGGCTGCCCCTTCTGTACTCATACTGGCTGCCCCTTCTGTACTCATACTGGCTGCCCCTTCTGTACTCATACTGGCAGCCCCTTCTGTACTCATACTGGCTGCCCCTTCTGTATTCATACTGGCTGCCCCTTCTGTATTCATACTGGCTGCCCCTTCTGTACTCATACTGGCTGCCCCTTCTGTACTCATACTGGCTGCCCCTTCTGTACTCATACTGGCTGCCCCTTCTGTATTCATACTGGCTGCCCCTTCTGTACTCATACTGGCTGCCCCTTCTGTACTCATACTGGCTGCCCCTTCTGTACTCATACTGGCTGCCCCTTCTGTATTCATACTGGCTGCCCCTTCTGTATTCATACTGGCTGCCCCTTCTGTAATCATACTGGCTGCCCCTTCTGTATTCATACTGGCTGCCCCTTCTGTACTCATACTGGCTGCCCCTTCTGTACTCATACTGGCTGCCCCTTCTGTATTCATACTGGCTGCCCCTTCTGTACTCATACTGGCTGCCCCTTCTGTACTCATACTGGCTGCCCCTTCTGTACTCATACTGGCTGCCCCTTCTGTACTCATACTGGCTGCCCCTTCTGTACTCATACTGGCTGCCCCTTCTGTACTCATACTGGCTGCCCCTTCTGTACTCATACTGGCTGCCCCTTCTGTACTCATACTGGCTGCCCCTTCTGTACTCATACTGGCTGCCCCTTCTGTATTCATACTGGCTGCCCCTTCTGTACTCATACTGGCTGCCCCTTCTGTACTCATACTGGCTGCCCCTTCTGTATTCATACTGGCTGCCCCTTCTGTATTCATCTGGCTGCCCCTTCTGTACTCATACTGGCTGCCCCTTCTGTACTCATACTGGCTGCCCCTTCTGTACTCATACTGGCTGCCCCTTCTGTATTCATACTGGCTGCCCCTTCTGTACTCATACTGGCTGCCCCTTCTGTACTCATACTGGCTGCCCCTTCTGTACTCATACTGGCTGCTCCTTCTGTATTCATACTGGCTGCCCCTTCTGTACTCATACTGGCTGCCCCTTCTGTACTCATACTGGCTGCCCCTTCTGTACTCATACTGGCTGCCCCTTCTGTACTCATACTGGCTGCCCCTTCTGTACTCATACTGGCTGCCCCTTCTGTACTCATACTGGCTGCCCCTTCTGTATTCATACTGGCTGCCCCTTCTGTATTCATACTGGCTGCCCCTTCTGTACTCATACTGGCTGCCCCTTCTGTACTCATACTGGCTGCCCCTTCTGTACTCATACTGGCTGCCCCTTCTGTATTCATACTGGCTGCCCCTTCTGTACTCATACTGGCTGCCCCTTCTGTACTCATACTGGCTGCCCCTTCTGTACTCATACTGGCTGCCCCTTCTGTACTCATACTGGCTGCCCCTTCTGTATTCATACTGGCTGCCCCTTCTGTATTCATACTGGCTGCCCCTTCTGTATTCATACTGGCTGCCCCTTCTGTACTCATACTGGCTGCCCCTTCTGTACTCATACTGGCTGCCCCTTCTGTATTCATACTGGCTGCCCCTTCTGTACTCATACTGGCTGCCCCTTCTGTACTCATACTGGCTGCCCCTTCTGTACTCATACTGGCTGCCCCTTCTGTACTCATACTGGCTGCCCCTTCTGTACTCATACTGGCTGCCCCTTCTGTACTCATACTGGCTGCCCCTTCTGTATTCATACTGGCTGCCCCTTCTGTACTCATACTGGCTGCCCCTTCTGTATTTATACTGGCTGCCCCTTCTGTATTCATACTGGCTGCCCCTTCTGTACTCATACTGGCTGCCCCTTCTGTATTCATACTGGCTGCCCCTTCTGTATTCATACTGGCTGCCCCTTCTGTATTCATACTGGCTGCCCCTTCTGTACTCATACTGGCTGCCCCTTCTGTACTCATACTGGCTGCCCCTTCTGTATTCATACTGGCTGCCCCTTCTGTATTCATACTGGCTGCCCCTTCTGTACTCATACTGGCTGCCCCTTCTGTATTCATACTGGCTGCCCCTTCTGTACTCATACTGGCTGCCCCTTCTGTACTCATACTGGCTGCCCCTTCTGTACTCATACTGGCTGCCCCTTCTGTACTCATACTGGCTGCCCCTTCTGTACTCATACTGGCTGCCCCTTCTGTACTCATACTGGCTGCCCCTTCTGTACTCATACTGGCTGCCCCTTCTGTACTCATACTGGCTGCCCCTTCTGTACTCATACTGGCTGCCCCTTCTGTATTCATACTGGCTGCCCCTTCTGTACTCATACTGGCTGCCCCTTCTGTACTCATACTGGCTGCCCCTTCTGTACTCATACTGGCTGCCCTTCTGTACTCATACTGGCTGCCCCTTCTGTACTCATACTGGCTGCCCCTTCTGTATTCATACTGGCTGCCCCTTCTGTATTCATACTGGCTGCCCCTTCTGTACTCATACTGGCTGCCCCTTCTGTACTCATACTGGCTGCCCCTTCTGTATTCATACTGGCTGCCCCTTCTGTACTCATACTGGCTGCCCCTTCTGTACTCATACTGGCTGCCCCTTCTGTATTCATACTGGCTGCCCCTTCTGTATTCATACTGGCTGCCCCTTCTGTACTCATACTGGCTGCCCCTTTTGTACTCATACTGGCTGCCCCTTCTGTACTCATACTGGCTGCCCCTTCTGTATTCATACTGGCTGCCCCTTCTGTATTCATACTGGCTGCCCCTTCTGTACTCATACTGGCTGCCCCTTCTGTACTCATACTGGCTGCCCCTTCTGTACTCATACTGGCTGCCCCTTCTGTACTCATACTGGCTGCCCCTTCTGTACTCATACTGGCTGCCCCTTCTGTATTCATACTGGCTGCCCCTTCTGTATTCATACTGGCTGCCCCTTCTGTACTCATACTGGCTGCCCCTTCTGTACTCATACTGGCTGCCCCTTCTGTACTCATACTGGCTGCCCCTTCTGTACTCATACTGGCTGCCCCTTCTGTACTCATACTGGCTGCCCCTTCTGTATTCATACTGGCTGCCCCTTCTGTACTCATACTGGCTGCCCCTTCTGTACTCATACTGGCTGCCCCTTCTGTATTCATACTGGCTGCCCCTTCTGTATTCATACTGGCTGCCCCTTCTGTACTCATACTGGCTGCCCCTTCTGTACTCATACTGGCTGCCCCTTCTGTACTCATACTGGCTGCCCCTTCTGTACTCATACTGGCTGCCCCTTCTGTATTCATACTGGCTGCCCTTCTGTACTCATACTGGCTGCCCCTTCTGTACTCATACTGGCTGCCCCTTCTGTACTCATACTGGCTGCCCCTTCTGTACTCATACTGGCTGCCCCTTCTGTATTCATACTGGCTGCCCCTTCTGTACTCATACTGGCTGCCCCTTCTGTATTCATACTGGCTGCCCCTTCTGTATTCATACTGGCTGCCCCTTCTGTACTCATACTGGCTGCCCCTTCTGTATTCATACTGGCTGCCCCTTCTGTATTCATACTGGCTGCCCCTTCTGTATTCATACTGGCTGCCCCTTCTGTACTCATACTGGCTGCCCCTTCTGTACTCATACTGGCTGCCCTTCTGTATTCATACTGGCTGCCCCTTCTGTATTCATACTGGCTGCCCCTTCTGTACTCATACTGGCTGCCCCTTCTGTACTCATACTGGCTGCCCCTTCTGTACTCATACTGGCTGCCCCTTCTGTATTCATACTGGCTGCCCCTTCTGTACTCATACTGGCTGCCCCTTCTGTACTCATACTGGCTGCCCCTTCTGTACTCATACTGGCTGCCCCTTCTGTACTCATACTGGCTGCCCCTTCTGTACTCATACTGGCTGCCCCTTCTGTATTCATACTGGCTGCCCCTTCTGTATTCATACTGGCTGCCCTTCTGTACTCATACTGGCTGCCCCTTCTGTATTCATACTGCTGCCCCTTCTGTACTCATACTGGCTGCCCCTTCTGTACTCATACTGGCTGCCCCTTCTGTACTCATACTGGCTGCCCCTTCTGTACTCATACTGGCTGCCCTTCTGTACTCATACTGGCTGCCCTTCTGTATTCATACTGGCTGCCCCTTCTGTATTCATACTGGCTGCCCCTTCTGTATTCATACTGGCTGCCCCTTCTGTACTCATACTGGCTGCCCCTTCTGTACTCATACTGGCTGCACCTTCTGTTTTCATACTGGCTGCCCCTTCCTGTATTCATACTGGCTGCCCCTTCTGTATTCATACTGGCTGCCCCTTCTGTACTCATACTGGCCTGCCCCCTTCTGTACTCATACTGGCTGCCCTCTGTACTCC